>NW_024582073.1:13752261-13862250 GCF_017639235.1 Corvus kubaryi
TTATTCTGACTTGGTGCCTCCCACTGGTTTGTTTTCAAACTAGCACAGCAGGCCAGGGCATTGCTCGGACTATTGTAAATCCATGACTCTTGCCGATGGTCGGCCTTTGTCAGGAAACTTCTGCCGGGGTGCAAGGAGGGGGAATTGCTCTCCAATGCAGTCGCTCCCCCAGAGAGTGGCACAGGTACAGGCACAGGCCTACCCAGCCACCCTAGAGACGGCACCCGGGGATCAGACGGCACCCACGGATCAGACGGGTTTGACGTCCACACCGCAGCCGCAGTCGTCTTAGACTCTAGCGGTATTTATAAGGTTCCCTTGGATGCATATGGACCCTTAGCCCAGGGATCCAGTGCAATGCTGGTGGGAAAACCTGACGTTGCTCGTGAAGGAATCCTAGTGCACTCAGGAGTTACTGATGCTGACTTTACATGTCAGATTCATGCCATAGTCTCCATGAAAAAAACCCCTGTCACTATTCCTGAAAAGACCTGCTGTGCTAAATTAGTGCCTTTTAAGTCTTGTGTCCCCAGGATAGAACAACAAATTCACAGAGATAGCGGCAGTGGATCTACGGGACTTCCGCAGGCCTTCTGGACTGCAGACATCTCTGACCAAAGACCACAGATGACATGTACCCTGATCCTGCCGAACGCCCGTCCACCCCGGATTCAGCTTCGAGGTTTGATTGATACGGGTGCTGATGTAACTATCATCTCCTTCTCTGCATGGCCTCCCTCATGGCCTTTAGCCCCAGTGGGATCGGCCATCGCAGGATTAGGAGGAACCACACAGAGCTATTTAAGCAAACGGCCTGTGTTGGTGAAGGATTCAGAGGGGCACACAGCTACAATTAGGCCTTATGTTGCTACCACTTCCCTTAACCTTTGGGGACGGGACGTGTTGGCAGCTTGGGGCGTACAGATTGGGACAAATTTTTAATAGGAGTCACTGTGCGTAAGGGCGCACAGTATCCTACAAAGGAGGGATCTGCATGGCAGGTGCTGAAAGGCCATGAGTCAGGCTCTGCTCAGTTAGTTGAATTAAGGGCTGTTACCATGGCTTTTCAACGATTCTCACAGGAACCTTTGAATTTGATTACTGACTCTGCTTATGTAGCAGATATCACCCAACGCTTAGATTGTTCACTTCTGAAGGAGGTGAACAATGCGGCTCTGTTTTCGCTGTTGCAAACCTTGTGGTCTGCAATTCAGGCTCGAGTGCATCCGTATTACATTCTGCACATTCGAAGCCACACCAATTGACCAGGGTTTCTAAAAGAAGGCAGTGCCAGGGCTGACATGCTGGCCAACCCTGCGTGGGTAGGGCCTCAGCCTGACAGAATTGCACAAGCCAAGGCATCGCACGGTTTCTTCCGTCCAAGTGCACATACCCTGCAGAAGCAGTTCCATTTAACGCCAACCGAGGCGCGCGACATTGTCAGCGCTTGTGCTGTCACGGACTCGCTGCGCCTTTGCCACCAGGGGGCTAAAAGCCTTGCAGCTTTGGCAAATGGATGTAATGCACATCTCCGAATTTGGCTGGTTTAAATACGTGCACGTGTCTATTGACACTTTCTCCTCGGCTATGTGGGCTACTGCTCACACTGGAGAGAAGGGCAGTGATGTCATTGCCCATTGGAAATTGGCTTTCTCAGTCCTGGGCGTGCCAGCTTCTGTGAAAACCGGTAATGGTCCTGCCTACGCCTCGGAGAAGATGCGGCAGTTCTTGCACCTATGGGGTGTAGACCATACCTTTGGTATCCCACATTCTCCTACTGGCCAAGCCATTGTCGAACGCGCTCATGGTACCCTGAAGCGTGTTTTGGACAAACAGAAAAGGGGAATGCATGGAGAAACCGCAGAGAACTGACTAGAAAAAGCTTTGTATACAATTAATCACCTTACAGTAGCACAAAATTCAAATAATCCTGTTATTCTGAATCATTTTCTCTCATTGCAGTCTTCAGGTGAGACACAACTGCCCCAGGCAAAAGTCTGGGTACGGAATTTACTCACTAACCAGTGGGAAGGCCCTCATGAGCTTATCGTTTGGGGTTGTGGGTATGCTTGCGTTTCCACAGATACTGGGATACGGTGGCTACCTTCAAAATGTGTTTGCCCTGACCTACGGCACCAGAGGCAGAACAGGCAACCTCCAAATGATGGCCAGAACGCCAACCATCCAAATGGCGACCAGAATGTAGATCATCAGCCTAATGATCTTCTGATGATGACCAGGATGTCAACCATCAGGCAGATGGTCCTTCCACAAGCAGAGACTGAACTTTAAATTTCTTGTTATGGAGTCAGATAGTTAAAGCCCTTAAAGCTATATTTAGAATTAATAACTGATGTAAATTTCTATTTAGGATTAAGACCTAGTAGAATTGTTATCTTATAAAACGGGGGAATTGTGGATGAAAATATGCTGCTAGCAAGAATTTCTCTTGCTTCTTTCCAGTCCCGTGAGATACTTTTCTCTCTCATGGAAGATAGTAGTAGAGTTCTATAAACTATGAACACCTGCGACCTTGCAAACCTTTGTTTATAGTACAGTAGAAAAATATTTTGACAATGGATGTTTTAGGATTTTAGCCAATCACCCCATGGGGTGGCTGATCCTTTGACCAATTAGACTATGAAGAAAGAAGTCCATAAAAGAGTTGTAAAATAATTAAATCAGGGAATCTTGCTGCACAATGCCTGCCTGCTGGATCTCTCTTCTCCTCCCTATCACTGCAGGACACCGTGATAGATTATAGCCACAACTCCAAAAGCAACAGCTAGTTCCAGGTTGCATGAGAGATCTCAGATGTTACTGCAGTAGGTAACAAGACACATGAACCAATTCTGACTACAGATAGTAAACACAGGCCACATACTAAGGAATTTCCATGCTTACAGAGATGGCTTTCCCATTTTGTCAAGGTTTACAAATGGGGTTTAAGGCTTTTTTTTTTTTTAAGTAGGTTTTTCAAAGTCAAGGAGCATTAGGACCAGCTGTAACTTTTGTTACAAAGCTACACATCCCTTGTCCCCTCTGCAAAAATAATAATAATAAAGCAAGCTTTTGTTCACTATTGCTCTACATCCATCTCCTGTCTTTTCGAGCAGCTCAAGTGGCTGTTTACAAAGGAAGATGCAAATGTGCCATGAAATCCATGTAAGTGGGAGGCAATGGTACCACAGCATGTCCAGGTTGTGGAGCAAAACAGCACCAGCTGGTGAGAGACCAAAGCACACACAGTGTGGCAAACTTTGAAGAGATCAGGCAGAAAAGGTATAGGAAAAAGGTCTGGAAAAGAGATTACACAGGTAAAGAACAGAAAATAAAAGTTGCATAAGATTTTAAAAAAAATAGTAATGCCAAATACAAAACAAACAGATATTTAAAAAGAGGCAGCAGTAAATGTTTCTTAGAGACCTAAAGATTTGTATTGCAGAGTGGATTGTGTGCATGCTTGCTGAGAATATAGAAGTTTTTTTGACTACAAAACTATCAGTAAATAATAACTCCCCACAGAAAAACGTTTACTGAGCCTTCAGTTAACATAAGAGATCAGAGATCAAAATGGCAAGTGAGAAACCACCACACCCAGACACCACCAAAATCCTAAAATACTTCTAGATCTAGTACTTCTTATCACCCTTTTGAAAACAGATGCATAAACACGTTACTGACATATTTATTACTACAGAAATCTGGCAGCAAAATAAATTTTAAAAAAGCTTGTCAGAAGGAATCAGCAATGCATTCAGAAGCACTGACCACTGGTGTGTCTGTACAGTGTCATTGTGAAATGTAGAATGTGCACATGGACTTATCCAAGCTACACAAAGCTCCCACTGACTCGAGTTTATCCAAGACTGGACTAGAAAGGTGCACAGAATAGCCTTAGGGAGGCAACTGAAAGACATGCCCCTGTGACATGGGACACATCTGCTACTAAATCAAATTTAGGAACTACTGTGGGCAGGATAGATCAGATTTCCATATGCTCATGGACTAAAAATACTTAGCACAAAGCATAGCAGAACAATTACTTCTAAGCCCTTGATGTGACACCTCTAAGTTAGAAGCAAAAGTTTCCTTGAAGAACAAAAGGCCATGTTTAAGCTGACTGGGCTCTGTTATAACAGCAATTTCTTATTAAGAGTTAACTGCTCTACCCAGAAAATATGGCACTTCTGGATGGGCATTTCTGCCCCTCCTGTCCTACAGCTTCAGTGTGCCTTGCAATATGACCATCTGTTGGATGAGAATGATGAACAGCAAGCAGCTTTCAATGAGGTTGTCGGGAAAGGGAAAAACTTAGTCTCTTTCAAAACTGAAAGTGTGTTTCACCAGGGTCTCTCCCAAGCAGTTCAAAACCTTCAGAAGGCCACTTTTTTAAAGTTACTTAAAAATGGTATATTTCAAAACAAGAGGATAAGTTTAGTATTTGAATTTTGCAATGCCAAATAGCAATTTCAAAAGATTTGTTTTTAAAGCACAGAGTGGAAACTTGGTCCTCCTCACAAATAGAAGGTACACTCACTCTTCTGAAGGAAGCTCATGCATTTAGTAGCATTGTGAATTCAAAGAGCTGAGTTTTAAGTCAGTTAAGAATGACAGCTAGTAGGGAAAAAGAAAACATTTTAGATTTCTAAATGCTGTTTCTAGTTTCTTCTGCTTAGCACTACACCATGCCTACAGTAATATATAAATTGCAAGTAACATGTTTATGCTGAGGGCTATGCACGATATACAATGCCGAATCAGAATAAAAAAACATACTCTCTGTTGAAATTTTTCATTACAAAAAATTCCACATTGAGAAGACAGGCTTTCAGGAACAAATTCACAGAAACTAGGCAGGCTGAGACATGCAAACATTTGACAGATCATGCACTGTGCACACATACATTGCACTGAGGACTAAAGAATTGCATAGATCAAAATGCTGTGTTACCAAGGACAGATGTTATCCAAGGAGCTTTTAAAACTATGTATTTAATTAACAGTTGCTAAATTTTGTTGTGTAACAAGTCTTACACTGATTTGGAATCTTAAGTTTTAGTTCTACAGGACATTGTCATACCCATTACTAGAACACAAATGTCTGAGAAGCTAAGAATTAGATTCCAAGTTTTGCTGGTTTTATATACAACTTTATTTTAATCTTTACAACAGTATTTGGGACTGAACAGCTTAGCTACAAAAACCTCAGCTGGTATTTCTTCTTCTCCTCACCTATTAAAAATGGCAAATAGAAAAGCTTTCAAAGCTTAAGCTGGTACCAAACCATGTGCCAGACAAAATAGAGTCAATAGAAGTACTCTATAACAGTCTTGGCTGAAAAGCAATACAGAATTCCAACTTGATTCAGCTGCTTGAGGAGGTACAGGATCCATCATCTCAGCAGCCTGAAGTCAGATTACTTTCTAACTAGTTAGACGACCTTTCAAATGTATCACCCCCAATCCCAGGGACTGTATTAATAATGTCCCTGCTTATTATAGCAGCCAGGATGAGTTTGAACTTGCTTTTAATATTTTCTGTTTATTCTTGAACACACAATTTCTTTGTGCCATTAAAAAAAGTATTTACAGTTCGGTCGCGTCCCTTTACTATTATCAAAACCTATTTCAAGGATCCAGACTTGTCTCGTGTTCTTCAGTTTCATCAGGTAGTTCTTCAGCAGATGCATCACACACATTGTCCTGGCCATCTGCGGACTGATTTGATTCATCAGGTTCCCCAGCTGCAATCTGAGTTGTTTCTTCTTCCTCTTCTTCCTCAACTTCCCCGTCATCCTCTACATCCATCTCAAACACCCTGACATGGCGGAGGTTTGAACTTAGCTATAGAGACAGTAAGAAGTTCCTGTTAATGACTAAACAAGTAAAACACCAATAGCATTTTGTCAGCCACTAGCTTTGAAAATAGCCCTTATCTTTGAAATGGAGGTTTCAGGAGAATTAGCAACTTTTTTATTGCTCTACAGGCTGAGAAGTAAAGCAAGCAGATTGATTACCTTCTGTTAAAGTTTTTCCATCCTGTGCTATTCGACAGGTATGACTGTACCCTGACACCCTCATAGCAGATTATGAGAAAATAATCTGTTTGTCATAAAAAAATGGTAACTTTTAGGTTACCACTTTAGTCAGCATATTTTCTTTAATAGCTGACAGGCTTCTTCAGAGATACTGCACTTACCACACAAGAAACTTTTCTAATGCCATTTACAGAAACATACTGAGCTTTCATATTCTCTAGCACTCTCCACTGATTCTCCAAGAAGACAGTACGTGTGGGTATCTCACCGCTTCGCTCATCCAGCCTGCACATGGCAAAGAAAAAAGCACAAAGCTGGTTCAAAAGACATAACTGCAGTTCTAAGAAAAGCCTCCAGATTCTTATGTCTAAATTTCATCATATGCAACAAGCAGCATCATAATGCTGCTACAGATACTGTAGAGCAGGAGATCCAACTGTAGAGACACAGCATATTCCAACTGAGTTAAAAATATCACAGCAGGTGAGAAGGGAGTTGTGAAGTCTGATCTTCCCATGAGAAACAGCTATGGCAGGAGGATGTGGGTGGCTTTCCTTCAAACCTCTCCTCTGCACAAAGAGGAGTTTCCGAACACAGTCCTGGACACAGTGCCTCCCTTTACACAGAAGTTTGGCCTCCTTGACCTTTCAGATATGCATCACTACCCCGCTCACAGGGATTGTATGAAGACACTCCCTACCTATTACAGCAGCCAGGATTAGTTTGAACCTGCTCTTAATATTTTCTGTTCATTCTTCAATGCACAGTATCTTTGTGGCATAAAAAAATTTAATTTACAGTTCAGTATGGCTCTTTATTTTGCAATAAAAATGCATCTTAAGCAAACCACCAGAAAAGAATGAGAGAAAAGTAAAAGCAAGGGAGACACAACTAAAAGATTGGATTCACTGCCTGAACTACACTGGCCTTTTGTGTGTTCACTTTCATCAGATGCTCTCCTCTACCTGTGTCAATGCAAACAGCGGTACCAGTTCTGATGTTTTAAGGTTAAGCTGACAATATTTGTAAGGGTGACTACCAGGGAAAGAAGAAGAAATACCTTTGAATTCTTATTACACAGCAGAGATATATGAGCAGATATGCTGAAAACATCCTAAATTGAAGTATTCTGACCAGCAAAGTTAATCTTCTAAAGAAAGGAAGATTTCTGATTCTACAAGGTGTCTTCAGCTGATCCTTGCATTTCATGACACCCCTGCTACACATGTAGCATCAGTATCAAAAAACCCAAAACCAACCTCCCAAAAACCAGAAAACAAACTATTTAGGAAACTTCTGTCTCCCCCATCCTACTCTCCTGTCACGAAGAGAGTTTGTGTCTTTAAAATATTTATACACACACAAAGTATGAGTAACTGTACACAGTTCTAATATTTGCTTCATTTGCTTTTCAGTTCTACATTTTCAGATATGCTCAAAGTTTTCAATACCTTTCCACAGAATCCCAGATGAATTTCCTATCTTGGTCCTCATCTGTATATACTGAAGATAAAGGCAGCTGAGCCAAGACTCTCTCCTTCCCCTCTTGTTGCACGCTCTCCTTCAGAACTACAGTTACAGTTTCATCATCATAGAAGTGAGCATCCAAACAACTGTAGCATCTATAGGAAAATAATTTAGAAAGAATCAAGTAATGTAAGAGAATGCAGAACTAAAATATTTTAAAGTTGCACAGCCTCATGTTAAAAGGTATTCAGTACTTAACAATGAGCTTTATTGTAAATAATAAAACAGGTCAGTTGTGCAGCTATGACACTGAATGATAGCCATAACCTGGCAGACTCCTGTATCATGCTGGAAAAATTATTCTGAAAAGGGAAAAGAAAGCAAGGCACAAAAAAACTTACTAGCAATCTTCACATTTCAGATCAAACATAAGAAACAGTAAACACAAACACCAAAGAAAACTTAGAAATACAGCTGAAGGTACTGAGGGCAAACCATATCTGGCCTTTCTACATGAAAAGGACAAGTTTAGTCTATCATATGCCTTGTAAGATGGCTATATTCAGGCCTATCAAGTCTTATCTTACTTAAAGAACATCACAGAGATAAACAATACTTGTTTCCAGCCAGCTTTGTCTCTTGCACATGTGTTAAAGCTTCAGTTTTCAACTGGAAAACTAAAATTTACTTGACCTTGAGATGAAGCGCAAAGTAAGATTCTCACGACCCTGCAGCTTCACGCACCTGTGCCATTTCCTTACAACCTGATTCACCCAGGTGAGTTAACTTCAAAGTCAACTTAATGCAAAAAAACCACTAGGAAATATGATCTTTAATTCAGCAATCTGGAAGAAAAATCAAATATACTGACCTGGAGTCTGAGCTCTCATTTATACTGTTGTTCAAGAAGTTTCCAAACTCTACTGCAAGAATCCCATTACTGACAGACCTAGAACAACAGAGTTCATTATCTCAGTGACAAAATCTTTTCCCTTCACAGAGAATCCAAGATCTCTAATGGCAACTGTGGTACAAGATGGTGTAAGCCTATCTAAGCTTAGCACAATACATGGCTACATGCCAAAATTGTGATTGGCAGATGGAACCTTTTAAATTCTTCTGCTCCTCAGAAAAATGGGACTAATGGAGTCAAATGGAAAACTACACCTGGCTTATGGGATACAGTTCTTTGCTGAACTCCTGGCTCAATTGTCCTAGTCTCATGTTCATTATGTTACTCGTTACTCCACAGCAAAAGAGGTTAGATTGTTTTGGGTATCAATGAAGGAGGAACTAGAAGTCACCACAGGGCAGTAATTCTGTCATCAGCAGCTGTCAACTGGAAACACAAAAGATAGTTTCACCATGTGCTTTCCTTAGCAGTAAAATTGCTTTGCAAATTCCCATCCCATCACAGTTCATTGTCTCCTCAAATTAAATGACACAAATTATAAAAATCAGTATTTTACAGAGAGGAGGAGTTTTTGTTGTTTTTAAACCCAGCTCATTTCAGCCATCCCACTGATAGAATGCAGCTTGAACAGCTGTATCAGTATAACCATGCTGTGACAAATCACACAGAGGACACAGAAACTCTGAAGGTACGCAGATCCACACCCCAAAGAGATGTATTCTACTTCATGCACCTGTGAGTGCAGTCCCCATATTTCTAAAAGCATTAAATTACTGACTGCAACTCCTTAATCAAAGAATACTATTTAAAGTAAGACAAAGCAACACTGGAAGTGGGATTCTCTGTAATTCTGCACAAGTAAGTAATTCTGTGAGCAGCAATCTAAATGAGTGTGATTTTTTCCTTATCCTAAAACCATCTTGGGTCTTGAAATTAGATTTTCTGAGTCTAATACAACACAAACTTCTGCTGCAGGTTCCTGCTGCATTTCTTAATGTACTCCTCATTTTCTCTAGTATCCAACAAAGACTGTATTCATGGTGCTCATTCCTTATTTTTACAATTAGATTTGAATTTTAACTGTCTCTGTACAAACGTGGCAAAGCTCACACATCACTTTTTCCCTCTTTTTGTCTTACCTGGAAGTGTCAGTATGTCTCCTCAAAATGTGTATTTTAGAAATAGAATTTTCTAACATGGTGAAGAGAACATAATGTAAATTAGACGTTTTGTCATTCCACCTGCAATGTGGGGGAAGAAATGAAAATTTAGATCAAGTTTTAGTAACTGGTAAACAACAAGGAACAAGGAATAGCAGCATACTTACAGAAATGGTAATTTAAATAACTGAGGTGTGCAATCTTCACTGCAAAGGAAAGACAAAACAGTTTATAAAATGCTACTCATGCATGAGTTTTAGTTGCACATTTCTTTGGTTGCTTATAGTAAAGAAATACCTTTGGGAAATCTTGTAGAGAGACATGCAGGCTGCTTGATGCACTGACTTCCCAATTACATCCTAACAAATACAATAAAAATAAGCCATAAAATACAGGAAATTATTCATAATTATACATGTTTTTAAGATAAAAAAACCCCAACCAACCAACCAACAACCTCTGAGTACATCTGAAAGAAAAATCCACCAATATTTATCTTGGAATAAACGTCCCTAATGCAAACACTATTGTCACTTCATACTCGTTTCATGTTTCTTCATATTAGACTGATGTATTACCAAGTAACACAGTTATCTGGCACACAGCACACACACACACACACACGTAATTAACATTAAAACCAGATCCCAATAATGTGGCAACAGAATATGTTAAACAAAAAAATCCCCCGCTATGCTTTCCCTAAGCAAAGGCTTGACACATCCCAGCAGTGGTGAAATTGGACTATACCCAAGTTGTAGGCACTCAAAGGCAAAGATTAAAGTTTCAGGCCTCGCTAAGGGTGACTGCTACCTTCAGCTGACCACTATCCCTAAAAGAAAGTTATCATTTATAAAAACTGAACTTACTGCTGGCTTTTGTAAACACTGATCAATGATGCCTTCCATTTGCCTTTTGACAAAATGCAGTGATTTCTCAGGATAGTAGGGAAACAGAAGTGGACTTTCTGTAAACAGATAAAGTTAATTTTAAAAATGCTTGTATCTCTATAAAAACATATTACACCATTATAATCACTAAAACTAGATTTTCTGAAGACTATTTTCCAAACAAAAATTCCACCATTTCCCCCCTTTTTATTGAATTAAATAGGCAAAAAAAGGCAACTGTGGTAAATTCTATTACACGACAGCTTATGCTGTCAAGGTTTTACAATCTCTGGTTTCTAAAGTTAAAGTAGAATAATTTTCACCATCTGCTCATTATAGTCTCTTAGTTCTTTTTCACCACTAATTAACAAAATAGACTCAGTGAAAGAGAACAAGCTAGGACACTTCCCCCAGGTATAACCTAAGCGTAACTATTACTTTCTTGAACTGGAATTAAGATATCCTAAAACAGACATCTTCTGGGATTCCTTCCAAGCCAAGACTTCTGAGACTGGTACAGAAAAGATGGGGAACTCCCAATATCCAGGAAATGGTAATTAACTGGGTAAGCAGCTACATAAACCCTCTGCAAAATAACAAGGCCCATTTATTTTATTCTACTAAGATGAAGACCAATGAGTAACACAACAGAAGTAACTCATAAGCATGAAAAAAGATTACTCTTCTATATTTGTTACATTCTACATATAGCTTGCACTCACTTCTTTTTTTAACGAAAGCACCTTACCTTTAAGATGAGTACTATCCTTCAGAAAGTTAAACCACTGGTTTCCCTCTGTATTAGGTGGTGATACGAGGTCATCATCTTCATCTTTCAAGTACTAGAAAAGAAACACAAGTTTTTAAGACTGCAGTTTAAGAATAGGGAACATTAGAATTCACCTTCACTATTGCCCCTAGTAAGTATATTAAACATTTCTTGTTAAATTAACATGCCATAGCCTTGAAACTAAATATTCCACTCCATCCAGAAGCAGTAAGAAAAATCAACAATTGTTTAAGATCACATGGTGATATTTCCCTAAGAAACTGATTTTTAAACCAAGTCTGATCACAAATGTTTTGAAATCCAGTGTTAAATGTCACAAAGACAACAAATATACCAGTTTTACTGAAGCTGGCTTTTACAGTTTTACTACAGCCGCAAAATGTTTTTGTCTTTTCCTAAAAATACAGTATGTGCAAGGTGAAGCTACAAGGCATGGTTTTAAACCTTCATTTTCCTAATACTAAGGGGAAACAATTAGAAGACTCTCTTTCACCATTACTGGTATATGAAACACAGAGCAAATGGGCCAGGGAAGAAAAATGGACACAGCTTTAAAAACTTCTCTATCAAAGGATTTTCTCATTTGTATTTTTTGCATTTATTCCATAGCTCTTTACCTGGCCAACTCTTTCCACATTGAAGTATTTTCCCTTACGATTGTAAAGTTCTGGTGCCTAAAAAAATAATGCAAATAAATCCATTATTTAAACACAAAGTTAACGAGAAGTAGTGAACAAAAAGATGATCATATTATTCTATTCTAACATTTTTCAGACTCAGCTCTTGTCAGCAAAAATACAGTCAAATTATATACTTGGAAAACCAGTATCACTTACCTCATTGAAGTGCTCCGTAAGAAAATCAGCAACAAATGTGATATCTTTTTGAGTCATCTAAAAGGAAAAAAAACCAGTGACAAAAGCAAAGGGTAAGAAATACCTTTCAATGAGCACAGAACACACATTGTATAGGCTGCACAAGCACAGCTTCCTCAGCCTGTGCTCATAGGGCAAATGTTCCAGTGTCCAATCTCCTTGGGAGTGCTCTGCTGAACTCATCAGAGACCATTCTTGTTTGTCTTGTACAGGATGGCCCCAAACTGGAAATGCAACCTGACAAGTGCTAAATACGGACAGTAACTACTTCCCTTGAACTCCTGGCCATGCTCTTATTACTACAGCCCTGGTCACCCCTGCCCACCTTTATCAGGGCACACTGCTGGCTCATGCCCAGCTTGCATCCAGTGATTCCTACATCATCATGGCAGAGCTGACATCTTCCCGGCCACATGGGCTCCAGCTGTGCAGTCACAGGGGGTTAAACCACCCCACAACAGAACCTTGCATTTTGTCCTTGATGAACTGCAGGAGGTCCCTACCTCTCCATTCCTCTGGCCTATCTATTTCTGGAAGGTATCTCTGCCCTGAAGTGAGGGCAGTGTGACGGTGGCTGCAAAGCCAACACAGGTGTTATTATATTATGGTATTATTATATTATTATATATTCCCTCTCCTCTACTGGGGCATTGATAAAGATATTAAAATCTCACTCTGGTTAACTTCGTCACTTAGGGCACATAAAGGGCTGCTATACAGCGGCCTTACATACACAGTGTACTAAATACAGTAGTGTTAACAAGGAAAACAGAAAAAGTAATTCATGCACGACAGCATGTTAGTATGAACGTGCAGGCATCAACTTTCTCAAAAAAATGACACAGACACTATCCTTTAAGTTCCGGAACAAAAAGAAACCTTTAATTCTGCTTTCAAGTTGAGCAGAATATAGAGGATATCACCATTTATCAGAAGATATTACTATTACCTTGTTCAGCTCTGGAAGCACATGGTCTTCTGACATCCTCAACATGGCTGAGGGGAAAAATGATATTCTTATTGCATTAATACTGTTTTCCTAATATTCTTCGTTTTTCATGTCTATGTAATAAGCCACTACTGTTAGAAAAGATTAATTCATCCAAAGCAAAAGAGCCTGGAATGAAGAATTACAAATGGAGACTGAAATTAAGTCTCACTAGACCCACTAGCTTACATTACAAATTTTGAAGAATTTGTATCTTTAATCTTTTCCAACTGCATTCTACCCTGTATGAGACTGAGACAAAATTATTATGGAAAGGGCTCATAAGAATTTGTTCATGTCCATAATAAGAGTACTAAAATGGATATATGTAAAATACATTAAAACTGTCATGCTCAGAATAATGTGTTTTAAGAGAATTGCACAGGAGTAATTTTAAATCAGCAAGGCTTGGATAAAGTTCTCTGTTTAGTTTGAAACCAAACACAGTGAACATAGCATTATGACAGAGAACTCAGACAGTTGTGCTTTCTGCAATTTTCTAAATTAGAACTATTATATTCCTGCTAGTAAGTGCTAACGCTGCATATCTGGGGCTTTTACACTATCTGGTACCACTTAGGTTTTGTAAAGTAGTTTTAAAATGATCAAATAGAAATTATAAACTTGTTCATGAACACTTTATAAAAACAAGCAGCCTAAAATACAGCATTCTGCACTTCCTTTCAACGTTTTCTCTGCAGCTACCCAGACACAACTGAAGGTGGCTACTAAGTGCATCTGGATATTCAGAGACTGTTTCCATCTGTGCAGAACCTTACACATAACTAGGCTGTCACAGAAGAAAACAGCAAGTAACAGAGTAAAAGAGAATCAGGCTATACTTCAAACTAAGTCTAAAAAAAGTCCTTTATTTTTTCTCCAAATCAAGACCAGAAAATTGATCATGAATCAGAAAACAGTTTGGAGCAGCATTACAGGTCAAGTATATACAATATCCACTCTACATACACTAATTTTAATTGAGAACTACCAAATTTATAATCTGTGTTTAATATTATAATTACTCTTGCCTCATCAACTATATCCCTTTACATGTCCAGAAATTTTCTATGATAGAAAAAAAATAGATGGTTATAACTAAGATTGGCCTAATTACTTGCCTGCATTTCAATGCTTACAGGATAAAACAGATACTGGATGATTACTATGTTACCAATCTTACCAACATATAGCCATCGAAAAAATGCCTTGAAGTTTTTCATACTACTGTCGATAACTCTAAACAAGAAACAAGAAAAGAAATTACAAAATCTGAATGTCACAAGCTGCTCCAGGCTTAAGTGCCATCTTTACCACAGAAAGGTCTGCAAGCACTACCGGTTTTTTCAAAATGCCCAGCGCAACATTTCAAGTAAGACTGTTCTTGCGGTGTGAGTCTGACACGCAGTGAGACAAGATGAAAGCTCACCACCAAAAGAGGAGTCTTGCTCCCCCAACCTTCTCTATTCCCAGACACATCCATCTCCTTCAACACAAGACTGAATAGGAATGTTTTTTAAACTCTCCAGACTTTATACTTACTGAAGCAGCTCATTCGCCTTCAGGATGAAAGAACCAACAGCAGTAATAGCCTCTGTAAAAAACGCTAACCATTATTATTAAGCTTTCAAAAGTGAAATCAAAGCAGGTAGGTAGCACACACACTACTGTACCGTCAATTCCAGACGCGTCTAATCCCAGAGACTCATATTTTTGTTTCCATAAAGCCATTCCTTTCAATTCACTCAAGTGGTATAACAGTGCCTCAGAGCCACTAGGAAGGCAGAGTTAAAAAGTGTAATATTTTATTCACCCTCTGGAAAATCAGTACTCTGCTGCTTACTACATTTTTATCATTTAATGCACAAAGTGCAAAGTTTTACAAGGTAGTCTGACATGTACAAGAAGTAAGGTATTGCTTCAGAGAAAAGCAAATGTTGTCCCAATGATTTTAACCACCACATAAAGTTAGCATGAATGTTTTGCACAGATCCTATAAAACACACCAGGCAGCAATTTACAGGTGATGTGTCATGGAGATTGTTCAAAATACATCAATAGTTCTCTACTATGCAAAAGTAAAATAAGACATTTTGCCATGATCACAGTCTCCAAAGCAGCACACCTACATAGAAAGCACCACCAACACAGCATATTATTTGCCATTTAAACTATAATTTCTTGGAAATTCTGTGACTTACCTCTGCAAATGACTTATAACCAACTTCTGTATACTGGAATAGGAAGACTCTATGGACTGACCAAGTTTTTTTAAACCCTGTTAACAAAGAAATACAATCATATAATAATGTTCATTAACATAGAAATGATTAAAAGATATTGGAATAGATTCGTTTAGTATGTTTAAAAAATATTAACATACCTTTACTGTCAGTTGGTTCATTAGTAATGCCTGAAGTTCCAGACTGAAGAAGGTGGGGAAGAGAACCAAATAGGCATTTAATTTGTGTTTCAACATCAAGTGCAAAGGCATGCTCAGATAAAACAACAGTAACTACCTTGCTTTGCCCCATAACAACAGCTGCATAAACTCATCCTGAACAGAAGTGGTTGTATTCTTTTCCTGTCAGTCAAAATGATTGAAATAGATTGGTGAAGAGGTTAAATCCAGGCTACCAAATTATCTCACAAACACTTCAGTTAGAGTATTTCAGAGAACCCACCCATATTCTTGAATGTTGAAATCAGACTACTGATCACTGAAAATTTTCTGATCACTGAGAATTTTTAGTATTTCAAGTTATTTTCAATTGCATTACCCAATAAAAATTGTAAGCAGTTTGCCATCAGCAAGAATCTATTTTAAAAAATAAATTACATTACATTATTCATTAACTTCTGTCCATGGTCAATGAACACAAAATTCAAGCAAATCCAAGAGCATCTTAAATATGGATAATTATATGTGCTCTATTGAACTAGGTTGTAAGTGTTATTACTCAACAATTACAGTAATCAGTTTATCAATGACTTAAGTACAAAGAGCCCAATCTTAAACAGAAAGCAACTGATCAACAGCTGGGCAAGCTGTTGATTTTTTAAAGATTCAGAATAAATAAAGTATCACATGCAATCATGCTTGATTGTACACAGGTACCTTCAGCATCAGAGCACTTGACACAATAGATTTCAGGCTGTCTCCAAACTTAGAGACTTTTCTCTGGAGGCATCATGCTTAAACATTAAGATACACAGTAGACTAACAAGAACAACAGAACTTCTGCAAAAAGTGTTTTTCCAAAAGGATGGTTAATCCTACAGTACCTGTACAAACTTTGTTAGTCGTGAGTCCATCTGCATCAGTATTTCTTCCCATGCTTCACACATGCATGTCAATGACAACTTTATATACTGTAATACAGAAACTGTCATTATTACTATTTCCTTTCTCCCCTTTGACAACACGTTCAAAAACTGGATGTTACGATACAAAAGGAAGATATACTGTAGATCTTAACATAAAAATTATTATCAAATTCCAGGTTGCAGCTCTACATTTACTTAAAACTAACTCAAGCTTCTTACTAGAAAACATTTATTTCTTTTGCATTAGAATGTCAAACCTGCAAGAACCACAAGACTAAAAGGATGGTGTAACACATCACATCTGTACCTGTAACAGAGTTGAAATGTGAGTAAACTTCCGGGCCATTCGAGTCACCTCAGGTAAGTAACTTGATAATAGACTAGTGTCCAACTATAACAAATGAAACAAGCAACAGTTAACATATGATTTGTCTTGTAACAATATATAGATTACAGAAATTAAAAGACAGATTGGAAGGACCAACAGAAAATCTCTCAGTTCTCATTTCCTTAAGGTTGATTTTAAGAGGAAAATACATTTAATTCAAAGAAGCAATAACTATTTTTAATACATCTATAAAAACCCCTAATAAGATTCCACATTTTGGAGTTCTAACAGTAATAGTTTTAAGGATGACTGTTCTGGATAGACAGGATAATTGAAAGCATTGCTGTTATGCCTTTGTGTGCAGAATGAAGAAAATCCGAATCATTGTAACTGTAATTGAATAAATTAATGTTATTCTAAAAGTAGTGTTTTAAAAGAAAGCCTCAGATCACCAGTGTCAGTCTCATCAGTGAAACTGCATGTTAACATCATAAATTCAAAAGCTAAACTGGGGTTAATTTCAGAAAGGCTGGAACTGGTAATTTGTGCTTTCTCTGCAAATAATGGGAAAGCAATAAAGCCACCAGATGTAATTTAAAAAGCAGTTTTACTTTTAAAAAACATTTTAAAATTAGTTTACTTGCCTGAAAATACGTTATCTCTGCTTCGCTGTCTGAAGAACTTTGTATCTCTGTAATAACTGACAGTGATTTCAAATCACTAGACAAACATAGTCCACGACAAGAACCTGCCACCTGAAGGATTCCAGTTTACAAGTTAATAAAACATTTCATTTCCTGTAAGATATATTTACTGCTCTAACACACTGACATATAAAGATGACTGTGTTCAATGACATGTAAAAACAACGTGTAATTGTCAGCTACTGCTAAGGAACAAACCTGCTCTTTTTATTGTGTATTAACATTGAACTTTGAAACAAGATGTTAAATTTCCCAGTTCAATTTCTTTCCATCAATGACCAACAACCTAATCCATCAGTTCCTTTAAAATTCAGCAGTCCACTTTCATTTACGTGTAAGCATATGTATATTTTGACTCAATTCAGCTGCAGTTGGGTATATTATGAAGAAAAAATATGGAAAGGAACTAAACGTACCCCAGTTACTGTAGCAATCTTGAACATTCCATAAGCATAAATCTCAATAAATCCTGAGCTGCCACCAAGGACAAGAGCATTAAGTCTATAAAAATAGAAGAATGTGTTAATAAGCATACTGAAAGAAATTTGAATGCACAGATATCCTTCTTAATACTTAAATTCCATCCCTTTAATAATGTTCCTCTAAAGAATCACTGCACAAAAAGAAATACTGTGCTACCTTCCATGATCCAAGAAATTTAAAAGCGAACAAACAAATTAGCTTGGACTTTATTGATAAAACCGGCCTCTAACATTTACATTAAGAGTATCAATTACTACATTAACTGAGAGAATAGGGAAAAAATAGCACAGTTTAGTCACAGAGTTCTTTTTCACTCAAAGTAACAAGTTTCTAGCAACAGTCCCCTTATAGGCTGCAAGCATTCTTACAACCTACTTTGAGTTTATCCTGACTATATGCAGAGGAAGTTTGTCACAGTCACTCAGTGGCACTCCTCAGCAAAACCTCAAAGGCAATAACAGCCACAGAAGTAACAGCATCAGAAACCCAGTTCAAAGAATAGAGTCTGGGACAGACAGGTCTGCATTTTGCTCACTTATTAACACTAATGTGCTACACTGGTTTGGGAAAACGCCTACAAATACTAGAAAATTAACTGCAACTTCTGCCTGTTACATACCTAAATAAATATTCATTGAAGCAGAATGTTTCTGTTAAAGCCAACGCAGAACTTAGCAAAACAATATCTTAAAAACTTTTGGTTTGATTGAGCAGATGAAGGGAGCAGAAAATTCACAAAGCTCCTACACCACAGACAGCTCACTCTCTCTCAAGCAAGGAAATCCTATTGTAAGAAGACCTATCAAGTTTTAAGAAGGAGAAACTGGTGATAGAGATGCAAATTTGAATTAAGGAGGTTCTCAGTGGTGAGACAGTAAGGAACAGTGAAATGGAAAAAACAAGGCACAGACATTAAGTGCCCTCCTCAAAAAAGCAGCACAAGGCACTGCACAAAGCCAGTCTCAGTCTGCTAAATTACACTTCCACCAGCTGCTCTTCATATGTTTCCTAATAACAGATGTTTATTTTAAAGTAACATGAATACAGCTAGTTTCAGAGCTACTTTTAAGTTTAGATTTGTCACACTCATACAAACCCCCAGGAATTCTCTGTATAGAACAAGCATCCACAAATGTCTCCAAGACCATCTTAACTAACACATAAATCAACCTTCAAATGCACTGCAAGAAATCTTCTAAGAAAAAGAAGATATGACATCAACAGCAGTTGCTCATGAAGTGCCTAAAGTGCCTTATAAACCCTCTATACTGAGGGGAAAAGGTGTAAACTGATGGAAACTTTAATACATGCTTTGAACTTTATCTTTGTACATAAAAAAAAGACATTCCATGTAATTTCTCTGAGACTTTAAGAACAATTATGAATAACTTAAAAGTAAACTCGCTTATCCATTATTTTATACTTTTAGAAAAGCATCCAAACAAAAAACCTCAACCAACAGCAACCCACAGACAGAATTTACCTGACATCACCCAGAAGCTTCATAATCTCATCTGACTTTTCTTCACTGAAAATACAAAACATGTGATTAGGGCTTATGTAGCCTGTCTCAATACCAGAAAACAAAATAAAACAAAAAAATAGAGAGTTACAATATGACAATTTCTTACCTGAAAATTTTTGCAGTGGTACTGTAACTGAAAACAAAATAATTACTCTCAGTTACAATGATCAGACATCTGTAGGGCATTAAAGACAAATAACCAAAATAATGACAACAAATGAAAAATGGTATCTTCTCAAGCTGACTAGTATAACACTTACTTTTTTGGTAGTGCTGGTAATTTAGGCAAAAGGAGGTTTGATTCATCCTCAGCATTGTAAAAGGAAGTGAGAAGACTGAAAAAGAAGTAATACTGTCTTTAGTACCCAAGCTGTAAAAATGAGGAGAGACTTTCTTTTTAATTCCAAAGTTAGAGCATATATTCAATATATTATGTAAATGGGAATTAGAAATATCAGAGGATAGTCCTTTATGGGACCTTTAATAATTTATCAAGTGATCAAATTAATAAAAGAACTGAAAATCTTTTATTTCCAGTGAATAAAGTTTGTATCTGCTGGCTCAGACATTTGTCACCAAATCCTTCATTACCTGTAATGCAGTTCTGGTCAGAGGCTTTCTGTTTAAACTCTTTCCAAACCTGCAGTACAACTTACCCACACCTCAGAACAGCTAAAGACACATTGCAGTGAGAGGAAGATCAAAGAACAACACCTAATGTCACATCTTAGATATGTCAGAAGGATGAGATTCCCAGTAAGAAGCTAAGCCTATCCCCACCAGGAGAAGAATGTTAGTGATTTAAGACAGTTATTTTCTTGCTATTTTAAGACTGATGCTTACTGGAGGTGAGGGGGGAAATCCTCAAGTCGGGAGCTTACACCACCTGCCTCCTTTAAATGAATGTTTTATTTAATTATGTTGTTGCACTGCCATAAGGTGCATATCAGAGGTTTCTTTAAGACAACAGAAACAGGGACCATGATGTCCTCCAGCTCACAAGTGCTGCTGAGAATTGTTCAAACACACAGAGTTCATGGTCACTAGGGATAATCTGACTTCCTGAATAACAGAATTGCCAATGGAATTGGATGTAGCACCAAAGACACAACACGAAAGATGTGAACGCCAAAATAAAGATCTTGAAAATGCAGAAGAAAGGTTTAAATATAACACTTATTCTGATTAACAAAATAGATGAACATAACATTATTATAATTAGTTTAATAAATTGATTGGTGTTGAAGCAAACTGGATCAGAAGACAGGCTGTACATGCTTACACTAGTCTAAGCAGCTCTTAAGAGGGAGAAGCACAAGATCATGCTGAAATCTGATGTATAACCTAAAGAACAAGACTAAGGTACCAGCACTCAAAATAACCATATGAAAAGTGTCTATTCTAAAAAAAGGAAAATTTTAGCCAAGTGGCAAAAAACCCCACAGCTATGGAATATTGTATTATTTTATGTGACTGCTTGTAACATTCCAAGTATAAACTATCAGTAAGGTGGCACTACATAGCCTGTGATTTACTCCGTCAGACTCACCTGCTCTCCTCAGTTACTTCCATCCAATGCATGTATGTAATAGATAAGTCCACAGAGAAGGAGTGCAAGCTTTCAGGTTTTTCTACATCACACAGAATAATCCGCTTGGTATCAGCAAGGCCAAAAGCCAAAACTAGAGAAAGACAAGTGAAATGTATAAATAACCAAGGTGCAAAACTGTACTTTACACTGACCTAGAAAACAATGTGCCTTCAAAGCCAACTACTGGACACTTTTCTTTGTCTGTTTACAGTCCTTCCAAACTCTCATTTGAAATCTACTTACTGTAGTGAAAGTCTGAACTCCTGTCATGTTTTAGGTGATAAATTTAAGGCAAAGGCCTGATTTCACAAGTATTTACTTACACGTTGAACTGAACACGCTTCTAACACTTCTAACAATAGTTCTGATAAAGTAGAGGTTTCCAATTTTGTAAACTTGAGTACAATATTGTATATAAAGACTTTCCACCAGAAAGGTTTGGGTTTTATTGCAACAGAACACAAATTAGGAGTTGCTGAGCAACTTCTGCATCACTTTCTTCCTTTCTTCATCCATAATAGCAAACAGCAGGCAGAGGCTTCTGTACTTACTTCCTTGTAATCACAGGTAATCAGCTTAAAAAGAAGTTTCTTAAACTCTTCAGATGATATCATAAAACAATATAGGTAATTTTTATCCACATGTCATGGAAGATTATTCCCATTCTCCCACCTCCAGTAAATTAAAAATTAACTGATTTCTGGCATAAGTTTATTAAGCTACTAAATTCAACATTATTTCTGTTAATAAGGAAAAGACTTTTTTTTTCTTCTCTGGTCTATAACTAGAGCAATTTTAGTCTATGATATTTCACCCATGATAAGCAAGCTAAATTCTTCAATCAATCCTGATTAGACAGCTTCTTCCTCTCCCGATAAACTTTGTAGTTCATACAAAATATCCTGCTTAGTTAGGAGGCTGAAATTTTGCTATAACCGGAAAAGCAGCACTTGGGATAAAAACCTGGCTTACAAATCTTTCTTGCAATTGCATTCAATGGTGTTAATTTCTCTATTACTGTGAATGAACCTATATAAAATTAAGCTGCCCTTCTCTTCAAACACACTTTACTTGAAAATTTCCTTCACAGATGAGAGGTATCATCATTCATGATTTCCCATGGGACTTTATTGCACCATATCACCTCATATACTTGACATTACTTTTGCCATCTGGTCTCCAAGCAAGAGCAGTCACTTCTTTTCCTGTATTTTCATTTGGAGGCAAACTCCACACTCGTTGGAAGTTTGCAAGCCGATGAAGTAAAACCTACAAAGCAAATGCATTAAAGGCAAACTTAAACCACATTCTTGCACTAATAAAAGTGTGTAAATCAGTCCAAGATGCACGGAGTTTTTTACCAGTTTTAAACGCCTGTGTCTTAAACACCACCTACTCCTCTAGCAGATGATTCACTCCTATATTCTTTTAGAAGGCAGCATACAGTTTACAGCAATACAGAGAAATAAGCTGAACCTTGCATAAGAATACCAGCGCCTAATCAACAGGGGTTACCCATCACCTCTCCAGTAGACACCCCGAAAGCACAAGTCTTGTCTTCATGTATGATCACATACTGCAGTTCCGGGGGAAAAAGTACTCAAAAGTAGATTTAATTTAAATAGGAACTTTCATGCACTTTAAAATCCCACAAACACAAGCAACGAGAGCATCAAACGTGAATTTGCTCGGAAATTAGAATGCAAAAGGTGAAGGGACAGTAAGCATTAAGAAGCTTGATTCTAAAAAATTGCTATTCCTAAATGCTTGGCCAGGCGTACAAGAAACATGCCCCAAGTAACAGCAAAGGCATCTCGGCCTGCAGGGAGAGGCAGCGCCCGTCCCTCCCGTGCTCCTTCCCCGGCCCCCGCACTCACCTCCCCCGCTCTGTTGGCCAGGGCGATGAGGTCCCTTTTGGGGGACCAGGACATGAACACGACCTCCTGTGGCAGCTGCTTCTCGCCCACCTGCCTGAAGGCGGGCATGGCTGCGGGGCTCCGCCGCGACCCGCCGGGCCTCTGCTCCCGCTTCCGGGGGCGGTGCTTCCCGCCGCGGGGCGGAGCGGGGCGGAGCGGGGCGGAGCGGGGCGGGGCGGGGCGGGGCGGAGCGGGGCGGGGCGGAGCGGGGCGGGGCGGAGCGGAGCGGGGCGGAGCGGGGCGGGGCGGGGCGGGGCGGAGCGGGGCGGAGCGGGGAGGGGCGGAGCGGGGCGGAGCGGGCCTCGGCAGCCGTGGAGGTGATCTGGGAGCGGGGCGGGCCTCGGCAGCCGTGGAGGTGATCTGGGAGCGGGGCGGGCCTCGGCAGCGAGGCCGCCGCAGCGCCGAGCCCGGGCGGGCGCGGGGAGGCGGGTCAGGCTCTTCCCGCTCCGCCCACTTACTAAGTACTATTTAGTACTAAATACTTTTTTTTTAAGCCCCTTTTCGATTTGGAAAGAAATTTTTAAAAAGTCACAAGCCATCCCGTGAGAAGACTGTAGCTAACACAGCTTGAATTCCTAGAACTCGTGCCTTCCCATCACCTACCCTCACTTCCTCCCTTGCCTCACGTCCTCCAATACCGACACAAAACCAGAGCATCCGCCAGTACCTGACCTCAGACACATGGTAAGGGCTGTCATAGTTCACTTAGTTGTTTTCGGGGGTTTTTTTTTGATACCAGTAATGATGTATAATAAAGGAACTGTCACTTTTCATTCAGTCCGGTTTTATTTTGGATGTTAGCATTTACACTTTTAGAAAATGGAACGGAAGGCTGGCAATAAAAAAAAAAAAATTAGCAACCCTGTAGCAGCAAGAAAAGTCATGTCTTTTTTTTCTTATTCTTTACTTTCTTCTTAGAGAATATGGCATGTTTCATAGCTAATCTTCTAAAGATCCCCATCTTTACTCTCTTTTGAGTTTTCTGCCCTTTCTTTTTGTCAGGCCTGTAAAGCAAAAAAGGAACACTGAGATTAGAATAAAATGAAGAACACACTTCTCTGTACAAATATATTTGCTGGTATTTTAAATAAGTATATAAACTTTGTGGCAATATGTGAAGTACCGTCACAAAAAGTACAAGGAGTATTCCATCTTAAAACATTATGGTACTTCACTTCCCAAAACTGTCCACTTTATTGCTATTATACTTTCATTTTATGTACTTATTCAGCACTTAAATATAAACAGATATTGAAAACAAGAAACTCACCAAGTACAAAAAAGCACATACATAGTTTCATGCTAATATATAACGCATGAATATATAATAGAAAGGCTTAGAAGAAAGTACGTAAAGTTTAACACCATTAGGAAGCATCCTGCAATTAGTACAGGACCTAAGTACAACTGGCAAGTGGTTGTTTTCTGTCTCTGACAAAAGATGTCATAATGCGAAACGCTGAATAACTATAACAAAACATACAACATTTTTATTAGAAAAAGAGATCTAAGTTATCTTCTGCAATGAATCAGCAAAAGAACTAACTGATGGCCTGAAAGTACTAAACCATTCTGGTACAACTGACAGAATAGTACCTTCCTTGACAGAAGAACCAGATGAGGTTTCATGAATTTCTTTTACCATCCTTTTTAATTTTTTAGCAGAGGAAAAAGAAATAGTAAGAGATGGAATTTTTATGAGAGATATATAAAATGAAACATTGCTACCTTTTGTGTCTAATACTCCCTAAGCAAAACCCGGTTTAATATCAGTAGGACACAAAGCAATAGAGCCGTACCCATCTACCATCCAGCAGGCACCTGGTCAATCTCTGGATACTGATCCAAGAGGGTAATTGTCTGAGTCTCACTGTGTAACACACAGCTTTTGGGATGGAAGATTTGCACTCCCCCTGCTACAGCCATTCAAGTCCAGAATCACAGAAAACCCCATTACTCTGAAGAGGAATTTATAAAAGTGCAATCAATTATCCCGAACTGGAAAGACTGAGCCATCTGCTGGATCATCTCTTAGCAAATCCCCTTTCCTGTTTTCAGTTAGTTCCATCTGAAGACAGCCACACACCATTTATTTGGCTCTCTGATACATACAGGTATGTGTACAGTGTTGCTCTGTATGTTACTAAAGGGCAATCATGGAAGAAAAAAGGTATTTGATGTGACCCTCATTAACGGTGGAGATTTAGATCATGCTACAAAAAGCATGTGAAATACCAGAAGGAAAAAAGCAAAATATGCTACAACAAAGCAAAAGAGACAGGAAGCAATAAAACCATTATAGTGACTCTTCTATCTGCCCTTTCATGAGGAATTAAAAGGGGATAAAAGTGTTCTATTACATCAATTTTCAGTTGTCTTGACAGAGCTCCATGCACCAGTCACCAAGTTTGCCATCCATATAAATCAGCGTTGAAAGAAAACCCATAGATGGGGAACTGGAAGCCCCAGTAAGTGAACTTTTATCACACCCTCCCTTCAGTATATACTCCCCAGCAATGCAGCAAGTGGGCAATAGTGAGACTGACATCAGCATCTAAAGCCAAAAATTATCTCTTTCTGAATTGATTCCATGACATAAGATGTCATCTCATCTGAATGCTGTATTTTACTGTATTAATGCAATATCACACTTACTGACAAGCTGTTCTGGTGCGGGAGAGACTGGGACAGGCACTGCGCTTGTGACCTGCCTTGCCACAAACAAAACAGCCAACGTCAGTCTTCTCACAACTGTGCTTTTGAAGAGTGCAGCAGTTGCAATTGTTACAATGAAACCAAGCTGCAAAATACATAATATGATTTATGATCTTGGAAAAGTTTAGAATGACCATTCTGAAACCAAGCTTTAAATATAGGCCACAATACCACGTTTTTAATTCTGGATTAGCTTTACAGAGATGGATGTGAGTCACTTTCTGGTCCCTTATCACATTACTAGACATACTGTGCAATTATGTGTGAATTATTTGGGCATTAGAACTATTACCCTGTGTGTGATCTTAAAAAGAAAAATAGTCCAAATGTTATAATGGACTTGTAACAGTAACAAAAATGACTGCTTCAGCTATTTATACAGAGCTATAAATACACCTAAATTTGTGCATGAAACATAATTTTATCATGATCTCTCGAACATTTTAGTAATTGCCTACTT
This sequence comes from Corvus kubaryi, assembly GCF_017639235.1. Taxonomy (NCBI): domain Eukaryota; kingdom Metazoa; phylum Chordata; class Aves; order Passeriformes; family Corvidae; genus Corvus; species Corvus kubaryi. The sequence continues at coordinate 13,778,434 of NW_024582073.1, forward strand.
GTTTATGAAATTCAAAGTTTACAAAACGAGGAAATGCTTATATGACAAATGGAAATATTTCAGTTTTCCCATAATAAACATAAATGGGATTTAGTGTGCCTTGACAAGAATTTATTACATTTCCACATAGCGCAAGTACACCAAAACTAAAGAATAGCAACTTGTGTGAAATTAACACTTTTCCTTTATGTCTTCTGAATTACTACATTTTACTTCTTTCACAAAATATTTTCTCTTCTGGTTTGGAATCTCAGTTTCTTTGGACTACGTGCACTTTTATTTAGAAAATATTTTTCTGTACTTACAGGGTTTTACACATTTTTTGCAAAGAACACAATGTTTCCATCGTCTGCCATCCTACAAAAGGCAAATAAATGGTTTTATTTATTAAAGCCCCCCACTGATTCCATCTTAAAACAGAACTACTCAGGTATGGTCCCCACTCTTTACAGGAACTACTCTTCTGTAGGAAGGACTGTAACTCGGAAGCAACAGTCCTGAGAATCTGTGAAAACCACAGATGAAATTTTGAAATTAGCAAGTTCTACAACTTCAAAACGTAAGAAAAAATGTATGTGTCAACAGACCACAGCTGAATAAGCTCTGGTCTAAGTGGCAAGTAGCAAACTTGTCCTGTCCTTTTTCCAACACAAAGGAATTAGGGAAAGCGAAATTATTTCCCAGTGAGTTATGAAAGATGTACTGAGAAGGTAATAAGTCTATGAAACTGAACTGCTGGGGGTTTCCCATGGAACTCAGCATCAGAATAGGTTTTTATCAAAGCAAGTACTACAGAGGTTGTTATCTGACTACTTCTAAAACTTCCATTCAGAAAGAAGTGAAAATACTTACTTTTGATGTACATGAATTGCATATCTCACAGTGCTGGTTACCAGAACTAACATATCGCTGACATACAGTGCAAAACCTGGGGAAAAAGATGAACTGGCCCACTATTTGCTCACAGAACAATTAATTTTATACAAGCTTAACAACAAATATAAGGACTGCAAAATCACTTTGTTGAATTAAAGATTATGTCTTTGATGCATAAATGACCACTTAGGCCATTTACATACAGTACATCCACACAGTAAAATACAAGTGCTTGAAGTCAAATTATCAACAGTATCAGTAGTAAAAGAAACTAAATTCCTCTGTACTCAGTGCTTCTCTTAGTGTTCATTTTTTAACTACTGTCTTAACAGCAGATTATCAGACATAGCTGCAAATCTCTCTTGTAGATGTAGACAATATTTCCCACAGAAAAAATGAGGAATCTCATCATTCCACACTGGAAAATACAAATGTCATTTTAGACACTTCAGCTCTCCTAGACGTAGTTCATATAACATGCAACTTTAGAATGAGACAGAAAAATGTGCTTTTAAGCCTGGCATCCAAGTTAGGCAAGACAATACTGAACAGCACCATGCCAAACTCCTTTGGAGATTTTATGCCTTAATTAAGAACAAAGACACTCTTTTAAAAGTCACCTGAGTATTAATACATCTTACCTATAACCCTCTTCTTCAGGAAGCACAATCATATTTGGGGCAAGGTTCGTGAAAATACGGACAGGAGACTGTCTACGACCTGTCTTGCCATGCTTATATAGTGCATGATTATCATAGTCTACCTAGAAAAACAAAACCATAAAAAAGAGTCTTAAAACGCTAAGCACAGGAAGAGCTATTTACATATTTATTATCTTTATATGTGCCTTATGAAATGTTCAGGTTTATACAGAAGACTCTAACCCCAAATCAGATTACAAATTCTACATCCAGTTTTTTGTCTCATTTACTTGTAAATTTGTGCAAACATAGTATTAGGCTAGACACACAATACTTCAATAATCATATTTTACTTATTCCCTTTTGCTCATTTGCAGGGGATACCTAAGATAACATTGCAGTTGTTTACAAGAGCAACCTGTCAAAAAAAAAAAGGGATCTATACTGTTCCGTTTGTCAGTACAAGTGGTGACATCTTAACCTATCTCAGAGTAACTACAAAGTTGCTAATCCAATTAGCACTGCTTTTTCCTGCACCGCCTTCAGAGACTTGTCACAAAAAGCTCTGAACACTGGCAGGAATGCAGAGTCTAGCCTAGCATGAGTTTAAAATTTTCTTCAACAAATTTCTATTCTACAAGACACAAATACATTCTTCAGAACATCAATGTCAAAATTCACGAAGAGCTGTTAAATGAAAAAATAAACCTTTAGCATCATGAATACCCATGACTAAGTTCTCAAAACACACTACAGCACGTGTGCTTAAACTATGTACAGAATGGATACAATATTGAAGAAGCTGATACCAGATTATTGCTTTATCACTGACAAGTTCACTTATTAAGCAATTTTTAGTAATTCCAAACATTTCCATCATTGCAATTGTACTCTGATCCCAGCAGTTTTGGAGACGAAAGACCCTTTTTTTTTTTTTTTTAACCAGGGCCAGGCACTACCCACTAACATTTCAACATCTGTGAAAAACGAAATACTCTTCATCAAGTTACCTCTCACCTCTGCAACAAGCACCTGTCAGAATTAGAACAAATTCTGCTACACTGAAAGCCTGGCAGAATAAACAAGTTAATGAATAAATGACAGATGAGTTAAAGATACGTAACAGGAACACGATAAAGCTATCACAGATATGACTAAGAGAAATACAGAACGCAGGCTTCACACGAGCAAGGCCCAGCTACAGAGAAGAATGCCGCTGTACCTGCTTTCACTCATATTCCTGTTCACATTGCACACAACTGATATTTAGCAGATTCACTGGATTCAGCTGTACCTGGTAATCCATCATACTGAAGCTTGGGAAAAAGTCAAGAATACGAGACTCAAAGAAGTATGGAAATATCCAGAACACAGGCATCTCTTTGTTGTCATGACCTAGTAATGAAAAGACTTTGGTGTACATAGGAGAAAAACACAGTACATGCAGCATGAGAAATTTACAGTGAACATTCCAAATACATAAACATGGATATCTACATCATACTGGGCAGAAGCAGTAGTTCTCTTAGGCAACAAAGTTTTGGCATATTTTACACATGGAGATGTAAGTGCCATGTAACTAAACTCTTGATACCAGCTTAGGCTGCTAAGAAACAGGACTGGTTTGACAGCTTATTTTTCTCTACCTTTAAAGTCCATTTTAATTGCAAAGCAGATTTGTAAAAAAATGGGAAAAGTTTTTAATGCAGACTTTGGGAATTGGGCATTACTGATCTAAAAATATCAGGAGAGTAAATTAGATATATGATAGTTCATCTCTAGAAATTATAACAAGTGTGCTCACATTCACCTGAGTAACAACAATCACAGACTTAGAAATAGGTCCTTTTTCCTTAAAGTGATGTTACAGCACAACCCACCTATCTGGCTGTAATACATACCTTCTTTTTCTGTCTCCTTCCACATTGCCATCAGCTTTTTAAAACTAGAAGCCAGTGCTTCCACTAAACCTCCAAATGGGGGATCAGTTATCATAATGACTCTTTCACCATTCTCTTCATACAAGAATTTCCTGCAAGTTTCACGTGCAGCCTGTAAGAAACAGAAGTTAATTTCCAGAAATAAAGATTCGAGAACTGTAAACATATTGTCTTTGGCAATGAAATGATCACTGTAGAAATTTCAACTTTAAAGATGAAACTTTTTTCCTGTCTTGTGGAGGTGAATTTCCTCTTGAGTAGCATTAAAAAAAAAAAAAAACAAAAAACCCAAAACAAAACAAAACAAAAAAAAACAACCACAAAAAACCCACCTAGATTTGAAAGACTGAAAACAAGTGCCCTGTTCAGTTAACATATAAAAACATTACTGAAAATCAAAGAATGAGAGTGCCTCCTCTTCAGCAGTTCTCTTCCACTCAATTAAAAGTTAAAGCTGCCTATTAAATTTACGCTAATTAATGTTGCTTACACACCTTAATTGCTGCTTTTATTAAAATGTTCTTAATTGATTCATGTTTTTCCGTGATGTTTTCTACTAGATAGCCATGGCTTTCTTACAAAATTCTGCATCAACAACATGCATTTTTTTACCAAAGCACTCAATAAATACTTGGCCTTACCTCTCCGCCAAAAAAATGATGATTGAACATGTTGTAGTGGCAGAATTCACCCTCTGTGTAGAATTGTGAATACCTGTAAAATAAGTTTTGATAGTAGTAGAGAAACATAAACAACTCTTCATTTTTCCTAAGGGGATAGTTAAACATAGTTAAAACAGGCCTCGAGAAAAACATCATCTCTGGGTTCTGATAACTGACAACACATACCAATTCTGAGAAATAATTAAGTATACTTACTTTCCTCATCAACTGGATGTCATTTGTGTATGTGTACAGGAACAGAGATGCAGAGACAAGAAAGGGAAAACAACCACCAATTTATCTCTTTAAGTAATAAGAATACACATCTTTGTATAGGTTCTTCAGATAGATAAACATTTGCTAAAACCTACCTGAAATCAATATCCAGCAAAAGGCTTCTAACACTGAATTCTTCTTCTTGTGATACTCTTGACTGGATCATTTCATGAACTCTGAAGTATAATTGGAACAAAGAAATTTAATACAAAATCGCTGGCTTCAGAAATGATCTGGCAAGACGAGAATGCCTGGTACTTTACTAAATGTAAAACCAAACAGATAGAGAAAATGGAGTAGTCTAAACTTGCATGACTCCATTTGGTTTGTACTCAGAGTCAGAAAAATAGGTTAGTCTTAAAATATGAGAAATCAGTGGAGCCTACCGGATCACCTCACACAAAAAAGCATAAACTAAGAAACTCACTGTCACTTCTATACGGAACAGAGAGATCTGAAGCATGTATGTGTGTCATTTGCATTGGTGCCACAGTCTTCTCTGGTATAAATTCAAAGCTAGACCCCACTAGATGTTTGGATAATCCCAACCAATTAAAGTATAGTGAACCTCTTATTATGGGAGAATCATTGATCATGTAATCATTAGTAAGCTGTACAGTTTTGAGAAAGAAACATTATTTGAAAGTGTAACAATTCTCACTGATGTACCTGGGTGTCCCAACAGAGAGCACTCGTCTGAATCCTAAATCTATAAGGAGATTCAGTAGGAACTGGCAACTTCTGTCTGCAAATAAATATTGTGCATTTGTTTTTTTATTCTCCAGTGGATATAGAAGTTGACTGGGACTTTTCAACTGGGTAGTGGTGATATCACACAGGAACTGGTGATCCGAGTGTTCTTCCCATTCTGCTGGCAATAGCAATTGCTGGCATTCCTGGCAAAACCTCCTCTTTGGTAATGGCAACAGAACAAAATTCTTGTACCTTTAAATATAAAAGACGATAGGGAACAAAGTTTGAAAAAAGCTTCTATCAAAGATAGGAAGGGGAGCTATGGGAGGGGGCTTCGTATATTTTAGGAGTTCAGATATTTAAACAGACAACATAGTTTACATTGCTCTTGCAAAACTCCATGAGAATGAATTATTATTGATGAAAAAATATTCAAAGGACACTTTGAAATGCATAAAGTATTTTGACCAAATATACTGGGAATTTCCATGAAATAACTAGATTACAGAGTGAAGACTCCATCAACTATCAGCAAAGTACTGTACATTTATACACAAAATTCAGACATTATGTGTTACTGTGTTACCTTTGCTTCTTTTCACAATGTTAAGCCTGCTACTTTTGCATACTAAAGTCACGAATAATTTTTTTAACAGAAATTGCTACTGATGTCTTGTAAGCACATTATGAGCACTAACATAAGAATGACTATACATACCAGAAAAAAAAAAAATCCAACAGCCCCAGTTCCTGGATTGAAAATACCGTGCTCTAGTTAAATGTTTCATGCTATTTCCTTCCCACTGCCGTACAACAGTTCTTAGTTGTCCAAATTCCTCTTTTCATATTTTAAAGAAACCTGAAATGTTATCTCTACATTCAGATACCCATACTACTTCATTTTTACTGAAGAAAATATACACTAACAATACCTGTCCACGTTCTGTCTGTGTGTAAAAGGAGGCTGATGGTTTCTATTATATTCTTCACGTGCCGCAAGCCTAGTTTTTGACACCTGTAAAATTTGCGTATATGAAAAGTTACAAAACGAACAGCTACTGTTGTGTGTTGTATATCAAATCTCAACATGAAAAAAAGGGGTGCATAAAAGGTCTCATGCTTTAGCTACTTTGCAAGGAAGAATGATCATGTTTGTTGTTTCAGAAGAACAAGTGTGTCTGCAGCACAGGGGCATGCTGCAAAACAACACAAGCCTCTCGTTGTGAATTTAAACTGTGCATTTCATTCTTCTATCACACGTAATACTCAGAGAAAAACTCAAAACATTATTATGATGAAGATAGAAAGAGCCATACTTTCTATTAATGTGTGCCAGCAGCTGTGTTCCCTCTGAAGAACTATGATCTGATCCTGAAAAACTGATAGTAGAAATGTTGCCCAAGTCTTTTGTGTGAAATCATTTTAAAAGCATGACAGCTCCTTGTTATGATCTGCACCTGAGTATTTACCATTTCAGTCTTTCACACTCTTCTCCGAGTCTTCTACTTTGTTCCCACAAAACATATTCATGGTTTGACAACAAAGTTTCAAGACATTTGGTCAAAACTTATGGAACTGTTTTGCTTAAAGGAGGAGATGGTAAAATGCAATACAACGAAAGACATCATAATACAAGTGATATTCAAAATGAACAACAAAGAGATATTGCTGCAAATATTCTGAGACTGCTGATCATCATGCCAAGCCCCACCATCTCAGCATTCTGTATACCCCACTATTGTTTGTATCCAACAGATTTTCTCTATTTTAATCAGGGGAAACAACGACATCTTGGGATCAGAAGTACCCAATTTTGTTCAACATTGCATAGCATCGGCAAAGTTCCTATATGTTTTGGCAATAGAATAACAAGTGCCAGTTTTGCACAAAATGTACACAGCCTTCCTTGAAAGCTATACTTGAAACATGTTCTCCTGACAAATAAATGCTCAGCTAAATACCAACTATTAGACCAAGTTTAGAAAATAGCACTTGCCACAGATTTCCACAACAAAATATACTTTTAAAATTGCTAAATAGAGGAAAAAAAATCCCCAATGCTTCATAGAACCATAGAATGGCTTGGGTTGTAAGGGACTTAAAGATCATCAAATTCCAACCCTCCTGCCATGGGCAGGGCCACCTTCCACTAGACCAAGTTGCTCAGAGCTCCATTCAGCTTGGCCTTGAGCACTTCCAGGGATGGGACATCTACAACTTCTCTGGGTAACTCTTCCAGTGCCTCACCACCCTCAAAGAAAAGAACTGCTTACTAACATCTCATCTAAACCTATCCTCTTTATGTTTAAAGCCATCACCCTTTGTCCCACCACTACATGCCCTTGCAAAAAATCCCTCTCCAGATTTCTTGGAGGCCCCCCTTCAGGTATGGGGAGGCTGCTATAAGGTCTCCCCGGAGCCTTCTCTTCTCCACGCTGAACAACGCAAACTCTCCCAGCCTTTCCTCATAGGAGAGCTGCTCCAGACCTCCGATCACATTCGTAGCCCTGAGCCTTTAGCACAGCCTTAAGCAGTGCTCTCTTACCTTCTCATCTTCCCACTGAAAAAAGTTACAATCCTTTCTATCCCTACAAGCCGAACAAGCATAGAATCTTCTTCCTTGCTCTTTTCCTTGCCTGGTCTTCGCAAACAGAAGTGTAGGACCTAGGGACAAAGGCGATGACACGATAACATAGGGAACATCTGCAGATCGGTTTCACGGCTCTGCTGCAAGAACCGAGCATCCAGAACAAGGCTTCCCCAAAGGCTGCTGCAAAACAGCCCGCGCCAGGAGGTGTCCCCCCCAGGCCGGCTCACCGTGAGGGCAGCTGGGCGCGCCGGGCGCCGGCCCGAGCAGGGCGAGAGACCCGGGCCTCGGCCGCCCCCCGCCCGCCGCCGCCATGGCACCGCCTCCTTCCCGACGGGCACCGCGCCGCGCGGGCCGACGGCGCCCCCCAGCGGAACGGCGGCCCCGGCGGAGCTGGCGCGGCCCGGGCGGGAGCGACAGAGCGGGGCCAGAGCCGCGGGCAGTGCCACTGGCACAGGCGGCAGCACCGGCCCGTGCTTAATGAACTGCCCGGTAGAAACCATCATGGCAAGGCTATAAAGGCATTTCCATCTCCTTTCGAACTGCACTGTACCGTGTTTTACATTTAAGGCTTAACATTTCAGGTTGTTGAAGTTGCTGACATGCTACATTAATATTTACATCCACTCAGAATTATATAAAATACAAGCATTTTATTATTTCTCAGTTCAACAATATTGCTTAGAATTACAAAATACAGCAATGTCTGAAATACTGAAGGTTTCATAAAAGTAGCAATCTTTCTCCCCTTCCCAGTCTTAAATGTCAAAAAAATTACTAAAATAAAAATATTTACCACATTACATAAGCTGCAGACTTAGAAACATGACCATCAAGTCTTAAACCAGGTAACTTAAACATAAATGTAAATGGCAACTGGCAGGCGAGCACAACATCATTCAGGGCACAAAAGTAATTCTCTTTGCTGTAGATAATCCAGGGGTTTTTTTCTTTTTTTTTTTTTTCCCCCCAGTCAAAAAAACCCAAACAAACTGTGTTTAGCTAGAAATTTAGAAGGCAGACTGGCTTTGTGATGAACACATTAGAGCTTCTGTCATTAGCAGAACCACGCTGGTGACAACTGATGAACACATTTTTACATGTATAGCAAAACAAACCTGTAACAACATGGTGCAATTCCTTCATAGTGATGCATCTCTAAAGAAATATCACAGATTTCCATATATGTGCTTAAATATACAAATGCTAAACACTACAGTGAAATTTCAACCTCTGAAACATACACTCAGTGTGGTTTGTCACAGTAGAAACTGTGTGTATTTACTTGGGTTGAATTTTGCTGTAATTCAACTATTTTTTTGGTCCCCACGTGCAAAAAGGCCTACTTGGAGCATTTTTCCCCCCTTCTCCCTTTCTTTGACTTGCTTGTCAAGGACAGATTGATTTATTTCAAGTGCATGACTTTTCAAGTAACTAGTCTACAAAAATCTATAACCAGTTTAAAATATCAGGAAGAAAATCCAAGGAAAAGCATTTTCACAATCAAAGATAGCATTCTGAACTTCTTTTAAAAGCCATATAAAAAGAAATTCATAGTGTATGCATTCTCACATTAATATTTTAAAAAAATTCCTATTGTATTCAAAATTAGTTTCTCAGCATATGCAAACGGTTTATCTTCCCTCATTCCAAATATTATTCAGAATACATTAATTTAACCTATAAAAATACAGTATGGACAAATTCTTTTCATTCCCTGACATAAGAATTCACAATTTTGACACAAAAATTGTAAACTTTTATTACATTCAAAATACATTTCTTAAGTCTTCAGAATTTAAGTTCTGAGGTGTTGGCAGTCAGAGCTCTTGGTATACAGCAGAAGTACATTATTGCAGAGCCTTTACACAAAAGTAGCTTTCTAAAGTTAAGAGAAACTTACTCTTCCCATGTATTTTTGTTGCTACCAGGAGGAAAAGAAAGGCTTCCTGCTATGAAAGGTCTGTGTGAATGCATTACTCAGATGAACAATTCGGCCCTGACTTCCAGTGCTACTTCGTTCTACAATCACACGTGGCATCTGAACAAGCTGAATGGGACTCTTTTCATCCTTTAATGCCTGAGTAAGGTTTAGTATCTAAAAAGAGTAAAAGCAGGTGAGGTTAGGGTGCACAAATAAAACTGTGGCTAACAGGCTTATCATTTTAGTTGCTACTCTTAAATCAATTCTGTAGAGGACTACGCTGCTGAATAAATTAATTTCAAAAGATATGCTATTGCAAGTAAAAATATTTTATTTATTCTGTAACATGAATACATCCTACTGCTGTCTACCCTTCCATTCTTTTCCTATTTCATGCAGTCCTCTTCCAATTTTCAGAAAATTGTAAGAGATAAAAATCTATGAGCATTTTTAATTTCACAAATCTCTTGAAAGCATTGCACCTTTAGTGAAAAAAATACCTACAAGAAAGCCATCAACATGATTTAACATAGGATATACGAGCAGTTAGCTACAAATTATTTTCATATCAGAAGATATGAAGCCATATAATTACCTCATACCAAACCCAGTGCTAAGACCCAAATTCAGCCCTCAGCTCCCAGGAGTCTGTTATCTTCCTTCCAAAACTTCAGTGCTCATGGACTGCCCTCATAACTTACTTCATGTTCAGTGTTACCCTGCTGAAAACTGAGGCAAGTATTCAATTTAGCTCTAGTGACACATTTGCACTATCCTTAATATCAAGCCTTTTTACCCCCACACAATGCCCCTTTCTTCCTTGTGAGCCTTACTAATCCTCTGCTTATTCTGCTCTTTCATGGCCAAAAAACCCTGACAAAGTCTTTTGCATTATTTACCGCAATTTGGTTCTGCCAGCAACTCTACTTGACATTTGCATTCTCTAAGTTCTAAGGCAATCCTTTGTAGATGTGTTACCCATTTCTTGGACTCTACATTCTTGAGAGAACTGTCTCCTTTGGGTTTGAAACCCTTCCCAAAGTTTTTTTTCCTACACTTCACAAAAATAGACTTCTAACAATGTTCAGTATCTTAAAGACCTTGACCCTTCCATGCAAGATATGTTTCTCTGCAGTTTTTTATCAACTAGATTCTTCATTTTCTAATTCTTAAATTCTCATTTTTAATGATGTATTTAGATGCTTTGGCTATACTGCAAATTGATCCCAACTGAATGAATACCTTAGCATGTGATCTAGATAGCCAAGTCTTCTACAATGCCCTCGTAACATACTTTGCTTTAACACCAAAAAGTTTAAAAGTTTAAAATCAGTGCCAAAAGGCATTGTTTGCCAATGTATTTCCAATCTCACCCAAGGATTACTTATTAATTGCATTTCTTCCGTTCATGAAAACCTGACATTTCCCACGGTGAAACACACTCTTACGTAGCTAGAGAGAAGTAAAAAAAAAACCCCAAACGAAAACAAATCTCTGCTAAAATCCACCTGAGGAACAGGGTGTGAAGAAAGGGTCCAGATGCAGCCTTTATAGTGGAAAATTAATTTTGACAACCTCAGCTACATCACTCTCAATTACATCAATCATGTTTTTCCTCAAGCGTTTTGTTAAATAACAGATTCCTTGTAGCCAATTGTCTCATCAGAAAAAAAAGCTACTTAATAGAGTTTAGGATGCCTGAGTACTTCAAGAACCAAGCTTGCAGTGACTACACAAACTTCTCAGAAGAGTTACTTCAGAAACTCCTATAATTCAATTTAGTAAGTAAGGTTTGATGTCTTTTAGCTACCACACAAAAGATGTTAACTGGGATTATGTTTGACTAAGGAGAGCTGCAGTCTTGTGCAAGGTACATCTTGATGTAGGAAATTCTACAGAGAAAACATCGAATTAAGACGCTCTAGGAATGTCTGGTTTAAAACAATCCATGTTGAATCTATGAACACAAGGACTAAGTTTCAATAAATTCAGAGCAAATGGGACTATTAATTTGTCTAGTCCAATTGTCTTACACTTGCAGAAATCACTATTTTATGCCTACAGTGTACTAAATTTGTTCTTAGCTAAAGCTTTTTCTCTAGTATTTCCCACTAGCCTTAAATTGTAAAACAGGAAGAAGATGGAGAAATCCTCTCCTGTTTTAGTGTTTAAAAAAAAAAAAAAAAAAAAAAAAACAACAAAAAACCAGAAAAAAACCCAAAACAAAACAAAACAAGCCCAACACTTAACTATGATCAAACTTCTAACCTGAAAATGGCTGGACTGTTTTGAAGTATGGTTTTGACATTTGATAGGATGAAGAAATTTTATTACCTAATATTGCTTTCAATAATCAAGTAAACCCTCTAAAATAAAGTCATATTTATTTTAATAGCATAATGAAATCAGACATCAAATTTTCCATCCAAATTTCTGACTCGACTTTTATTTTTCAAATACCTTCTAAGATTTTAGAATCCCCCCCAAAAACAATAAAACATAAATCAGCATACACTTTTTGCTGTTTCATCTATCCACAAGTAAGAACAAACTCTAGAAAGAAATTTAGTCTTCTCAGATGAAAATACCTTCAAATATCACTCAGTGTAATAGGAGTCAGTTTTTGTAGCTCTAAAGAAAGCAGCTGAGGAGTGATGACAAATTAAATACATAGATAAAACCATAAAAAACCAGTCTTACCTGCCCCCTCATAACAGACATCTGGTTTTCAAAAGTAGCCTTGTCAAATCCTTTGTCAGTCTTTATTAAGAAAAACAAACAGTCTATAGTAAATAATCCATTTATTTTTAGCTATATATTTTGGTTGCAAATTCATCAATATCACAATATGCATATTCATATTTACCCACACAATTATAATTTTTGAAAGATTCAAATAGAATCCTAGTATGAATCACAAAAAGGTCTATTTACTGCATCAAGTTTACATATGTGAAAATGAAGACTGTTCCACATCATAAAATAAAATACATCAGTGGATACCACTTTTGGGCATTGGTAAATACCAACAGCTGGTAGATACCAGGCTTAATATCAGCACATTGCTCTTTCTCTTATGATGACTCCAGCAGAAAAATGCTTCCTCCTTCAGATTTAATAATACTTAACTAACAAACCCAGAGGGATTTTGAATACAAATGAGTCGACAACGCAAACACAGCAAAAATGTGTTTCAGGATCTAGTTTTGACATTACAGCTGCATTTTCATTACAAGTCTAAAATTTCCAATTCTTTCAATCTTTAATTGGATTTTTTTCTCTTGAACATCTGACACAAATGTTTGCAAAATGTTTTAGAGAAGGATACTCTTTACATGTCAACACTTTAGCACAGTTTCTGTATCTTTCAAGTGAGTCTGACTTTCAATACGATCAAGATTTTGGCATCAGCTTAGCACAATATATGCATAAAATTAAGTATATGAAAGGTATGGAGGTACTTTAAGTTACATTAAATACATTATTTCCTCAGGCTGCTACAGTTTAAGTCTCTACACATCACGTGCGTATGTTAAATGCAGTTTTTACACAGATTTGTGCTGTAAGAGTAAACTAGCTTTAATTATGTGAAACTTAGATATCTAATAGGTAATTTATGTTTTCAATTGAAATAATTACTATCAATTAACCAGATTGGTGACAGTTTGCTTATAATTACATAAACCTTTTCTACCATGCCAAGGTTAAAGGTAAAATAGCATAGTATCTTGGCATTCAGAAGTTAGATGGTTATTCTTTTTATGAATGTAACTGTCTCATTACAAGTATCAGCTACTTCAGTAATAGTTAATTCAAAGAAGCACTTGATTCACCTTAAATAGTTCATAAAGGTCTTCACAAAGGTCCTGCACGAAGTTCATATCAGAAAGGCGAGGAAGAACTAGGTCTCTGGTCTCCTGAGAGAAAGGAACTTTCGCTTGAGGAAGCCAAGCCCAGTGAAAGGGATCTAATGCAGAAAAACAGTGCACTTAATGATAAACAAGCAAAAATGAAATTCTGAGTCGCATGCTCTACTACCTACTGCAAGTTCTCAGTAATACCACTTCTTCCCAACATTGTTACCCCACACATCCCTTTTAGCTACAGTTACCAGAGCAGTTTTACAACGGCTAAGCCATTTTTTCAAACAGTGAGAATATATTAAGTAATAAATATTTAGTTAAAGAAATAAGTAAAAAAGGTATATAAATTAAACATCATAAGCAACAGTAGTTTAGTATAGCAGTTTCTTTTGGAGTAAAATAATAGCTGCAGTCAAATAGAAATCTTTCAGGTATTTGACTCATATGGAAGAATTAACAAAAAAGCTACTATTTTTAATATAATTTTTAATTTTTTTAAAATGCCTTCTTCTAAGAATGTTGAGAGAAAAGCATTCATAACTTTTCACGTAATTGCTATTAGACAGCTTTTTTCAAATTATATTACAAAAGTAATTAATATTACCAGATGTTAAACAAGACACCAAACTATTGCAGGAGCTGAGAAAGGCCACTAGGAGCGGGCCACCCCCTAAACTTCCTCACACTGCCCACAGCCCCGAGTCTGACAGTCCAGGCAGTTTTCCACATATCTCACAGTCCTTTCAGTTGGTATCTCACATTTCCCTACACGAATACTATGACAGAGCAAGTAGAAGTCCTCCTCAAGGTCAAGAAAAAAAATCAGTATTCATTGATCTTCCCTCAGCCACTGAACCAGTCATCATTAAAAGCCGCCTAGTTAATCAAGCACAGTTTGTTCTTTGTAAATCCATGCTGGCTTCCCCATCACCTTCTTGCTCTTCATGTGCCTGAATACAGCTTCCAGGAGGATTCATTCCACAGTCTTCATGGAGACTGAAGCAACCTCCCACCATTACTTATAGTCTTTCAAGAGGGATGATAAAACTGCATAACAACAGCATCAGCCAGCTCCCACTGTTTCCAATGCATCCCATCTACTCCTATGAACTTCTGTATGACCATTTTCCTTAAGTGTTCCCTTTCTTCTGCTTTGGGGATTCATTCCCAGAGGCTCTACTTAGGAGCTTTGAGATCCAAGAGCCTCAGAGCAAACCTTACAAGAGTGAAAACTGAGGCAAAGTCAGCATTGAGTAACTTGTTCTTTCTTATGGCTTTTGCCTTTATGTCTTTGCTGCACTTTTGTTCAGTCCCACTCTCACTTCTGATTTACCCAACCCTTTCTTGTTGCTCTTTATGTCCTCTGTTAGCTTTACTCCAGCTGAGCTTTGACATTCCAAACTCCATTCTTGCACTTTTGGAAAAATTCTCTATTTTTTCAGCAAAGTCTCTACATCTTTATTCTTTTTTTTTCCCCAAGGTACTTAAATTTTGCATCCCAGTTCAGTCAGGAAATCCCTTTTCATCTGTGCTGGACCAACTTCCGGCCTTTTGCAAATGCTGCTCTCTGGCTTTGAGAAGGTTACCCTTGATGACCAACCAACCAGCTCTAGTCATCAAAACCATGCTCTAGGTGGTAAGGGACTGCAATGCACAAACATTTTGCTACAAGTTTACTTTTACAGAACTATCACACACCTGTCCATCTGCAAAAGAATTCTAAAGGATCACGCAAGTTTATTCCTTTTGATGCCGATGTGAAAGATGATATAAAATAAGCAATAATTGCTGTGTCTTTAGAACAGCTACAGAGGTGACTGTAGCCAAGAGATATGTAGGACAGTATCTATTTAATATCAAGATAGAGACTACACAGAGCTCTGGGTGGAGTACTTAACTAGCCTTTTGACAGCATAACTAGCCACACTTAACTGCCATAATTACCCGATTGGATAATAGCCCACAAAAGTCATTGCAAACCCTGTTGGGCACTTCCCTCCTAATGATAAGTAGTCAGATGTGGTCAAAAATAATCTCACTTTAACACTAACAGTATTTTCAAGCAGATGGAAAATTGACTAACTAAATATTAACTTCTACAAAGTAAGCTAAAGCTGAGAACAAGAAAAAACAACCTGACTACTTGTCCACCTACAACAGTACCCTTCCTTTTGAAATAGAAATTTGGCTGATAGAGGGACAACTTGTATATCCTCACAATTGAGTTATTTTCCACCACATTTTTCAAGAAAACATGTGCGAGAAACATTTTCCTAAATTCTTTCAATACCACCATTAATCACTTTACATACAGTACTATGTTTACAAGTGTCCATATATTGTTCAAAAGTAAAAAATATGAACAAGAATCAAATCACATATGCCATTGCAAAAAATGGCGTTTGTCACTAACTTTCTGAGGAAGAGTACATTATTTAAAAATTCAATATATAGCTACAGTGATGATTTCTTAGTTTCTTGCTGCAACAACACAAACAAAAATTACTTCTTTGGAAGTTACTGTCCCAAAAGGAAGATGATTGAAGAATGCAGTACTTACATGCCCTCCACTCATCAGGATGCTTAAAAGGAAATGCTAAACCATTGTCAATTGCAGCAATTTTAATAGATTCTTTAGTTATAGTCCATTGGCTATCCTACAGAAGGAATATTTAAAAAGTAAGTGATACTAATGTGTTTACACAAACAGTGAAACACATTAAAAATACTAAATAATATACTTTGTAGTGTAGCTTCACTGGTTAAATTCAACTTAAACAATATAAAGCAGCATCCAAATAAACTCCACCACATATAATTTCTTACTCTACCATTATTAAAGAGATGCCCTTCCCCAAATACAAGATAAGCAGAGCACAAAGGGATGAAGAAATGTACCTGAGCAACAGTGGACATTGTTACTGTTATTATAGCCCAAGCTAGTAGAGCAAAAATACAGAACAATAATTTCTAGCACTGTTCTACCTAGTCTAATCAAAATAGCTTTTCCACTCATTTTGCCTACAATATTTTGTGGTTATCATATTTCTTGAGACCATGCACAAGGATTAAGGACATGCCCTTAATCTCCAACAAGACCAAGCTACAAAACTAAACAATTAAAGAATGTAAGTTTCAGAGTACAATTCTCTTACCTTATCTGACGGATCAAGTCCATCATCTTGTTTTTCGTACCTGACTAACCAGTTGTCATTACCTCTGTCTGTAAACAGGAAAATGCATGCCACAACAAGTCATTTATAAAGAAATCATCATCTAGAGTGACATACAACAATATTGTAAACTGACACTTTATACATGGAATTAGGCAAAACTGTTCAGAAAGGGTTTTTCCCATCACACGTGGTTTAGTTTTACTGAAATGTATAGGCAACTGATTCAGTGGAAAGACCACAAATTTACCAGGTATTTACCAGGTCCTTAGGTATGTATTACTTCTTTAGGTACCCCAACTGGCTGAATATGCAGCAAAATATGAACAAAGCCAAAAGAAACTATTTTCATACATTTTATGCAGAAAGATTGGTTGTGGTGTGCACTTTTCCTGAGGAAAATACTATCAGACCACAACGACTTAATTTTTAAGCTTGTTTTAATGCTGATGGGGAAATGGAGAAGGCCTCTAAAATTATAGATAATGTGACCTTTGACTACATGGAGAAAACAGACTCTACAAAGATGAAGAGGGAGCAAAACTGAACAGAAGGGAAAGAAACTGAAAAGGTTCAGACAAAATTGAGAGATTGAACACTCTGAAAAGGTCTTTCAGACAGAGGATGACTGCATGTATTCGTAGGACCTTCTGTCATTTTAAGGTGCTCCCTTAAGTTTAATCACCCTCAGATTTTCATGTTCTACTATGATTAGATATATCAGATTAATGTAAAATCATCCATGTAATGAGGTTTTGCATTTTGAGTATTTGCCTCAATTTTAAGAATGTCAAAAAACACTAACTGTTTGGAAACACCGAGGTTTATTTGATAAAGCTGACAGACCATTGCAATAGCTAGCAAGTATTATGTTCTTACGAAAATTTCTTCTAATTTGCTTCTAAAATGAGAGAATTTGAGAAAAGGAAAATGAGCTAGACCTGGTGTGTCTGAAGAAAAGCTAAGATGCCCACCTCTGCCAAAGCAGCAAAGCAAATATTTTAAAGATAAAACTGCCTTTGGATTCCTCAAGATGTAATTCACCTACATAGATAACAGAAGAATCCCAGCTTTGGAGTGACAGAAACAAGAGTGCAGCAGAACAGACAGGTACACATTGCAGTGGTACCTCAGTGCCTACACAATTAGTATGAACTATTGTGAGTTGGCATGAAACTGTGCTATTATCAGCTCCAGTTTAGCATAAAAGGAATTGTAGTCATTGCTTTTCTTATGGGTCCTGAAACCCCACCATTCTTTATCTTGATCGGGGGAAACAGTTAATAGCCCACACACAGAATTGAAGCACAATGAAAGCATTTGTTCTTGACTTCTGCAATTGCTTAAAATAGTGAGTAACAATCAAAAAAGAGTTGTTTGGATTGTTTTTGTACTACAATATTTAGTGTATTAATCCAAAGTAAATTTTTTAAAATTTCAAATGCATCTTTATGGCCTTCAATTGTGAGAAAAGCATCTGATACACATTAAAAGCCTTAAGCACCAGCTTTCAGCCAGCATTGCTTTCTACCTCAGGAAAATAGATAGATACCAAGAGACACTAACAAATACCTGTATTTCTGATGACATAATCCAAAATAACCAATCTTTCAAACTGTGACTGAAATTCTTTCCTTGTGTTCTCAGGTAAAGGATCAGTTTCAAACTTCCTGAGCCAGTAGTCAGCTTCCTTATACCCTTCAACAAACAGCTGGAAGGAGCCAACCTGAAATAGTTAAGAAACTGCATTTGGAAAATGCACATGGGTGGGTCACATAAGTAATCTCAACATTCACAGAAAAATTAATTATATACTTTCAAAGTTCAGAGCACAGGAAATATGACATAAAAAAAAAATTAAGTGGTTTCTCTTTTATTCCTATATTCTTAAAAAGGTAAGAATCAAACCATGTGAGGCTGGGTTTCTGGGGGCTCTGGTGGCGGTTTTTTAAAATATTTCTTTAAATACTCACTGAGTTTACCAGCAATAAAATATAGCCAGACAGCTCAGTGTAAATTAAGTTAGTATTACAAGAAATATATGAAACCAAGTGAAAGAAGTAACACCTGTTCTCTTTTTCATTGGAAATGCTTGTTTCAATAGTTCAGAGAACACTCACTGAAAATTACAAGAGAAAAATCTTCCTCTCTGAAAAGTCTTAAATCTTCACTGATAAGAACAGCAGCATTAACCATTTTCTTCAAGACAGATGCTTTCTGCATAAAAATTACTGAAATACATTTCCCAAAAGAGTCCAAGGGAGAACATGAGAGTTGGCATGGGCTCCATATGTATGTGAAAGGTACTCAAGATTGAAATTCAAGAACTTCTATTTGAGAAGTAAAATGCAGACAGATAAACACACAGCATGTTTTTTTTTTTCACTACAATCATGCTTTGTCCAAGATTGTCCAAGACAAAGTAACTATAGAAAACTTAATTAATTCAGTTTGTAAACAGATACTCAAGACACCAGGCATTAGTAGCATCATCTGTCTCATCCACCGTGCTCATACGAGCTTGCACAACCCATGTCACATGGATCTAAACTGCTGGGAACTGACTCAAGTGGATTACCCAAGCTGTACACAACCTGTGTTTTAAAAGCTTAGGATTAGAACAGTGTAGTGATATTTTGGGAGTACAATAAGGCTCATTAGGGAATAAAGATGTGAGGTTTTTAGTCAGTGTAGTCTGCACATAAGACAAAAGGGATGTAGGAAGAACACAACAGCAGGGTACCCAAAAGAATAAAACAATAGACGGCAAAAAAAAAAAAATCACAAAAAATTTTAAAAATTAGATAAATTGCAGGGAAAAAACAGACTGACAATATCAAAACATGACACTTAAAGGAAAGGTAGTAAGTTATCTATAAGTAGAGCAAAAGTGAGATATACAACAATTAATATGTTACTATTCCAACAGAAAACTGGATTGTAAACTGAAACAAAAAGTGACAAGATGATTAAAACAGTTCAAATGAAAGAATGATGTAAGAGTGGATACATGTTGCATGGAAACAGTCATATGTATCAAATTTCAGATCGTTTTCAACAAGTTTTTTCTTCTACTGCTGAAGTTACTTAAAAATACCCCTTTTTAAAAAAAAAGTTTTATGTAAGAATCAGGAAGTGCACAAATTACTTATTTTTCATCTTACCTTAGGAGGTAGTCCAATTCGATTAAATTTTTTAGCAACTTTTGGCACTTTCTCTAAAGCATATTTTTTTCCTCTTGACTTTGCACGATCTATTGCACTGTAATTAAAGGTCTCACTGACAAGCCAGACAACCTTAAAATATGAAAGTTAAACACAGCTCAGAATTCCTCATTATTTCAATTGTAAATTTACAGTAAATTTTATGCTCAGTTATACAAAAAAAATTTAAAAATTAATCAAGAAGCACGCATCAGGAATTTTCAACAGATAAATTTTACATGAAAAGGTGAATATTCTCTATTTTACATATCCCAAGCAAAAATGGGAATTGTATATGCTGATTTTTGCAATTTGCATCTCATCAAAACATGAGGCACAAAAGGTATCAGAAAATGCTAGAAAGTGCTTCCAAAGAGGAGATTCGATTCAGATCTCAAACTTATCCATTAAATCAAAAGTCACAGTCACTTTTTCTACACCAAACCACTCTACCTTTGTACTTGCAATAGTTTATAAATTACATATAAATAACACATGATATACAAGGATATCTACACAACCACAGTTCAGAGACTGACAAATACATAGGCTTTTTTTTTTTTTAATTCAGTAATTTATGTGTTTTGACTTTTACCTTAGTTTTAGGTACAACTCCAAGCCCCAGCTTCTCATCCACAAGATAGGCACCAGCTTCAGAGAGATATCCCTGATTTGGAACGAGGCAGCCTCTGCCAAAGCAGCAAGGGCAACAAACTTTATGAAAATATTTGGTCCATTTTGGATTTAGATGTCCATAAGGCTCTTCGGATTTTGGTTTGAACACTCCAATAATTTTCTAAGATAAATAATATAAAATTAAAATATGAGCACTTTGAGTTGAAAAATAGTAAAATTAGTCTGAAAATTAGTTATTTGAAAATACTGGTTAAATCCTATCCGGTGCATTTTACAGTTGCTCTTTTTAGATGATGAAATAATAAAACTAGTAAAATTGAATTCCAAATAAATTTATCATGAAGTGCTTCTTTAGGATTAGTATAAACTCAAAATAAGCTCTTCATAAGAGAAAATCCAAGCCAACACTTACTTTTTCAAAATATTTTGCCAAAAATTCAAAAGGACTGCGTTTTAAAAAAGATATACTTTATCTTAAGTTCTTAAAAAAGAAGTTTTTAAAAGTAGCTTTAAAAAACAATTTTCAGCTTACCAGCAACTCACTGACCAGCTATTTCAGTCAGAGACATAATGGCTCCAGGAAAGTGACAAACATACAGAACACTACTTTTATATCTGTTTTTCTTATTACCCTAAGTTTGAATGGATCAAAAGGTGAGAATGACCATCAGCCATCATGTACATTAGAGACACATAGTAAATCTTAAAATTAGTCAGAGCCCTATGTCCAATTTTGGACACTATGCTTCAAGAAATCTGTTAACAAACTGGAGAAAGCTGAAAAAAATGAGAATAAGCACAAAATACGTGAATAATGAAAGATGGTCAGTACAGGGAATGCTTAAGCTAAGAGAAAACTTAGACACGATGGACTATGGAATAGGCTGCTACAGGAAAAAAAGGAACAACACATTTACTGTTAATGAGTCAAAAAATGACAGGCTTAAATCCCAGCAGGTAAGTTGCAAAAAAGAAATCCTTTAGAAACATAAGTGCAGCTCGAGACTGGAACAGATGGCCAGGTTCTGCAGTCTCCAGAACAGGGTGCAACTAACAACAGGTTAGTTAGACATTCCTCAAGAATCACGTTGAAATGATCCTGCTCCACAGCACAAGTATTAAAGAGACAATTTCTCAAGGTGTCTTCTACAGAGGGTCTATATTTGTTAACCTCAAACTACAGGCTTATTACCACATTAAAATATATAACCTTTCAATTGTCTGTGATAAACTTTGGCCTAGTGCATAAGGTTCACATAATGACTCTTCCGTAGCTCAAGTGGAATGCTGTAGAAATGCTGCATCTTCATCCCTTCTCACTGGACAATGGCAAGTAAATAGAATTCTTTCTAATAAATACTTCAGAACAACTGTTTAAGAAGCATTTTCACATATTAGTACTTTACTGAATCCTTATGAAAGAAAGTATCTCAACAAGCTAAACACTGCCTGTTGTTGCACCAACACTCAAAGCTGATTCACACTCCGGTCATGAACATGTTTGCTGGCAGTCAGAAACTAGCAGTACTCTTCAGTAGCTGCTGATTCAGCTGGATTAGGGAGAGGATCGGACCAGCTGGTTTAGCTTCTAAAGAATTTTAAACCAATTTTCTCATGACAATCATGCTTTGTCCAAGACAAAGTAACGGTAGAGAACTTAAGTCATTCAGTTTGTAAACAGATACACAAGACACCAGGCATTAGTAGCATCATCTGTCTCATCCATCTATTTTGATTCATTCCCATTAACTACAAGGAAAACCAAGTTACAAAACACCATTATTTGCATTCGTACCATAAAATTAGTGTCCTATGAACAGAGTCAGGAAACAAATCGACAAGAACTCCCTTGGGTTTGGTAGGCTGTTTTCCATGATTCTAAGGTTGCATTCAAAACCATGAACACAACTGCACAGACAAAATTCAACTTGGACCTACAAAAATGTAATAAATATTCTATGCAATGTGAAAGGTCAGCACATTTTTGAATACTTTATTTTATTTTTTTTTTTATTTTTAAATCACAATACTCGGTATACTACTTAAGTCAAAATCCTAATGTTAGGTTTAGAATTGTTTAAAAGTTATTTAATTTTTTCCTATTGAAACACATGTATCTACCTGCTTAAAACAAAGCTAGCAGCTCTACATTTCTTGGAACTGTTGTGGTGCATTTAGAAGTATATGCCAAACCTTTAATTATCTCTTCTGAATCACTCTCTGGCTAATACTTCCTAATAAGTGCCCATTTAAAAAAGGAGCTTAGCTCATTCTATTATTTGCCTGGACTGTACTGTGCTACACTGTCAAATCTAGATATGGTTTTCAAGGTTTTGCTGAAGTTAGAACCTTACTAAATTTTGCAGAGCCACCCCTGTTGAGGACCAGAGTAGACCAAAAAGTTCAATCTATAGAACAAGCTACCATGGCCAGTCTTAATTTTGCCAGTCAAAATGACTGACTCCGTTAACACTAGCAATTAGTTAAAACTGTCAGGAACATATTGCAGAACAATTTCTTTTATTTATTGCTTTCACAATGAACAACAAATGCAGAAATATGCAGGTCTTTGGCAATAGTGCTGCTTAAGTACTGAACTCTATTTCAGTATGCAACTATATAATTTTTGCCAATAAATGCAAAAAAGCTAACTTTAATTAAGCAATTTGAATTTTATCTTTCTGATAGAACCAAATCAGCAGATAAGGCGACCTAATGGAAACAGCCTATTTTACCTATAATTTGGTATTCATTTTGGGCAAACACTTCAGAAGGTGATCAGGAAAAAGGCTTAGCACATCCTTTAATGAGCTCCTTCCCAGCATAGAAAAGAGATTACTCAAGAGGAATAAGAGAAAGCAAGTCACAGAAGTGTTCTGAAGTGGAATGACACAATACTGAAACAGGATCTGAAATCCATTTTACACATGAAAGTCGCACTATTGGCAAAATGAAGTTTTATCAGACCTTTAATATGGACAGCAAACATAGATAAGCTCTAGAATAAATGCAAAGAATAAAATCAAAATTTAAAGTCTGCTAAGAACCATTATTCCCACAGTCCCATATCCCAAATACTTTCATATTTTGTAATGATTTCTTTCTGAACCATGTAAAATAAACAGTCTTCTTTTCTCAATCTTTATTTCTCCTAAACACTTACATTCAAATCAGTGACCTGCATAAGGGAGGAGGGCAAGTCACTACTAGAAACTCAACTAGGAATAAAAACAACACAGCAAAAGAAAAGTAAAACCAACAAGAAAATCACCACGTAAGAAACAAGGAATAATATGCCCCATCCAAAATACTATGGTGATGTTTATACTGAAATGATGCATAAGTACTCTCTCACCATCCCCAGGGCTCAGTGAGTATATCAGGTGTTGTCTAGTGACCAAAACCCAGCAAAATCAATCCAGATAAGCTTCAGACAAAACAGATTGGCACATATGGTATGACTTTTTTTTTTTCCCCCTAATGATTTCTCTACTAACTTTCTAAGAATAAAAAAATCTTGATCGCACAGCATTAAGAAAAACTCAAAAAACTTAATCAGTTGTAAAGCATTTTTAGTGTGACACTCTAGAATATTCTTTAGATACATCATGCACAGGATTTTTGAAAAACTATTGATTTAAACGCATATTTGACTACTTATATTTTTTTCCTATTGCATATTAAATAAGATATGAACCTACTTTAAAAACAGCATGAAGTTTGAATATGTGTATATAAGCACACAACCAGAAAATCTACAAAGATCTAAGCTGCAAAAATAGGGAGTGACCTGAAGTTGGAACTCTGAAGACGTTTTTATATTTACAGCATTGCATGTGATAGCAAGAATCCCACAAAGCCATTACAGAGAGATTTTTTTCATTCAGGTTTCAAAGAGAGACCACCCTTTTTATTTTCTCCACCAGAATGAAGAGGATCATTACTAACAAATGTTCCTGGAACACAGGCATATGAACTGCAGTTTTCAGAAGATTTTGAAGAAGTGGTTCTGCTATTTTCCATAAAAATAAAATCATAAATTGATATATTTATTTATATCAAAGTCAGTTAACTAGTCTAAAAAAAAAAAATCACTTATTCAATAAAGTGTAAAAACTATCACCAGAAAATTGCCATTAAAACAAACTAAACAACTATGAAAATTAACTGGCAAAACAGGAATATATTTTCTAATGACTATATATAGTCAATAATATGACTAAAAGCTAAACGAGAACCGTACTACTTCCTAAATGAAAGGAAAATTACTGTTATGGGAATGCACGGAATCACAACAACCTTGAACGTGCTCTGAAAACCTAGGTATTCAAAGTGTTCTAACTTCCATTTCCAGCTCAATTGGGATCTTCAGGATTAAAGGACACCTACATCTATCTAAGACCTAAAAACTGCTGATTGAGCTTAAATTAAAATCAGATGTGACAAATTAACACAAGTTGAGCAGTCGGGAGTCTCATTTAGTAAAACAGCTCAGTAGCAAAGTATTTCTAATTTAAAGAAAACAATGTGAAAATATGTCTGAGACATCATTTCCTCTTACTAAATAATGCTAACCATGTGTAACTTTTCAAGAGAGATATTAATGTAACTATTACTTCTCTGTCCCAAAGTAACCTTAGGGACACCTCACTCACGATCACAGGTACCATTCACCACCACCATTTACCACTACAGAAGGGAAAACCAAATCTTCCAGAGGGGAAACCAAATCTTCCAGCTAAGATTCAGCAGACAAGTAAAAGTTAAAAGGTAGGTTTGATGATACCACTCCTCTCACCCATCTACCAATTATATATGAGAAAGGAGACATGACCTAAATAAAAGACCATCTAAGAAGAAAAGAGAGAAAAATATAGGAGGCTTAGCTAAAGAAACTTAAACCATACTGAAATTAGGAGCTCAGTTGTGCAAATATCAATTAAAACATACAGAGAACAAGATTCCACACAAGGGCATTTCTGAATTGTTTTCAGATGTTAGAGGCCCCTTTTATTCTCTCTTTCTTTGGTGCAGGTCAATAAAAACTTGATAAAACTGAAGCAGAAATAATGGTTATTTTGCCTTAGCTTATGCACCAAGACATAATTAGAAATCTAAGTATTACTTGCATTGATTTTTCCAAAATAAATTTTGGCATACAATAAATTATTAAATAACTTATTTAAATTAATTTGCATATAGATAGAATTTTTGAATTTCCATTTTCAACTTGCAGCTGATGTTGTGTCCGACTTTGCAGTAACATGCTCACCCCTTTTGGATCCTTAGCAAAGTAACTCCCACTGGATCCTTGGGAGATTCTTTCTGGAAAAACTCCACACTCTATAGCTTGTTCTGTTCTCAGAATAATTTCTGCAAATTCTGGATCATCTAAAAATATATTCATATCTGCAGTATGTCCTGAATGCCCTGAAAAACAAGAAAACAACCAGTCTTAAGTGCAATGAATTAAACATAAGCAAACACACTGATAAGCCAACAGCCTTCCCTGCTGACACCCATCCAACAGCAGGCTGAAAAATCTGGTCCATTTAATCAGTCCAAGTTTTTTCACTGATTTATCCATGTCTAATCAACTTCTTGTTTAAAGTAAATCAGCCAAATCTGCAACAACAAATTTGAGATTACCACTGCTAAGTGTTTACAATTTTCAAGGATTTCTTTTTTTAATATTTATTTATGAAACAAATCTAAGGGGAAAAAAAATGTTCAAAGCTACAAGTGTAAAAAAAAAAAGTGTGAAAGATTTTACATATTATTTTTGTGTCCTGCCCATTACCTCCTATTAGAATGGTATTGTACCATTCATTTAAGAGCTTGGCTAACATGTTTATTATCTGCTAAAACACAAAGTTGTTAATGCACTGAATAATCCGCTACAGGTAGCACTCCCAAGTGGTACCAACACGGCAGTGAAGTGCTGCATGCCAGCACTATTCCAGCCTTAGAACACTGTAAGCAACTTGTAACATTTCTTTACTTACCAACCGGAAGATCAGGTCTGTGCAGACATTTGTGCACACTCTATGATCCTATGCAAACATTTAGAAAAACAACTAGAAAGGAAGGTGCCAGAATCCTACTGATCCTTCAATTTTTTCAAACTATTTCTTCACAAATTTTGATACTGTAGGTTATTATACCTTCCTTTTAAGGCTGGGATTGTTCCACATGTTCACTGAGTGCATTCTAATGGGCCTGTGCATTAGGGCTCACTTCTGCCTTAAGAAACAGCTACATTATTCTAGATTAAAACGTTTACAGATGAAGTTCCTTTGCTCACATTTCAGCAATTGAAGAAATTTAACATACGTCCTTCTGGAATGACAACCAACACAGAATCCATTGAGAAAAGATACTCTTTAACAGTTTGTGGAGAGTCAAATAAAAAAAACCCAATGATCTTTTTTTGTAGCTCAGGACAATTTTTGAAGCTTTTTAGAACATTAGGACTTACTTGCATGTACCACTTAAAAATAGTAACATGGACTCCAAACAAAAACAATCAAAAAGCATAAAAAATAGGTAAATTTTAGTATAAGTTGGCAATAAGGAAGAGAAACCTTAAAGCTAATAGCAGATCATTCTTAAAAATCAACAGCTACAGCCCATTGGATCAGAATCTGTTACAACTATTTGGCCAATACTGCTGTGATAAACTACACTTTAAGACTTCAGTGTAGGACAAGAGAGAGGGAAAAGGTTCAAAGGTTTTCCTTTGTCACAAAGTACTTAAGTGAGTTGGGGAAATAAACCCAAAGATCCACAATACACTTATTTTTATGGAAAAAATCACTTAGAATCAGTGGTTCTTATTTCATAATCAAGCCTCAACTATCTCCACGTATCTACATTCCATCACACAGCTGAGCTCCAACTACTACATATTTTTGTCAGGGAAAGCAAAATCAGCATTGTGCATTATACTGTTACCAAATGAAGTGCAACATCCATGCTAAGTCATTCTGCACAATTATCTTCCAGGTGAAAAAAACCTACAGAAGAACTTTGTATCACATGGATTGCAACTGTCTATCTGGAAGACTCAGAGGTCAGTTTTTAATTTCTGTGCATTTTTTCTAGAATCTAGAAACATTAAGTAGTCTCACTGTCTGAGGAAATTCTTCAACCATGTCTTTTCTAACATAAAAGATAACTTCAGAAAAAAAAAAATTAAAACCAAAAAAAACCCCATTGCACTGCCTGCTGAAGGAAGAAGAGAAATAATTTTTGAAACTCATTACTTGCTCAGTATTGCTACTGTGCTGCTAAGGAAGCATGTTACAACAGTGATGTGGCTGTTCTAAAACATTTAGGCTGACAAGGAAACTAGAAGTTTTAAGGAGTTTATCAACCCTCTCCATATGGAAAATAAGCCGTATTAATTGAAGATGGTATTTGCTGAATGGGGCAGGGTTTGGGGGTTTTTTGAGTTATTTTCTTCTTTAAAAATTATTTTAATCAAGTTTTCCACTGAGAAAGCATGTTATGTCAGAACTTATTCCCAGTACAGTCTCAAACTTATAATTATAACTAATCAAGGTTTCTCTTGCAGTTACTCTTGAAAATTACTCTTCTCATTAAACTCCCACTAAGGATACAGGGCTCACACAAACAAAGTCAAACTACCAAGCTTGAGAACTTCCTTCACGTTAATTTGGACAAGGCCCAAGTCTGTGAAGCTGCTATACTGGAGTGATGATGACTTGCCAAAAAAGATACAAATACTATCATCCATGTATGCACCACAACCTGCTCTTCCATCAAGTTAGCATGACGTAAGCTAAGCTAAACGAATACACTTTGCAAGAGTAAGATGTATGAACTCCTTCAGCACTAAGCCAGATTTATACTTTTTAAACATTAACATGATTAAAAGTAGTCCCTTTAACCAATTCCACCTTCTCCTATACAGTCTCCTATTCTGACCATAACTCCATTATGTAAACACTCTGTGTTGCAATAACATACACAAGTAACATCTGGTGCATGTTGGCTCCACCTGACACGTGAAACAATCCTGCACCTTCAAGGGTTACACATACAGAAAAGGTAAGGACAAGGAAACCAAAGATGAGATGCTGTAATCAGTCACAGTTCTGAGATTTTCTTACACACTTTTGGAGCAGATTCCAAGTAGTACTCTGCATTCACCATCCTAATTGCTTCAGTGGTGCAAGAGTCATAAGCTCTAGCCTCCACTCTGAAGCATCAACTTTTTAAAAGTTTCTAGAAACATTTTGCTAGAAGCACTATCTCCTTAAAAGATCTTAAGTCTTGTAGGAAAAAGACAGGAAAACTAACATTTTAATGGCATGTTTACATTACAGGTATGGACTATGCTTGAGACTGGTGCTTAAAAGATGAGATTTTTCCGTCTTTATGGCCAAACAAGTAAAAGTTGTCTGTAGTTACTAAAATAGAATTATTAGCACAACTTATTTTGTTAAACTTTATGGGGGGTTTGTTCGGACTTTTTTTTTAAGTACTCTATTGTTGCAAAAGAAACAGTCTTGCCAGTCTCTGGCAAGAAATCCTACAGTATAATTACAATAGCAAAAACAAAGAAGTGATGGAACTCCACATATTTCTGTCAGCAAACCCATCCTAGATGGATACTTATACAGAAACTTGCACAGAATCAGAAATCTTGAAAGTCTAAAGAAAAGAAAGTAAGCAATAAATATCATGTAATTTATCATTTTGCCAGTATATCTAGAATTAGATAATAGGCACACTTATGTCTCTTTTCAAATTAATAACTAAGTTCTTGCATTTCTGGACTTTCATACTGTATTTCTCTCTTCAAGACCAGATTTGAAATTATGAAGGATAAATTTTTATGAAAACCAAAAATATGACAGTAGAGCCCCCATCTAAAACTTTTAGTGCATGTGATGGTACAAAATGAGCATATGATTAAAACAAAGAACAGACACACACTGATTTTTTTTCAAGATGAAACGATGGGGGGGGGTCACAAAAAAAGTATTTAGCGGGATAGGCGAGTCAAACTGAAAACTTGACACTTCTCCAAGTGTTCAGGAAGCAGCAGCCAGTCCCACCACAGAACAATCTTTAAAACATGCAAAGCCACAAGTTTCAAAAAACATGACAGAGACAAACAAAGCAAGGCCCAACAAAGCAGCAGACAGAGAGCGGGGAGAAGGGACAGTGGAGACGCTCATGAAGATGTAAACGAGTTCGCGCAGCCCTACACAAAGTAGTCGAATTTCGATCCATTCGCAGCATCTTCCGTTCATTGTCAGTCCGCGAGCCCATACGTCGAGAGACGTCAACACACCTCTGCCCCTCACCGATGCTGTGCCATCGGACATGGGATATCGAGCGCACTTCAGTCCCGGCTCCCCCAGAGCCGCGGGCCCCCTCCCCCAGGAGAGCAGCGCAGCCCGACCAGCGCTGCCGCCCCCGGGCCGTACCTGCGGCGGCGCGGCGCTCCTTGTCCCAGGCGGCGTCCGCTCGCCGCCCGCGGCCGCTACCCGACGCCCGCAGGAGAGGCTCGTCCTCTCCATCTCCCTCCGGCCCCGAGTCCTCCGAGTCCTTCAGCTCCTCGAGCCCCGGCTCCCCACACTGCCGCACGGCCCCGCCGGGGGCGGCTCTCGCATTTTGCGGCCCCCGCCAGGGCGGCTTTGCCTGAGGCGGCGACGGCGGCGGCTCCGTGAGGAGCAGCAGCCGCTCGTCGGGCTCCTCCGCGCCCGGCTCCACCATGGGCGGCCGGGGCCCAGCGCGGCGGGAGGAGGAGGCGGCGGCGCGGCCGGGCGGGCTCGGGGCGCTCCCGCCGCTCCGGCTCCGGCTCCACCGCCCCGCGCGTGCGCGCGGTCCCGCGCCCGCCCCGCCACCTGCCTTAAAGGGGCCGCGGCTCCGCCAGGGCGCCGGGATCGGGGGCGGCCAGCAGCAGCTCCGAGGGCTTTTCCGGGCTAGCGACCGGTCAGGAGCTCGGACACCTGCTTTCAGCGCTGGACGTTAGACAAAAACATCCCTGAAACTCGCCTTAGCTCTACACCTGGAACAGGCTTGCCTCCTGGCCACCATTTGCCGTAGCCAGCTGCTCTCCCTCCCCACTCTTTGCACAACATACGGTAACTTCCGAAGCGAAGCCTAAAAACAATATAAGTAAAACCAGTATGAATACATTGCAATTATTTCCATGTTCCCCACCATCCATGCGTTACTAACTAGAAGAAAGAGAATACAACTATAACCCCAACATACTACATCAGATTTCAACCTGGATGTGTTTTCCTGCTCCTCCCTATAGAAGAGAGGTTTTCCTCAAGTTTTGGTGAAATATGGGAGAAAGATACATGCATTAAATACTCCCATAGAACTGGGATTATGGGTTATATTTGGACCAAGTAAGTTCTCAGCTAAAAATAGTAATTGTATAAATTTATTATTCATTATTCTCATAGTTATGCATGTTATAAGAATTTAATATGTGCATAATCTGGATTACAGGGGAAAAAATAATTTTTCTTGATTACTGACAAAATAAAACCTTACTGAAACCCTGGACTTGTGTTTGTTTTGTCTGGGGTTACCTGTCAGCCAGTGGACTTTGGAATTAAGCTGAGCATCATGTACTTATGTAACTGCTAATATCTGTAACATTTGATAAAATCTGTTTACACTTGCATTTCTGTTTCCATTCCTTTCTATTAAAAGTGAACTTAGTCCTGTGATTCCAGATGAATAGCCATTTGATGCCTTGTAGACACATATATGAAGGTTACAGCAACTGGATGTAATTTTCTGTACAGAAAATTATATGGATGTCAATTTCTGTGTGAAGCAAACAAAAATATCAGACTAAAATGGGAGAAGTCTGACATTCTCCCCAGCAGAATGTTAAGTAATACTGCACCTCTCTTTAGCTACAAGTGAGTTTTGGCTGTTTCAATAATGTTCCATTGAACAGTCAATTCACAAGCTGCTAAAATGATTGAGAGTTTGTTCTTTTGAAAAAAATAGACAAGAAATAACTCATTAGTTATTTCATAGAAAGGCCTGGGTTGGAAGGGACCTTACAGATCATCTATTTCCAACACCCCTGCTGTGGACAGGGAGACCTTTCACTAAACCAGGTTGCTCAGACCTCCATTCAACCTGGTCTTAAACACTTGCAGGGACGGGGCATTCACAACTTCTGTGGGCGCTCTGTTCCAGTGTCTCACTTGCCTTACAGCAAAAAATAGTAAAACCCCCTATTTCTTCTGGTTTATGCGTTCATCTACACGTTACTGTATTTCTAAATGCAGTTAACTGGTAGTTTTCACCTTCTGCTTCAATGAGAGTTCTGTAACTTGCTCACAGGTCTTGATCTAACAAAGCCTTTACATTGCCTCACTCTTCAGTAGTGCAGAGTTCAAACACCACGAGAGCTCATAATTAAACAAAATACACATCACCGTCATAGTTATTAACAAACCATTAATTTTAATTCCAAGTAGCTCATACTCTTCAATTAGCCACCTGCATTTAAATTACTAAGAATTACATCACGTAAATTAGCTGGGTCATTTTCCTTGTGCTAAAGCTTTTGTTCCTATCCTCCTAAACCAAGAGAGCAGACTTTGTCATCTGCTTATATGTATTTGAGCATGGTGTCGAAACACTGGAGTTGAAAAAACAAAAGGAAAAAAAGGGGAATACCCGCACACTTGTGCGCTTGTCGCTTTAGGTAGGCGCCCTCTTGTGATACAGAGCAGGAGGAGCAGCTGCTCCGCGTTTATAGAGCAACAGCAACAAGACACATCCGACAAACCAGGCGCAGGTGACTGCGGGGAACGAGGAGGGGGCGGGGAGTTTAATTTGTAGAGCTCTCTTCTGCTCAAAGGGCTAAGAAACTGTGTTAATTATAGTATGAGCAACAACTTCAGACAGGTGTGTAAGATTACTCTGTCAAAACGTCCAAAAGATCCTAATCAGGTTAGCTAAACTTACAGAAGCGGGACGGTCGCTACGTACTCTTCCCATGCCAATTAGCCGTCTGAGCTTAAAACTGTAAAACAGAAGAATCAGATAAGATTTCATAAACGGATTCAGTTGACCAGGTACAGGCTGGTTATAATTAAACATTGGAACAAACACACCGCGTACTTAACGCGCCTCTTCAATTTTTGTACACTCGCTACTAGTTATTTCAAGAAGGTAAATGGCAACCTGCCAGTCCCCGTGGCCGCCTGGGGGCAAAGGACAGCGACGGCGGCCGGGTCCCCCTGCTCCTGGGAAGCTTCCACCTGCTGAGGCTTTACGGGCAGTTCCTAGTAAAGTTGCAAAGCCTGGCCCAGATCTCCTGCTGGTGTAACTGGTTTTTCCCAAGTTGTGGGGGGGAAAAAAATTATATATATATATATATATATGTATGTATGTATGTATGTATGTATGTTAGGTCTCTCTGAGTAATTTGTCTTTGTCCCTGTGATGCAGTTTTGGCCTATGCCCCCAGCCTTAGCAGTCTGCTGCTATTCCCTGAGGACCGTCCCACAACCACCTGTGCCCACAAACACGTCCCGAGGAGCGAAGAACGCCCTCGCCCTCGCGGGAACACCGGAGAGGTACCCGGTTGTTCTCAACAGCCTCTGAGGGGCAGCGAAAAACAGCCCACGAATAGGCTCTTCCCAGCCCAGCAGTCTGGGTTCTGGCGGGCTGCCCCTCACAGGGGGATGCGGCCGGTGACAGACTCTAAGCTCAGATCCGCTCCATCGCGGCCCCGCACCTGTACCGTGGGCGGCCCAGCCCCACCCAGCGGCCGGGAAGGGCCGGGCGGGGGCGGCCCCGCGGAGCGCTGCCCGCTGTGCGGAGCCAGCGGCGGGGCGGGGCCCCGGAGCTCCGCGGAGCTGCGTGCGCCGCACCGCACCGCCTCTGCCCGCCCCTTCCCGGCGGGAAGTGCCCGGCTCGCAGTGGCCCGCTCGGCGCGGAGGGGGAGCGGCGGCGGCCGCCATGAACGCGGAGAACCAGGGCTGCAGCGAGCGGCTGGTGACGGCGGCCTATGTGCGCCAGGGGGCGCAGGGCCGCCGCGCGCACGAGCTGCGCCTGCGGGCGCTGCTGGAGCAGGTAATGGGGCCGCCGCCCCCGCCGCCGCTGCGCACCGGGAGCCGAGTGGGGTACAACTGCCCTGAGCAGCCCGGTCTCCGTGCACCACTGTCTGCTGTGGGGCAGAGCTGCCCTTCTGCCCTCCGCTCACCGGGATCCGAGCAGGCAGAGCGGCCCGGAGCCGCCCGCCGGCCCTCCGAGCAACCGGGTTCGGCGGGGAAGCCCCCCCCCGCCCGGGCAGGGCCGTGGCGGCCCCGCGCAGCCCCGTGAGCGCGCAGGCCGCCCGGGCTCACGGACTCGCTGCCCTCTGGCACGGCGCCACCGCGGTGTCCGGCCGGCGGCTCGGGAGAAACCTTACGGAGCCGCAGAGCAAAAGGCCGCGTTTGGGAGGAAAAAAAAAAAATACTGCCCTGGGTTGTGCATTTGCCGAGAAAGGCACAGCGAACGGTTAAATGAATGTTTTAAAACAGTAAGATATTAACACATTGTTACACGAGGTAAAAAGTGGTACCTGTAAGGTGCCAAAGCAATGTATTTCATTGCTTCCAGCGTATAAAAATCATTGTCAATGAATTAGCAAATATTTCGGTTCTTGAGCATCCTCGGTCATGTCATCGACTGTTTCCAACTTAACTTTGATACTACACTTCAGAAACTAATCAGATTTACTGAACTAGCTGTTTTGTTACTGGGGCATTTGAAAAATCCTCTGGACCTATAACAATCTTCATGGTTTTAGGGGTCCCTGTCCTTTGAGAATCTTGTCTGCAGTTGGCAAAGATGGGTGCAGTTGTTAATGCAGTAAAGAGCACAAGAAAGAGCATGTTTCTGGTTGCGGGTTTTGACATATTTTGGAAATGGTTTCCTTCCCTATTAGATAATAACTAGAAAGGAAAATGCGTAGATAGGAAGATGTGTTACATTAAAACTGTATTTCCCTTCTGCTCCTGTTTTTGGTTCTCTAATATCTGAATATATTCCCTTTTGTGCAGTTTTCTCTGTTGAATTCTTGTAGTTGTACATCATGTCTAGAGAATACATCAAATAATCTATAGTCTTGTAGGGAGTAATTAATATGTATGCCCTGCAGTGGTTTTGTGTGTACCATAAAGAACACTTGAAGGTGAAAAATATCCTGATTGTTTTAATGTTGGGGTATGCTAATGTACTTGTACTTAATACATGGAAAAATCATTATTTAACTTTTCTCTGAATACAGGTTCATAACATTAGATAGTATAAAAGAGCATAATGAAAATACAAACTGCTGTTTAGCATGAAAAAGGAGAGTAACAATAATCAAACAAGTTGCATTAAGTTTTGTTCATTTTTCATTTCCAAGTTTTGTATTTACTTTTATATTATTAAGGGGAAATGTCCTGAAGATGGATGGGATGAAAGTACCATTGAATTGTTTCTTCATGAACTTGCTATAATGGATAGCAATAACTTCCTGGGCAACTGTGGCGTTGGTGAAAGGGAAGGAAGAGTGGTGTCAGGGCTTGTTGCCCGAAGGCATTACAGGTAGAAATTATTGACAATTTGAATTATTCAGGTTTATTATTAATACTTTCCAATGGCATATTTTATTGTGGTTTTGTTTATCTAAGACCTTGGTAGCGTTTGAGGCAAATAATATAATGCAATAATTTAATTGATACAGCTTTCTACATTAAATTTTCATTTAATAACTCATTAGAAAGTCTTGAAAGAAGAAAAAATGCTTTGTCAGGATTATGTCCTATATGCTGAATTTGTATAAGCTGAAGTTGAGTTGTCCTCTGCAAGGGAAGTAGAGATCTTGCTGTTTTAAAATAATCTATAATGCCGTACATGTCTTTTATAACAAGGTGCAGCTTTTCATCTGTATATTATTAAAAACTACTGTACATTGTAGTTGCACAATATTGAACATTGATAGTGAACAGCTCTTTGTATGTTGTCGTATTTGTTAATAGCTTTATAATGTGATTAGTTGATAGGTAGAGGAAACCCCAGTCCATCTATAATCGATTTTATATGAAGTAAGGAGATCTCTAAAGACAAAAAGAGCTTTTATTAGCTTGTAGCCCTTCTGACACTTAATGGGCATGTTGGATGCTATAATTTTAGAGGCGCTACGTTAATTTCTTTACGAATATACTTTTTTTGCATGTGTTTTGAGTTCTGTGCTGAGTACCTTGCTGTGATGTTTTATCCAACGGGAGTGAAACAAAGTGAAAATTCCAGGGTGTTTCTCCTTGAAAGATAAACACAGAAACAGAGGCTAGAAATTTAGTAAGCTTTACCTTATGGAGGTTGAGTTACTTAGGCTTGATGGCTTTCGTAAGCCCTACAGTATCACGAGAAGTTCATGGAGAAGTCCAGTAATGCATCAGTTTGGCTTTTTGAGTTTTGTGAACAGCTCTCTAGATTAGGATATGCATGGTAGGGGAGGGGAGGATATCTGAGGAAGTTCTGCTTTTGGACAGCACTGGAGAAAGCATGCCTGGCTTCTGGCCAGAGGGAGCCTGAACTGGTGTTCAGCTTCTGTTGTTCCAGGGCAGCTCTGTCACCTGGCATCTTGCGTCACCTGTGTAAGCAATAGCAAGGTGTCCTCCCCTCCATTTATTTCTGCAATAAGTTTTACAGGTGACTTTGGGAGTGATGGAGGTAGCAGGAGATGGTTTTCAAGCTGTCTCTCCTTTTAGCTTAATAAAGGTTCAGTCTTAGGGAGGATTAGTCCTTAGGAAGGAGTACCTACGTGCACAAAATAAAAAGTACTGATATGAGACAGTTATTAAGAACATAGCAAGAATGAGGGAGGAAAATATTTTAGGTGGAGTGAGGATTCTGTGTAAATTTCAATTAATTACCAAGTGTTTGTTGATTTCAACTTAGTACTTGAAACAGGAAAATAAATTTAAGCTGTAAAACCATGCTTCTGAATGTCATACACTCATTGGACTACATTTTACTCTTTGCCAAGACGAAAACAGAATTAAAGCTATAAGTAGGTGTATACTGTTACTAGCTTACTTGATCAGCTGCTACTTTTCAGCCATGGGTGAAGTTAGTTCTGTAAGCTTGTATCTTATAAATTACTTCAGGATCCTCCACTCCTGAACTAAATAATGTTTGATATAACCATAATTTATAAACAGAATGCAGAGAGACATGGTATTCCATGATAGATAACATAGAATAGCAAAATGATAGATGAAGTGAAGATGTATAAGATGGGCAAAGCGATACATATATATGTGTATATATATATGTATCGCTTTGTATATGTATTTGTCACAGTATGTGTTATTTCCTTGCCACATGAAGATGAAGCATTTGTCAAGAAAGTATCTATAATACCACTATGTCTATGCTACACTACACTGTAGACAACTCATTTTTGTTTTCCTTGGTTGTGTGTCTGAACATGTCAGCATTTATAATGCTGTTTCAACAAACATCAAGAAGTGCTGAGGTGCACTTAAAAGTAAACTTGCCAGATGCTAAAGATGTTGCTACTATGGGTCTTCTCAAAGTTTTTACTTGCATGCAGGAACATTGTTAATCTACTGTTAAAAAAAAAACCCCAAAATTTCATACAAATATGTGTAGTTTGTTAAAATGGAATTCATTGTGGCAGATATTGATGTTGCATTGGGTACAAAGTTTTCCACAATTGTTTATCAAATTAAATTCTCTTCAGTCAACAAGAATTGCAATGTGAAAAAACTTGATGCGTGTTTTCAACTTCTTTTGTTTAGGTTGATTCATGGAATTGGAAGATCGGGTGATATTTCTGCAGTACAGCCTAAGGCTGCAGGTTCAAGCCTTTTGAACAAACTTACTAATTCAGTAGTTCTGGATGTTATAAAACTGGCTGGTAGGTGTAAATTTGAAAAATATCTGTTGTTTGTGAAGTTACGTCATGGGTTCCTCATGTTGATTTCTGACTTGCTTTTTCTGTGCAGGTGTCCGGACAGTGACTGGTTGCTTTGTGGTTCCTATGGCAACAGGCATGAGTCTAACTCTGTGTTTTTTAACATTGAGGCACAAGAGACCAAAGGCAAAATACATTATCTGGCCTCGTATAGACCAGAAATCTTGCTTTAAATCAATGATAACTGCAGGTAAGAAGGTAACTGATTGATTACACAGTGTGTGTTCTTCTAACAGATACGAAACTTCCAACTATCAGAGCGATCAATTCATATCCTTACAGTAAGATACAAAAAAGGCTTAACTCCTGGTAGCTCTGCTCTATTTCTGCACTCCTGATTTCCAGCATATAATTAAGACATGTATGCTGCCTTCCTAATGCCTTGCAAAATGCAGGTGTGTGCTGTGGTACAGAGGTGTATAAAGTAGACAAATGAGAACACAATACTAAGGAAGTTACAGTTTGCCCTCAGAGTAAGATGCTTAATATGCTGTCCTTAGATTTATGTAAAACCAAAGCTCATGGTTCAAATCTCTCTCTCTCTCTTGAATTTATGCAAAAACTTGTGTCCTAGGAATTGTGATCAGAAGGTGATGACAGTCTGTCTGATTTGCACAGTCTTTTCTGTTAGCATCTATTAAAACAACAGTATCATGAAGTGTTTTTCAAACGTATACTGGAACTCAACCCCCAAAATTAGTCAGAGATTTGTTGAGTTACATTCAGGTCTTGCTTTTTTTGGTCAGGTTTTGAGCCTGTGGTGATAGAAAATGTATTAGAAGGTGATGAGCTACGGACAGACCTCGAAGCAATGGAGACCAAAATCAAGGCT
Source organism: Corvus kubaryi (assembly GCF_017639235.1). Lineage (NCBI taxonomy): Eukaryota > Metazoa > Chordata > Aves > Passeriformes > Corvidae > Corvus > Corvus kubaryi. The sequence continues at coordinate 13,816,739 of NW_024582073.1, forward strand.
CTTGGTGCTGAAAATATTCTTTGTGTGCATTCTACAACATCTTGCTTTGCTCCAAGGGTACCTGATAGGTAAGCAGTCTTTGTAAAATGTGTGTTATATGTTTCTGTAAAAACAAATAAACATCCTCCCCCAACAACAACAACAAAACCCAACCAACCAAAACTTCCATGTTTTGACCATCCATCTTGCTAAAATTATTTCTGCCAACAGTTAGCAAAGGTACTTTAATCCCCTTCCAGAAAAATATATTAAAAAGGTGAGAATTACAGAGAAGGTTTTTCTCATGTCATATAGGTGAGGTTAATGATGGTCTGTTGTTGTGAAATTAATGTCATTTTGCTAGTGGTTTTCTTAAAATTTCATGGAAGTAGTAAAAGTAGACTCTCAGAGAGACATAATCCAGGAAATGTAGCTCCATAGCTAATGCCATGTTTTAATGTTCCTGTTGCCTTCTCTACTCTTCTCCTCCAGCCCGTGATCAATTTTGCTAGGCTGTTAGCGGTTACAAAAAAGAAAAGAAAAAAGCTACAGCTAAATTTAAAGTCAGCTTGAGTTACTCTTTCCTGTATTATACTGATGTTTATAAGGGCAATTAAGACACACCAATGAAAGGAAACTCTTGGAAGCATCTGGGGCAGGTGTGTTGTATGACTGTAAGATACAATTTGCCCTGCTGTGCCTTGGTTTCACTATTTGCTGCCTGATTGCATGATGATGCTACTTACAACTTCCAGTGGCTAAATTACCATTAAAACAAATTTTAAATACATTGCATTCTTTCCTAATATTATGTGTCCATACACATAACTTCTGAAGTTGCTACAAAGATTTCATTCAAGCTCTAGCTGAAGCTGAGATGAACACTGCAGTTTTAGAGAGGAAATAGAATATTTGACACATTATTTCAACCTGTGCATTGGTTATGAAATATTTCTCAATCTGAAGGTGACCTGCTGGAGTACAGGTGCCTGAAGTACTTGGTATATTGAGTCATTTGTCCAAAATGACCATTTGCAAAACCTGCTTTCTCTATTTGCTTAAGAAAATAAAGCAAAAAATTCCTTATGTTTTACAACTGAACAGGTGTATTTTTGTGGGCTTGTATGTAGTTTGCTGAAATAGGAAATACTAATAGGATGACTTTTTAAACATGGTTTTATATGTAGTGTCTCAGTAATTTCTCTTTAACTGTTTTTAATTTATCATGAAATTGAAGACACTTGTTTAGAGTTCCTCTGCAGTGTGTGCTTCTTTGTTAATTATTTCGTTATTTGGAAAAATTAGTTGTCTATTCACAAGAACAGGAAAGAAATGTTATTGGCTCTGAAATGTGGCAAGTAAAGATATATTTCACTTTCTTTTCGTAGCTTAAAAAAAGCCCCGGTATTCATCATAGGTTAACCTTGCTGCTAGAGGGAAAGATGAGAGTTAAAACTATCTAATTCTGTCAGAATACTATGAACATTGCTTGAAGTTGACTTGCAGATTTATTGTCTAACTTAAATCACAGCTATCAAAATTGAATGGTCTGTTTTACAGCTTGGGTAAATGAACCTTCTCCTTATCTGCTTCCTCTTTTTGACATGCTGCGATTGTTTTGTCCTCTACCACTAAGAGATGAATTATTAGGTAGTGGCACTATGTTATGATATACCACAGATATAGGAAGATTTGAATGTACTTTCTGTTTAAAGGAAACTGTCAACTGTTGAAGGCCATAACCTTCATCTTCCTGTAGGAAGGAAAACCTTGACAGCATTTCTGGAGGGTGCAGTTTTAAATGTCTGTTTTTAAATATCTGCATTTGTAAGGCTTTATTTAGTTGTGGTGGTCATGTTTTATAATTTTAAGTAATTTTATGGCTGATGTACCTATGGCTCTCCTTTGAAGTATTGTTTAACTCTGTGGGAGTAATTCTCTAGTGTATAAACTCTCTTTCTCAGAGAGGCATCAGTTCTCAGACAGTGTTTTACCTGCTGTTGCTGTGAGGTGTTTCTAAAACTACTGTATTTAAGAGAACCAAAGGGGAGAAGTGTCCTTTTCAGTTGGTTTATGTGCTTAGCAGAATTCTGTATCTTTTTACTTTTCAGTAGTAGAAAAAAAGAACAAAGCTTTCTTTTCATTAACTTTAACAAACAGGAGAGAAAGAAAGGAAGAATAAACTGGGAAATATTTCTCTATTTGTGACTATTCGGAACTTCAGTAGCGAACTTAAATTAATGCTTTATTTTAATTATATGATTAGTAGCATTTTCAATGCTGCATTCTAGGCCTTGGAAGCAGGTGCAGGTACAGACAGGTGCTGTTTATTGATTGCTTCTCTTGCATACTATCACATTCTCTTCAAACTTTAGCATTCTCACTCTGTATTGCAAAATGGATCTAATTGTTCAATAGAATATTTTTAGGAAAAAAGACTTTTCTGTTTTCAGTACTTGTAGAAGATAGGTTATTGCTCCTTTAATTTTCAAGAAGTGAGAAAGATGAACATACATAGCTGTATACCCTCTGTGTTTCTAGTTTGGTGAAATTCTCTGCCTGTGCTTGAAAAGAAGCATGTAAGAGGGAAACTATGTTCCTTTGAGTCTCTCTAGAAGGTGAGGAATGAGTCTAAGAAGCAGCAGATCAGAAGGCAAAAGCTTTGCCCTACATATTGTTATGTTTGCTCAAGTATTCTGTTAATGAGGGGAAGCCGTATGAGGAGCAGCTGAGGTCACTTGGTCTGTTCAGCCTGGAGGAGACTGAGGGGAGACCTCACTGCAGTTACAACTTCCTCACGAGGGGAAGAGAAGGGGCAGGCACTGATCTCTCCTCTGTGGTCCCAGTGCCAGGACCCAAGGGAATGGCCTGAAGTTGTGTCAGGGGAGGATTAGGTTGGATATCAGGAAGAGGTTCTTCACCCAGGGGGTTGGTGGGCACTGGAACAGGCTCCCCAGGGAAGTGGTTACAGCACCAAGCCTGGCAGAGTTCAAGAAGCATTTGGACAGTGCTCTCAGGCACATGGTGTGACTCTTGGGGATTGTGCTGTGCAGGGCCAGGAGTTAGATTTGATGATCTTTGTGGGTCCCTTCTGACTCAGAATATTTTGTGATTCTGTGTTGATAAATGTGAAAAATTATTGAACATGCAGCACCTGACAAATATCTTGACTGTAGAAGATCAGTATGTACATTATATTACTGGTGTTTCCTAATCATAAAGTACTTTTGATTTTTTAAAGATAATATGGTGATGATGATTTCCTAAGGAAATTTAATGACACTTGCAGCAGAATTTTGCATTGCAGAGCAACACCAGACAATATAATAGAAATAGAATGCAAAGGAATGCCACCTCTTGGAAAACATTTTCATACTCCGCCACATTTTATATGTATGTCAGTAAATTACAGTGAGAAGCTGTACAGAAGGAGATAGAGTAAAAATGCATTGGAAGTAGAGTTTCCTGATTTTTTTTTTAAAGGTAATATTACCTTTATCATCACTTTAAATTATTTTATATTGCCTAATTTTTTTCAAATAGATTCTATTTCAAAATACATCCAAAAGTTTGGGGAAAATCATGAGTAATTTTTTTAAAAATACAGCATGATTGGAGTGCTTCAGAAAAGGCTACTGCCTATATGTATGTTTAAAACGCCTAATGATCTTACTTTAAATGATCAGTGTGCTTGCATAAATCTTAATTTGACTGATTAATCAATACAGGTTGAGCTCACTGTGATTTCAGGGGGTTCTAAAGGCAAGTGAAGAGTAAACAGCTGAAAAAATTTTCAATTTGTTGATGTCCACATTCAGACATTTGAGGGCCCTCCAGTCCTTTAAAGAATTTCTTTTCTCCTAATCAGTTTGTCAGAAACATGCAAGTGAGATTCCAGCCAAAGGATCGAATGCTAGTTCTTTGAAATAAACAGAAACATGTAAAAACTTCCTGTTATAGGATGCTTTTGATTCCCAAGACACTCTTGAAACTACTATAGACTATTTTTTACGTTGAATATTAGAGAAAAAGAAAGAAGTAACTAGCTAAAGCTATGTTAGTTAACATTAAAGTAACAAAAAACAAAGCTTATATCTAAAGCAGAATGGTTTGGGATATATTTACTGGTGTCCAGACAAAACTTAAAGTGAAGCAAGAAAAGTCTCAGGCTAGATCAACAATTTGCAATGTATGTAAAAGCCAATAGAGTGTTCATCTTAAGTTTTATAGCTTAAGATGACAAATACTGCCTTGAGGTACTAATCAAAAAAGTTACTTTTGTCATTCTGACTTCCTTGTAGACCTCTCAGTCTTTTAATGGTCTGACTTCTAAGATGAGCTACAGTAATCAATGCTTCTCTAAATTACAATTTTATGCTCTCAGGCTGGAGGAACTGGCTGTGATTTGTGCTAATTATGACATTCCACATATTGTCAACAATGCATATGGACTTCAGTCTTCAAAATGTATGCATCTTATCCAGCAGGTAGGAGCTGTGTATTTCCAATAATATTTTTTAGCAAGTATAAGTAAATCTGTGATTGTAGACAACCTAGCAAATTTTATGAGATACTTTGTAGCTTTGAGAGTAATCCCATGCATGTCTGATATTTGAACAATTTTCTGAGAAAGCAAAACAGACAAAAATAGCATTTAAACATAATAGTTGTTTCTATTATGTGCTTTTTATGTAACCCTAAATTTATTTAGGTTTTGTGTATGTTCATGTGTCTTTCATAATGGAAAAATGTCCTTAATAAGCTTTCTTAAAATATTTCCTTATGTTGTTGACTAAAAGTGGCATAATGGATCATACCTGAATAGAAATTAAGCCTTCAACGGGATGAGTTACAGATTTTCAATTGCAGGATTCTACAGCAGCACTTGATAGATGTTGTCACTGTTAAAATATTGTTGGCACAGAGAATGGCTGAGGAAACTGGTTTAAGTTCAATGTTATGTTCAAAAAAGTTTCATTTCTGTTTAGTTTGAAGAGGATGTTGCTTGATAATCAGTCAAATCAATCGTGAAACAGAGTTCTTGCATTTTTCCTCATTGTATTGTATGTGCATTGTTCTTCAATATTCTCTTTTCTGTTACCTATTCAAAAGAATAGGGGGTTAAATTTTAATAGAATCCAGAGGATCCTGAACTATTAGTAATTTTAAATATGCTAGTCATCTTTTTTTCTGATTGCTAAGACATTGCTATCAGGACACAGATGAGTTTAATGTACAATTGTGACAGAAATATCATGTTGGCATTTCTAAATCTTGAAAGACTGAGGGAGCTTATGAAACAGAAAATGGTATATGATTTATTTGTAATGTACTTAGGACGTGTTTATTGTATTTAATTTGCACAAGTTTAGTGAGAAACTAACATGAATGAGGCTGTGGAAATGCTGGGTTTTGCTGCATGAAATGTTCTAATGATAAACATTTCAGACTATAATGCTACAAATAGAATTTTTACTGCGGTTTGTTTCTGTATTTTTTCTAGACTTGGTAGGTTGTTTGTTCCTTGCTTATGCAAATGTATACATTTGAGCTCTGATTTGTTTTGCGTTTTTTTACAAAGTTTATTTTGTGTGCTAGAAAATTTTCTGTTTATGTGAAAGTAGTTATTAATGAGTACTTAGGAATATGTACATGCTGAGCACAGTGTGAATAGAACTTGCAAGAGTACCACAGGAAAAAGCTTTTGAGACCATTTCATGTTGTGCTTTTCCTCTGGTGGTCGCCTGTCAATTAAATCAAATGGTAGCTGCTGGCATTCATGTTCCCATCAAAAAGCTGACAAACTTGGAGTGCTTCTTCCTATCTCCTGTGCATTAAGCTATCAAAACATAGAACTAATAAATGAGGTTTAGTTGGCTCTGCTTTTTTCAGTCTATTTACCATAGGTATTAACTCTGTTTCTACTTCTTGCATTTAGTATGTAGTCTTCAAAATATGTGTATTTGCATGTATTTTAATATGTATGGAGTTTAACCTACTTTTCAGGTTCTCTTATGCTGCATACTTTTAAATTGTACAGTTCACAGTTGCATGCTACTCAAATTGAAGATGTACTGCAGAATCTACATTTTTTCCTTTGAAAATATGTGTGGTTAGGTATAAGGATGTGGGGGATGTCTGCTATAAGAAGTTACTTGAATCTTGATTTTGAAAGCAGCCTTAGAAGGAGTGCTGTAACAAGCCTGTTTGTTTATTGCAAATTTATGTATGTATTGAAAAAAGCTTTGCTAATGAAGCATTAACTTGTAGCCTTTTATTGTGAGACTTGTAGAAAGTGTTCGGGGTTTAACAGTTTTAACTGTGTAATTCCTGTTAAATTTTGAGGGGTTTCTTTTTGGTTGTTGTTGAAAAGAAGCTACACTTAGACTTGCAGGAACTAAAACTGATATTTTAAATCACAGCAACATGGGAATTTGTAAGGTACTATGTTAAGCAGACAACGGTAGTAATAGTAAGCAGTGCTAAAAAAACATAATACCCTGGTTTTTATGTTTGATCAGAAATGCAGTATCTGAGAGTTTCAGGAATTATATTTATTTTAGCCACACTTTTATATAGTTATGATGCTATCACGTTTCCTTTTTTTTCTAATGTATGCTGTGGCTTTTATTTTTTGTCCTTTTTGATAAAGGGTGCTCGAGTTGGCAGAATAGATGCTTTTGTTCAGAGCTTGGACAAAAACTTTATGGTTCCAGTAGGTGGTGCTATCATTGCTGGCTTCAGCGAGTCCTTCATTCAGGAGATCAGCAAAATGTATCCAGGTAACTAGTTCATGGACTGATGTCAGCCATACAAAATAACTGTAGAAAACTTGATTATCAGCTCTCTTTCACATAAAATTTATTTTTGCCACTTTAATCTGTATATTGGGGTTTTTTTTCAGGAAGAGCATCTGCATCTCCTTCTTTAGATGTCCTCATTACACTTCTGTCTCTGGGAACCAGTGGCTACAAAAAGTTACTGAAAGAGAGAAAGGTAAGCTTTTTGGCAAGCAGTATTTTCTTGAAGCCAGCTGTAACAAAGTCTTGTTGCAAAACTGCTTTGTATAGTAAATCCAGTTTCTGTCTAGAAAGCTATTGAACTTAGTCTGAATCTGGAAAGTCTGATATAATTACTTCTTGTCTAAATGGTGCTCACGAGTACGCATGATTTCCATGTTGTTGTTTGTTCAAACCAGGAAGCTAAACTGAGGTCCTGTACTATCTTGTACAGTATTCATATTTGTTGTTCCAAAGTGTGACTAATATAGTAGAATTTTGTCCACAAAAACTTAAATGGAGAAATACTGTACTGTGTTATCATGGTCACACTTCTTCAAGGACAGGAGATTGGACACTCAGAGTAACCCAGGGTCTGTGCTCTTCCTCTTTTGTCCCTGTTGTGCCTTTGTGCTATAATAGTGCTTAATTAAATGTTTCTGTACCACATTCTCTGGAGATTCACAGCTTCTGGTTGGGTTATAAATACTGTGCATTGCCACAAAAAGAGGAAAGTATTGTCATTTTAGGTATTCATCTAGACACACAGCTAAGTTTCTTCTCTGCTTTTCACAGACTATGGGTTTTAAGTTGGGTATAATTGCACTGCACAAAAATCCAGTGGATGTCAGGTTGGATTTGTATATCTTGAGTTATCCTTAATTCTGGAATAAATACATACCGGATTTTTCTCTCTTTATGTAGTAATACAGAAGATTCTTTTTATAGAGGCTTTATATAAGGAAATGCTGTGAATTAAGTACTATTACATTAATAATTTTTAACTATGCATTATCTGTTTCATTATTTTATTTGAAAACTATGTTCCGATTGTTTCCTGCTGACAGCTTGCTGCTGTCTCTGATTATGTGGCAGAGCAGTAGTTCTGGATGCTTTGACTAATTTCTAGCTGCTTATAGAGGCATCCATAAATTCTGTACTGGAACTGAGATGCCATAGGAATAGCTAGACTATAGAAAACCAAACCAACTTAGTGGCCTTACAGTGACTAAGAAGTGATCTGTGCAACTAAAGTGAGAACAGCTTGTGAAACACTGAAAGCAGTTACCACTTTTGCCTCTACCGCAAAATTTTATTGCGGACTGTTGTATGTATTGCCATGTATGTTTTGTGTCTTCATTAAAAGCAAATTGTATTTTTTCCCCTTTACTCTTATGTCCAAAGGAATCTAAAGTGAATTTATTGTTTTCTACAAAGCTGATTTTGATGCTAGATTTTTACCAGTAGCAGATGTATAAAGGACAGTAGAAATATTGTCCAAGTCATAAATAATAGTTTTTTCATAAATGTCTTAATGAATAGCTGTATACTTTGAGTCATCTCATTTTCTTGGAAGTAGAATTCTGAAGTGAATAAAGTATTATATTTTTACAACTTCAGGTCTTTTTATTTCAAATGTGAGTATTCTCGATAAACAGAGCCTTTATACGGCATAAATATGTTTCTTTTATTGGATTTGCTATAGAAATAGAAACATTTTTGCTTGAATGTGTTTGTTCCTGAATTGTAAAAATGCAATAGGGATAGTTTATTGCCTGTACTCTGAGGAAGCAGAGGCAGAGCTGTTAAGCTTCCAGCAGGAACTATTTATAGCTTGACATTGAGTACTCCTTTCTATACCGGTGCAGCTGCACCTACTCACACAAAAAAAATCAGCTATAAAAAGCTTCAGGTATTTTTTTTTCTTTCTCTTTTTACCTGATCCTCATTCGTGTGGGTGTTACTTCAGGTTATTTGAGCTTAGGCCAGACAGACCAGAATATTACTGAGAAGAGATTTGTCTCGCACAAGCAAGGAAGAAATAATCTGCCCAGTTTTTCTTTTACACAGATTAGCTGTTTAATACAGGAAGGGAAGAAATTGTAAGAGGGAGAGGAGCGTATACATGGCGTGGGATTTTTCTGACAAGCTGGAAGTTGTGGAGTGTGCAATTGTCCAAGAGTATGAGATTATATGTTGTGATATGAAGGAGTACTGAATTTTCAGAATTCCTTTTTATACTTTTATGTGATGGTTAGAACAGTGGTTTTCTGATCTCAGTAGGCAATTCTAGGTCCTTTTGCAATGCAGATAACAGCTGGTCCATAGTCAAATTTGTTAATATCTTTGCTTTTAAGGAGCTCATAACATTATGTAAAGGTCATGTTTTTATAGCAACTTTCGATGCCTCAGTACAGGTTATGTTATGTCCCGTATTTTACATTTCTAGGTCCTAAAAGTTGCTATTTTCATATATGTATGTGTGTGTCTAAACCAGGCCATGTGAAGTAAATATAGTTGCACTGTGTAATGGCATGAACAACAGGCTTAGTTGTCATGTCAAATTTTATGGAGAGCAAGAACCCTACATTCAGGGTTTACATTCAGAACTCTACAGACCAGGTTTAATACCTGCTATTTTCCAATATGGTCCTTTTAATCGACTTAACTAATTATTTTACCTGTATTATTGAAGAGGTGATGGTTTTGTTTTGTTTTCAGCAGTTACGGATTTCCTCATTAGACTTTCTTTAATCTAACAATCAAGATAATTATCATTTTCTTAAACACATTTCTCTTGTTACTGTGGGATGTGATAGAGCTTTTCATATTGGTATCCATCTGTCTGCATACTTTCTGAGATTAAAACTGGAGTTATTTTTATGTCCTTATGGACTGTGTATCTAAAATATTTAAAATCATACAGAGTGGGAGGAAATTGTTTGGGTTTTACAATTCAGTAAAATACTGGGTTTATGTTTCATGAGTTATCATTGATATAGTTGTTCTGATTGGAATAAATTATTTGTACAGTTCAGTGTGAGTTTGTATTGCTGCTCTACTTATGATGGAAGAAGAGGAAAGCCATTTCATGAGGGATATTAAAAATGTAAAAAAGATCAGCTATTCTCAAAGTGAGATAGACATTTGTTGCTCCTCTTTTTTTTTCTAGTCGGTTTGCTACACTGTAGCATATCAAACATGAGAATATTGTAGGATTTTCCTCATGTGAAGTATATGTATTCAAACCATATTCAAACTTTAGAGTAGCTGGAGGCAAATGAGTTTAAATGAACTGTTTTATATGGTGTTGTGTAGTTAAACAAGTGCCAAACATGATGGAAATTTCAGAGAGGCCTCCATTCTTATAGCCTGTGTTGGAGAAGTATGGGTCACAGGGACCCTGAACTCAAGGTCTTGCAAATGCTGAAGAGAAAATGTGTTGATTGCTGTTTTTAAGAAAGACCTTTAAAAATTGTGAGTTACCAAAACTTGTGACTGTTACCAAATCAGATTGGCAAGACTTACTGGGCACTTTCTGTTAGATTACACTTATGTTAGATACAGATGATATAAAGATTTAAAGGTTCTGTAATTAATTTCGTATTTTTAAAACTTTCTGGTATAAATCCAGAACAAAATTCCTGCAATGCAACAGAATCTGAGGGGGGTATGTGGTATATGCAGGTGTGACACACAAACACAAATAGCTTGTCATGTGTTTGGCTGCATTTCAGTAAAGTAAGGCTTCTTCTAGGCTCTTATCTGCTGGTAGGTGTCCATGCTCAGCACTGCAGCTTCTCTGACGGGTGGCGTGGTGCACCAAGTAGCCTGGTCAGATCACAGCTTGGATGCAGCTGGGCATTCTGAGGCACAAAGCAGAGCAGAGGCTGTGATGGTTGCATTATAAAACAGCTGCTGCTGCAAAGTAAGATGGGACCAGATCAGTCTCAGGCAAGCACAGGAGAGCTGGCAGTCTGTGTCTAGTGTGAAGAGGCTGTAAAATGACTCTTGTGCAGTGTCCTCTACCCTGCCATAAGCAGCTCTGTGGCTGTTCCCTGAGGACAGCTTGTCTCTTCAAATGAGAGTAACATGGGGAGGAAGGCAGAGTGTTACAGGTGGTTAGAGCCAGCTAGGATAGTTTCAACCCTGCACAAAAACTTTTCTGGCCTTCATCAGCTGCCTCTTTGTCAGCTGGTAGGGGACTGATAGCTTATTACCCCTATCTTCTTTTTCTCTGGAGTTACTGGCTTTTTCCTTACTTGTTTCTCTCTAGTTATTTTCATTTGCAATAATAGTGCCTATCACAATGGAGCAACAAATGAAGAATCACCCATACTAGGGTAGGTTCTATTAAAAATAGTTTTATAATGTAAATATAGTATGATTCAAATATTTTTGATGATTGTTACAATACTTCTTGAAAATATTTGTGTATATGTATGTGAAAGTACACTGTTTTGACCAAACCATTGAGTTATTTGGCATATTTGATGCATACAGTGTTGTTGACTTGTTCTTTGCTTTTTAAGGTGTTTTGTTGGCTTAGGTGCTGGAAGAACCAGAAGTGAAAGACATTTCCACATAGTTTAGCATTCATTTCTCTAGCATAATGAGTTTTTGTGATATGTTTCTAAGGTAAAAGAGTGCATTAAATAATGAAACTTAACTGACATTTAGTGCCTGGGTTGCTCAGTGTAACTTTAGCATAATAGTTGGGTTCATTGGAGAAAACTTGAGTGCCTGCTACAGAAAATCTATTATGTAAGAGCTCAATTATATATAATTGCTTAGGGTGCTTATAAATTTTCCATATAAGAGAAATATTTTATAATGGAGGTTGGTTATAGATTTGACCTCACAAAAATATTGCTTTAATCCATTTTTTGGAAAGGCAGTTAATCTATTTTGCAACAAACTTCTGAAACTATAAAATATCTAGAGGGCTTCCAATGGAAAGATGCAAAATAGTGTTGTTCATAAAAAGAGGAAACTTTGAATTTATGTTCATGTAGCTTCAGTCAAACTGATGAAAATACATACTTGGATTTTTTTTTTGCCATCTTTCCATTTTCTTTTGTTTTAACAAATTCCTATGTATGTAAAGGCTCATCTAGTAACCTAATTTCATTGAAAAGATTTAATTAAATTTAATACTTTTATGCAGTGGTAACTTTTTATACCAGCTTTCAGTAATACTTCCAGTATTCCTTTCAGCAATACTAAAGAGATTTATCAGAGAATTCCCTAGATACAACACACAAATATTTTTTGAAAATTGGTCTTGTTCCAGTATATTTTTTCTCAGTACTAATTTCACCAGTAATATATCCATAGTAGGCACAATTTATGTCTATTTCTATAATACTTTGCTTCAGTTTTAGGAGTCAGTAGCCAGCAGAGGGAGCACAAATTAATTTATGATTTGTATTCCAAAAAAAAAGCTAATAAAATGGCTAGCACATTAGTGATGCGTATTATGGAAAGTAACAAATGAATAATATGCTTATATACAGTGAGGGACCAGAGGAAAGGCAAAAGTGTCTGAACATCTGAAACATAAATATTTTTCAACTTCTCTGAGTGAACTGTAAATAAACTCTGGACTGAAACCATAAAATCACTTGATTTATGGGAAACAAGAATGATTTTTCACAGGTTTCCAGTTCTGATAATTAAACATATATACCTCCCCAATTTTTTTGTTTTTTCAAGTATTACAGAAGCTTTATGTTTTTGTGGATAGTTGTATCAATAGCCTAATTTATTTAGACAGTAGGAGGGTACTTTTTTCTCTCCTGAATTCGTTCTGTGGTATTAGGAAGTACAGGTGGGGAGCTGTGTTCATTTAGTCGCTCATGAAGGGAGACGAGGTTTCCTGCAGTGGTTCAAGAAAAGCAGCTGTAACATTCTTCTAACTTAGGTACCACAAAGCTCATTTGATTTCATAAGACCTTGGGGAGGATCTGTTCAAAAGCATAATTTTGATCACAAGCTGTAATTTGTATCTGTCAGAGTCCACAGGTCAAAGCAGGATACTGGTCTACAAACAGAAGAGGTAATTCTATTTAAAGAATGAAAAATCACTTGTCAGGTCCAGAAATTGATGAGGATGCTTAAACAGGCAGGCACACTGAAGCAGATAAGCAGGACAATTTTTATGGCCTGAAAGAGGAGAAATCTGGTGTTTAATATCTTCTAAAAAGGCTACCCTGTGTCTGTATGGTTTTGCTAGTTTTTATGAGAGACTAAGCATTAAAAAGGATGGAAAAAAAGCTAAAGCATACAATAAGAAGAATGGTGTTTATTCTCACTGTGTCCATAAGTGTTTTGAGCTGATATCTGAAGAGGAATATATTAAACTGAGAAAGAGCATGAGCAATTATCATAGATTACTACTGGGGAAGAGGGAGGATATAAAATACAGATGAAGTAAGAGAAATAACCTTTTATGTGCAGTGTGACTTGTATCTGGGCCAAAGTATTTATGAGTCTCAGTCTTATGACACTTTCACAGTAAAGGTGCAATCCAATTAAGTGATAGCAGAAATTCAGATATTTCCATTCTTACAGTCAGCTTGAACAGGAGGGGGGTCCAAGAAAAGGACAGACTGCTCAACAGAGCTGAGTATTCAGGAGAGTGTGTATTGTGTGAAACAAAATACAGTCAAATGTATACTCATAGCCTCTTTAAGAGACTGGATTTTTATTGTCATACAGAAAAAGAAGTCTCTGCACTAGTGGGAAATGTGATTGTGTGATACATGGCAACAGAATATACTGCTTTTAGTCTGGAATGTATTAATGGAGAGAAGACAGAGTGAGGAGCCATTTGCCATAACGTGGCCATCTGTGATGGTAACAGTTCGTTCTCAGTGGCTTAGAGGGGCTGGGACACAGGAAGGCTCTTGAAAAGTGGGGTGGGGTAAGACCTGCTGTGCAGTGGGAATCTCTTCAAGATTTTTTACCTCCCTAGGTTTCAGGGCCACAGAGAGAATAAATGACATCCCAAGCATATATATTAGACCAGATAGAGACTTGTGTATCAGCTTTAGAGATAAGAACAGTGTTCAGGAAATGGAGCTGTTTCCTTTATAGAATTATTTCAGAGAATTGTCTGATCCACTTACTTGGTACACATGAAAAGAGAATCATCTGAGCACCTGTAGGATGTAATGGAGACTTAACAGTTTTGTGAAATAGGTACTATTTTCTCTGTTTGATAGCTAATAATAAAAAATACTGCTTTTTTTTTTTTCAGGAGATGTTTTTGTATCTTTCATGTGAGCTGAAGAAGCTGGCAGATAACCACAATGAGAGACTGTTAGAGACACCACATAATCCCATTTCCTTAGGTAATTATTGGGGTTTTAACTTAAAAAAAAAAAACTAATATACTGTGGATTCATAATGCACTTTCACATACCATTCCTATATATTTAAACATCACTACACTCTACTAAATTGAACCCAATAAGGTAACCTACTATAAAAGTAGAGTAGTAACTTGGACCCATTATTTTGCTCCTGTCCAACATATTCATTTGACACAAATTAATTGAAGACAGGCAGAAGATGTTAGCATGTAGTAATACTTTATAAAAGGTAGATTTAAAAATAAATTAGGGTATGATTATTTTACTCATCATCTTAGTGTTGTAAAAGAGAATATGGAATTCCTACTCAAGGTATTTGTTCTAACCAGAATTTCTGCTGAACACCAAAATAAAAATGCCCACCTGTGTAGAATCTGCATATAGTCTAACCAAAGAATAATCTATGACAGCTTGTGGAAAAATCAAAAATTATTCTATGTAGTGTTTCTTTTTTTTCTTTGTATGTGAACACAAATATTTGGCTAGATTATTGCTATTGGAAAGCACTTGTCATTTGTGGTGGTTCTTTGGAGAAAAAGCAGCTTTGTAGCAGTTTTAACCTGACCTTATGTTACTTTAGCCATGTCACTGAAGAATCTAGATGAAACTAACGATGCTGCTGTTACCCAGCTTGGATCTATGCTTTTCACAAGACAAGTTTCTGGAGCAAGGTAAGGATACTATGAATTAAAAAAACTAGGGAGTTGTGGGGGGTGTATTAGCATATATTGTATGAAATCCTGTAAGTGTTTTATACCAATTGTATCATGATTACAAAAGGCAGTCTGACAATAACAAGTTAGAGAGCAATCACCCTTCTTCATCACTGTTATAGACTAGTAATGTCTCCCTGCCTGAGTTAGCAGTGAGGCTTCCTATGTCAACTTTGGTAACCTAAATAGATAATCTATTCCCCTTTAATTTAGTGTCGTTATTCCCTAGTATCCCTTGGTTTCATTTAGTTTCCAGATGTTGTCTGATCGTGTAGTTTATGTGTAAGATCTTTGTTTTGTTTATTGCAGCACAAATATGGTTATGCTGGATGTCAAGGGAATAAGCTTCCAATATCCTACATAACTTTTTGTAAAATGGAAAAAAAAATTGCTTTCTTGAACTAATTGTGTTAAAAATAAAAAAATTTTAAAACTATAACCTAAGCCAGTCTGAGCTGAATTTATTCTTAGAGACACTGTTACAATAAAATGCAAGCCAAATAATTTTTAATGATTTTGGTTTAAACCTTTTTAGAAGAAGAGAATGATTTAAAATTTGTTTTGGCAGCATTCCTTAATCTGAATATTACTGCTGCCATGCTCACTTCTGCCATAGACTTAATGTTATTTTTTTGTAGCAGAGCTGAATGTTTCCACGTCAGAAGGTATGCTTCATTAGCTTGGATTATTCCACTTCCTGCACAGATGAATGACAGTAAATCTATATGTACTGTGGCTAGATGCTCTTTTTAATTTGCCTGTCCTAACCTTGGCTGGTCCTGTAATTTTAACCATCTTTGGCTGAAATTATTCAAGAGTTTCAATTTTTGAAGTTAAAACTCTGAAATTCTTTGCTTGATGTGAAGGTTTCAGGTTTTCCCTTTTGTTGCATAAGTAATTCTTCTGTAGTACACACTGACCTGGCATTTCAACAGTTTTAAAAGTTATGCTGGTGTTGAGCATCAGTGGTAGGAATAGCAACTCCCTACTTCAGTAGGAATTTGTGTAATCGTGTTCAATCTAGGGTACCACATAAAATGTCAAGGCATCTTTAATTGAATCACTATTTTGTTTGTTTGTTTCAGGGTTGTTCCCTGTGGATCTGTGCAAACTGTGAATAATTACACTTTTAAAGGCTTTATGTCACATGCAAATGACTATCCTTGTGCTTACCTCAATGCTGCCTCAGCAATTGGAATTAAAAAGCAAGATGTAGATGTATTCCTAAAAAGACTTGACAAGTGTTTGAAGACCTTTAGAAAAGAAGGAAAGCAAGAAAAGTGTATAAATGAAATAAGTGATTCTAATGCAGCCACAGAACAACTTGAAGACTAGAAGATACAGATTTTGTAACACAGCAAAATGAAGTAGCAAGATGGTGTCTGAAGTGTGTCGGGTTTGTATTGGGTTAGGACTGTGCATCTGCAGTGCAGAAATTTACTCTTGATCTTATATTCTTGTTATTGAAAACAATAATAAAAATTTGGGTGGAATTCAGCTTTAAGAAAGTAGTTGATACTCTCTCCAAGAGCAAAGAACCAGACACAAGTTTTGTGCAATGTATAAAATGCACTTAATATCTGCCGAAGTAAAGCTTTATGTTAATATAAGACTCAGAGTTTGCCTTTCGATCTGTGTGTGGCTATTTGGACCAGTGTTTACCAAATCACAGGATGTTTATTCATATGTTTTTGTTTAATAAGATTGTCTGTGACAGTGACTGAATTCCCTCCTAGGCATAGACCATCCAAGCACCACATTTCTCTGCTCTCAAAATACTTTGTTTTTCATCAGTGAAAGTGTCACTTTTAATTTCTTTTCAAATTCTATGCAAATGTTGGGATAGCACTTACTAGATACAGTGTTCAAACTGCATGGGGAAATGACAGAGTTGGAATAGTAATGTTTTTCAGGTGTTCTCACCTGTCATGAATTACCTACAACTAGTCAGTCTCTAGTGGCAAAGAGGAACCTAGAGTACCTCATAGCCTGTCAGTACTCAGCTCTTGAAAACATTGGCATTGTTCAGCAGCCCAAGGGAGCTTTAATACTGAAAGTCAGGGGTTGTGGAATGAAGAGGTACAGTCATTGGGGGGCGTTTGGCTTTGTTTTTTTAATTTTCATTCTTCTGATTTGATATGTGATCAGATCAAAAACTCACTGAAAAGGAGGAATGCCATGTAGGATTAATGCAGTGGTTTTAAGAGCCAGTGAGACATGAGAGTATTTTGGCATTTTTAGTCTACTGTTGTTGAAATGTATATACTTCCATTTTTGTAGTGTCCCTTGCCATTGGCACTGTTGTTTCTGTGGCTCTGGGCAGTTACTGATTTGAATTCATTAAGCAAACAATAGATTCAGAGTCTGTTCCTGAAACAAAGGTTCCATATCACTGGAGTGACAGTGCTGCAGGTTGCAAAATGTGTAGTTCTTAAATGTGGTTACTACATTGTACATAGCTTCTATGTCATTTACTGTTCAAAGTAAGCATAATGTTCAAAGACATTTTCTTTGTCTGTGATGCAGTATTGCTTGGGATACCACAATTAATGATTCTAAATGTCAGGAAACATTTTAGTTACTTTGCTGGGTGGAATCTGAGACATGTGTCCTTCAAAGCCCTCTGTAAATCACTTCATCAAAATAGTGGTGCTTTTGAGAGATCGTCTGTCCAGCACATTCAAATGGATTCATACAAGAAGTGATGCTAGTATGTGGGAGTTAATACTGTGCTAGTCATCATGAAGGTGCTCTCACTTAATGAGGTCCATTGTATCTTAAGCTTAAGTGCTGCTTCCACATTGTTATTGCTGGAGTTACAGGTTAGATTGATTAGAGCTTGTGCAGGTACAGCTCCCTGGACTGCAGTCACAGTGTTGTTTGCTGTACAAACACATCCTAGGAGACAGGTCAGGTAACTTGGCCACTGAGCCCTTGTGGCTGTAAGGAGATGTAAGTCTTTTCTTTCTCTCTCTTTCCTCTCCCCTCCCCCCCCCTTTTTTTTTTAATGAGAGCTTGCTGTACCTCAGTTTTTCCAGTCAGTAAAACTTCCACAAACTTTGGAGCCACATCTCTGCAGCTTACTGCCTCAGTATTCTGTATGTTGGAGCAGCCAGTGAAAACCACCAGGCCTCAGTGATACCTATCTTCCCGTTTTTTGATATTGCTGTTTGGTGCCTGAATGGTCATCTAAATCAATAATTTATACTCAGTCGCAGAATGTGAATGTTAGCCTTATTACTACAAGAGTTCAGGGAGATGTGCGATAGCAGCTAAAATAAGCATTTTGATGAGTAGTATCCTGATTCTGAATAAAGAAAACAGCAGTTGCCTTCTCTGAGAGGAAGAAATTTCTGCCTTTTTTGGTCTCGTAATAAACTGTCTGCTGCAAGTAATTCAGTCACTTCTAACACAGATTGAACTGTTTCCTTGATTTGTGGGTTTTTCTGTCTTTGAAGTGTTTCCCATTTGCAATCAAAGCTGAAAATTTCAACAAAGCTCTAAACAAGAGTTCATCGACCTCAGTAGTCTGTTTTGATTTTTACTTCTTAAACTTCATTTATTAAAAAAAATAAGGTGGTGGATTTAATTGAAAACAAAAATAAAATTAATTTGTGTCATTCAAGTTCTTCACAGATCTTAGTGAAGCCACCTGAAGTGAGAAAATCTAAAATATTTTGAGAAATGTGTCTCACCATAGGGTATAAGCTCTTGAACTAAATATTCATGTTATATTGCTTTGGTAAGCTTTTGTACCAGTTTTCAGTTTTGTTTGCTTGTTTTAGTTCCATAAATGTCTTCAGTTTTAATTAATATTCATTTTTTAGAGACAGAACCATTCTATAATGTCACATAAATGTAAGGAAATTTTAAGTAATTCAAATGGCAGTATGCTTCCAAGTAAATGGAGAAGACATGGTTCTTTACAGCATATTTGAAACAGGAGATTCAGTAGAGGATAAAAAGTATTTCTCAAGTAAGAGTATAAATTTCTTATTCTCTATTCAGTAATGTCTATAATGAAGTAGTGAAATAACACTGGACCATATACCCATGAGCAGAGGTTTCATTTCCTTTTTATAACAGTTACAGGGAGATTTCATGGCTATGGCAGCCCTCACCCACTAAAAGCAGTGCTGTGAAAGATGGCAACAGCATGGGCATATATCAAATATATATCAAGCATAAAACAAATAACAAATTAACAATATTTGTGTTCTGTGAAGATCTTTCCAAGATTGTACAGTGAAGTAGAAAAGCTCCTTAATTAAGTTGCAGCCCTTTTTCTAATCTCTACCTACACATGTCACTAAACACTTTCACATGGCTCAAAAATCTGTAAGAGCCAACTTGCTGTCTCCAGGTTCCTACATTATGAGGGAGACTTCTGGGAAGGCTGCCTGGGCTTCGCAACATACTCAGGTTTCATAGAGCAGGAATCCAAGTGGAAACACCAAGAAGCGATGCCCATTTAGTAAGGCTGTCTCACAGCTATTGTTTATGTAGCGACCTTTCTCCATCGTCTTCTAGCTCACAGCATGTGATTACCAGTGAAATAGGAATGGGCAAGCACTTGGAAGACTCCAGAAGAGCTGAGGATTCAGAACACAGGTTTAGGAGGTTACCGTTCTTGCTACCTGTCTGCTGCTCCAAGTTACTGCCCTGTATCTGCTCGGCAGCTGTTCATGCGCTGTGTTCCCAAACACTGAAACTGGGGTGTGTTTGAGCAGTGCCAGGCTGAGAAGTAGTGGCTGTAGAGCCAGCACAACGCCCACTGTGCTGCTGCAGTATGGGTGTGCTACAGATACTTGCTTACCAAGACAGTAACCTTTGGCAGCGGGATGCGGTGCAAGAGTAGGCAGGGACCACTCAGGTTGCTGCAGTCTGAACCACCGAAGTGATTTTCCCCCTTTACAGGGCCTGCAACTGTTGTGCAAGGTGCTTTTCTTTCCCTCTGATGTTGCATCTTAGACTGTCTGGATCTATACAGGTGGAAGAAATGAGGGAGCAGATGGCTGTGCCTTATAAAAATAGCACTGGGATAATATAGTGCAAGTGAACTGACACTGAATGACCCATCTCACAGGCCCACTCTTAGTTTACTTTTTTTTGGTGGTATCTGAGATAATCAACAAAACAGAGGACTTGGAGCAATAATAGTGCCTATTTGTGCTTTGCTCGTAACAATTGCCTTAGACACAAAGCAAATAAAATCTACCAGATGCAGCAAATTCTCTTGAGCCTAAGAAAGCAAAATTGTAATGTTGCAAATGTAAATGCTGGCATTGCAGCTTAATACACGTATAAACCGAGCAATCTATATTGTGTGATCATCATTTTTTAAGAAAGGCTGGAGCCCAGAGACTAGCAAATGTTCTCATTTGCAGTGTATCAGCAGTTCTCAGTCTTCAGCTGCTGTACAGATAATAATTCTAATTGAAGAATCATTACATGGATCCATATGTGAATGATAGATGGGCTACAGCCTTTTGTTCATGATACTTTAAAAATTGAGTTGCTGCTGTTACTTTTATAAGGGGAGATTAGATTGCCTTTTCCTCCCCCCCTTTTTTAATGCAACATTTTAATCACCCTGGTCTGACAGGATTTGGAATCTGAAGGGAAAACAATTTCTATAACTGACAATTTTTTTAAACAATAGCTATTTAAAGCCTTGAATTGGTTACAAAGTGACTCTCCCCAGAGAACCTTTGTTCAAATGTTTTTAATTCTGAAACTAGTGCTTGAAAAATTGTGTTCCATGTGTTCTGTAATAATTGTTTTTCATATATTATACTTTTTTTCCCCTCAAAGATAACAGCATACACTCTAGTGCAGTTTAATAATCCTTTAAAAAAACCATAGTTAAAAAGGCATTTGCTCCGTTACTCATCAAGCATCTGTTGTATCAAAGAATTGGTAATATATTTATCTTGATGGATAAGCTTCAGTGTTCTGGACCAAGTTCAGTGTAACTGGACCAAGCTTTCCACACTCCTTTGGGGATCCTAAAGTCAAGTTCATGATCTAATTAAGATGGGTGTGATAATTATATCTGCTGCTGAACAGGAGTCTTTCATCAAACCACATTTCAACTAAATTCAAAGCTGATCCAGTTCAGAAGCTCAATTGATTTCTTAATGTGGATGGTGAAATTTAATTTGCCTTTAGATCATGTATTCCAATTCAGGCTGAGTCAGTCATAGCAAAATTATAACTGTTTGGTTTTTAACATAATGTGAATAGAAAAAGTACAGCAGTTTCAGCTGGGTGCTACCTTTCCTATTCCTTGTTCTCAAAGGGCTGCAAACGTTAGGCTACCATCTTACACCTACAGCTGTTTGGAGGGTGGTGTTGGTTATGTACACGTACTATGACAGCAGCAGGGATGTGTGTGTTACTGATCTTTTTTTAGGCTTCCCAAGTAGGAACACACCACTTGGGAATTCAAGATGAACACGTAGCACTACTGATCTGTTTTCTCCAAAAACTGTTTCTGAGGCAAACTTCTTGTGATTGAAGTGTACCAGAGGAGCACATGGCCAAAATACAGGGAAAAGGAGCAAGGTCTCCCAACATGTTTGAAGCTTTCTACATTGGTTACATGTATTTGGCTCTTGCGATATATAAGGCTCATATTGCTATGGAAACTCATGTAAAAAATGTTTTCAGCCATTCTTGTCCATTACCTAAACTGTTTCTGAGCCACCTCTGTAGGCACCGGGGCAGGGTGCGCTGCTGCAGCCCTGCAGCTGGCGGATCACAGGTGCAGCCCTGAGCTCTGGCTGCAGGAGAATTCAGTGCCCAGCAGGGGAAAGCATTCCTGCTTTGCTTCGGTATTGGGCTGCCAAGCACATGTGAAGTAGAGCTAGTTTGCAGACACAGCTACTGTTGAGGAGTTAAACCTGCAACTTCTGGAGTGTGAGGAATTGAAGAAGGGAAAAGAGCTTAATTTGGTCTGCAATATGTCCAATTGAGAAATGTAGCTCTTGAGGGAAAATAATATGTCTATTATTTTCTAGAGAAATGTCTTCAAAAATTTTTGCAACATACTGTATAAACTCTTAATTAAATACAAGTCTGCTTACTACTCTCATTGTCTTCTTCTGGCTTCTGATTCTATACAGCATCTATTTCAATAGTGGTAGAGGAACTGCAAATGGCTTGGTGGGTGGAGAGGCTTGGGATACAGTAAAAACACGTTTTTTAAATGGAAGATGAGGAAAGTGTCTAGGAAGTTCATAAAAATAGAAGTAGCCTGAAATGCTTGCTGTACAGCTGAGCAGGCAGTGAGTCTCCAGGAGGATCAGCGTATGCATAGTAAAGTCTTGACCTCCTGCACAGGGCAAGCACCAGAGAATACTGTCAAGATGTAGCTCTGATTTCATCACAGTGGTAGCTTGCTCTCTAATACTATGCATTTCCAGTACTCTGTTCTTCCCTCACCCCACTGAGTAATTTTGGGTGTGTTTTTTTTTTAGACTCTGCTGTACTAGTGCACCAGAAAAAGGATGGGAAGGGAGGACTGATGCCGACCAGTGAATTGCCATCCCCACTGATGCAGAACTTCGTATGCGAGAAGTCAGCTGGAGCACACAATGGCAGCAGGTTCAAGCGCACATGCTGCTAGCTTTTTTTTGTTAAAGGGTTAGCAATCAGTAAATGGATTTGAATATAATTTTTTTAATAATATTTTAACTGGTGCCATTAAAAGTCATGCTCATATCCCATGCAGATGGCACAAACTGTCACACTCTGGTTTTCTCTTTGGTTTTGTTTCTAAAAATTTCAGCTGAATGTTGAATCTGTGCCTAAATCTGCTAAAGGATAGCACTTCAAGTTTCAGAAAAGATGCACATCATGTTGACCTAGCAGTACATGATTTCACTGGGTCCCAGAGAGTTCATTTTCCATCTCTGGAGGCATGCTTAGGAATGCTTAGCCTCATTGATCCAAGGCCTCTCGAAGGGAGATATTTCTCAGTGACTCTGTCACTGAGAAAGTGGAGGTCTTGGTGGGCTCTTCATAGTGTCTTGTGCTGACTTCACCCAGTGTCTTCTGGATCCACATGCTCATTTACAAGTAAATAGCTTTCCATCTCTTTTTGGATTGAGATGGGCAGTATAAATGCTTCTTTATTGCTTCTACACCCTTAACAGTATTAAAAGTTATGGTGAGTGAAACACTGCTGCTGCCTTCAGCAAGGCTGTAAGGCACATGTGGCTTTGCTGATGGGGTGGAGCAGGCCTGAGGGTGTTTGAGCTCGGGTGATGGCATACCTTGTGCTCCACATCCTGAAATGCCACTGCTCTGCCAAGTGAGGCAGGGCCTGCAGTGGCCCTCCTGCAGGTGTCAGCTAGGCAGAAGTGAAGTGTGCAGCTGGCCTTGGGTTGTCCAATCTGCTGATCCAGAAGGGAGTGGTGTTTTCTCTTTCCTGGATGTGATGGCTCTGCCACCGGCTCAGAAAGCAGAGGCAGTAACAATGTATTTTTGTCATGGAAGGCAATAGCAGTGACTCAGGACTCCTGGGGCACCACTTAGCAGAGATAAAAGATGCTGCTTTCATTTAGTTGCTATATAATTGCATTTCTGAGTCTCCCTGTTTGCTTTGTTCTTGGATAAACCCCTCTTCCTGCATTTGCAGGCCCTAATTTTCCCCTACCTTGCAGTTTTCGTAGATTTTTACATCCATGCAAGTGGTGGCAAAACTCAGCTCTTTCACTGAGTTGAGAGCATTTAGCGTATGCATTTACTTGGCATAAGCATAGAAGGCCGCAGTAGGGGCAAGGCAGTGGGGAATCAAGCCAGTTGTTTACATCTTCCTCCAAAGGACTGGTAGGTCAAACATCCTTCTCCTGTCCACAATTCTCTGCCATTAACAGCTGTTAGTGAGTGTTAGCACATCATATTTTTTCCCCTCGAGGCTGAGTACATTATCTCTACCACACTCCAGCACCTTGCTGGGAACATGCCACAGCTCTGTTTTCAAAGTGTTTTGTTAATGCTAGTGACCTTGGTGGTGTGACCACAACACCTGCTTTACCTGATAACATCATTAATTTTTTTCTCCTCAGCCTTTGTGTTGAGCATAAGCAAATCTTCATTTGTACCTGGAAAACACTGCCTGAACATCAGCCTGCTGGAGCACTGCCCTGTATCTCTCAGTATTTTTTTAATGTGTTAAATAGACAATTAGAAGAAATCACTTCAATAAAGGCACGAACACAAGACTTTCGTTAGCTGCAATCGAGCAAGACGGCGCTGGAATCAATCACATGGCTTTTCAGCTGTCACTCTGCCACAGCAACAGCTGTCTGTCAGTCGAGGTGACAGCGGAGAGCTGATCTATTCTCTTCTCTGAGCTATAGAGATAAGCTGCACATGCACAATGAATGTGTTCTCAAAATAAACACATTGGGAATAGCAGAGGGGGTTTTTTTCATGATAAATCTTACTCTTCTAAGAATTCCTCCTTCCTGATGGATTGAGAACTGGCTGAACAGCAGATCCCAGAGCATTGTAATCAGTGGCATGGGGTCTAGTTGGGGGCCTGTCACAAGTGGTGTCCCCCAGGGCTCAATACTGGGCCCAGTACTGTTTAATTCATTCATCAGTGACTTGGATGAAGGTCCAGATGCCTCCTCAGCAAGTTCATGGATGAGACAAAGCTGGGAGGAGTGGCCAATACCCCTGAGTGCTGTGCAGCCCTTCAGAAGGACCTGGACAGGTTGGAGAGACAGGCAGAAAGGAACTATCTGATATTCAACAAAGGCAAATGCAGGATCCTGCACCTGGGGAAGAATAACCCCATGCACCAGCACAGACTGGGGGCCAAGCTGCTGGAAAGCAGCTCTGCAGAGAAGGACCTGGTGGACACCAAGTGTCCATAAGCCAGCAGTGCCCTTGTGGCCAAGAGGGCCAGTGGTACCCTGGGGTCCATCAGGGAGAACACTGCCAGCAGGTTGAGGGAGGTGATCCTGCCCCTCTACTCAGCCCTGGTGAGGTGCACCTGGAGCGCTGTGTCCAGTTCTGGGCTCCGCAGCACAAGAGAGACATGGAGCTCCTGGAACAGGTCCAGCAGAGGGCTGTGAGGATGATTAAGGGGCTGGAACACCTCTGTTAGGAGGACAGGCTGAGTGAGCTGGGTCAGTTCAGCCTCAAGAAGACACAGCTGAGAAGGGACCTCATCAATGTCTATCAGTATCTGAAGAGAGGGTGTCAGGAGGATGGAGCCAGGCTCTGCTCAGTGGTGCCAAGCAACAGGACAAGAGGCAACGGGCAGAAACTGATGCCCAGGAAGTGCTAC
Organism: Corvus kubaryi; assembly: GCF_017639235.1. Classification (NCBI taxonomy): domain Eukaryota; kingdom Metazoa; phylum Chordata; class Aves; order Passeriformes; family Corvidae; genus Corvus; species Corvus kubaryi. The sequence continues at coordinate 13,841,892 of NW_024582073.1, forward strand.
CTGGACATGAGGAAGAACTTCTTTAGTGTGTGAGTGACCAGGTGCTGGAACAGGTTTCCCAAAGAGGTTGTAGATACTCCTTCCATGGAGATACTCAAGAACCACCTGGACACAATCCTGTGCAATGTATTCTAGGATGACCCTGCTTGAGCAGGGAGGTTGGACCAAGTGACCCGCTGTGATCCCTTCCAACTGTACCCATTCTTGAATTCTGTGATTCCTCCTCCTTTTTCAGTTTACCAGGTTGCTGTCACCCCCTGCCTTTTTCCCTACAGTGGCTGTGTGTTCTCCTTCTGCTTTTTACCTTACAGGTTTGGTTTTCTGCATGCTACTACTTTGTATTTCTATGGCTGCATCCCACCTTCTGCTGTGTTCTACCTTCAGTCAAGGTGGGGTCTGTCAGAGGAGGAGATGCAGGTGGTGCTGCCTCCAGGGCTAATGTGACTGTGGCTGTGAGTGCCATGGCTGCAGCTGATGTCCACAAAGCACTGATTGGAGTTGTTTGGATAAGGTTTAAATGGATCTTAAACTCAGGGAGGAGTAGAGGAGCTCTAAGGGCTTGTGAAGGGACTAGTTTTACTTCAGGCTTTTTTCCAGGCATGAGTTTATTAAATTGTAAGGTGCCTTTAACTTTCCCCTCCCCACTGTTTGCCCCAGTTTTGTTGTTCCTACACTGCAGTGCTGATATTATTTTCATTGTACAGGGCAGTGCTGTAGCTCCTTTCTCTCTCCTTCACCCCTATGCTAGCTGGAGAGAAACAGGTTTCCTTGGCAGGAATCCTGTGGTTTGGGTCTTGCTATGTGGCCCCATGCTCAAGTATATCCTGGTGGTGTGTCCTGTGTGGCAGGGCTGTGCAGGGATTGTGGTTGCTCCTGTTTCTCTGCCTCACTCTACAGTAACAGGCGTTTGTATTTAGGAATTTGTGAGTCTTGGGTGACGTAATTTCCTCAGTAAAACATGGCAGTGCAAGCATTGTGTTGTGAAAGCATAGGGATAACACTGACTCAGGAGCCTGATCATGTCACTGGTCCAGACTAAGAGCACATATGCCATGAGAGACTTGGTTCAAGGCCTTCCAAAAAGACCAACAGAAACTCACAGTGGAATAAAAAGGGGAGAGCCAATCTCAGAGAAGCCTTTGCATGTACAAAAAACCCCATAAATATTTTCATTTAAAAATTCAATTTCATTCTTTATTTTATGATTTTGGTTGTACAACACTTGCATGTATCTTTTCTTTTTGTCTGAGGTCTACGAAGCCTGAAATGGAAAGCATGGATTTTTCCATCAGTCTCTGAGATGGAGCTGAGTAAGTATCTTTCCCATTTTATAGGTAACAAGGACAAGACAGCAGGGTCCCTTCAGAAGGCCAATTGCCTTTCATGTAGCTGTGCTGGTTATGCCCTTTGGCTCTGTCTCAGAAGCCCAAAGTAGCAGGTCAAAGTGCAGATAGCTTCAAATGTTCCACTTTTAACTGTTTTCTACTTAAACAAGGATAAATCTTTTATTGCCTGAATAATGTTTGCTATCCACAAGACTACCACATTATGGCAGTATATGGGAGTAAAATCAGCAGCTCCTATTTGGCAGGCTAATGGGTTTGACTGGGTAGCTCCTTTGATAATTTCAAATGGCCTAAGGTAAAAGGAGCTTGGAAAAGATCTCTGATTTCCTTCCAGAGGGAGAGAGGAGGAGCACTGAAGTGACACTGAGCCATCACCATTTCTGCTGCTCTCATTTCATTGAATATACACTGCCAGAAAATGTCAGTTTTCAGGACTATCAACAGATACTTCAAATAATTAAAAATAATATCTCAATTATAGCAATTATAGTTACATAGCCTCTTGCATGCTACCAATCCTACCTTTGACGTCTACGGTTTTAGGAAAGTTTAATACAGGTTGCTGAAAATTAAGCAAATAACTTACCAACATTATAAAACATTATTGTTTTTTTAAGTTGTTACTTGCAGGTTTCCAGAAAACAAAGTGTCTAAAATAAGATTTTTTTTTTTTTGTCAGGAAAAATTTCAGTGCTATCAGTTAGTTTGAAGCATTCATTCTCTTTCTGGTTCTATCTCAGGATAGATGTGTTAATTTTAACACACAGAGTGCAGAACAGAAGCATCATATGCTGCATCTATACACAGAGATTTGGGTTGTTTTCGAGAGAGTTTATAATTTTTATCCAAACTTAGGTTGTTGCTGAGCTCTGCTTTCAATTTTACTGCAAAGTCTCAACAAAGGAAAAAATTATCCAAACCGGTCATTTCTAAGGCGTATTTTTTTAAAAAGCCTACTGAGAGAGTAGTTTGAATCATTAAAATATAGGTGCCATAAATCCTGGTCGCCTAAGCCACAGTTCATCCACACTTACACAAAATTTCCCTTGAGATTTCACATTTTCCAAGAGCACTTTCAGTATATAAATACCTTTCCAAGTTTTTTGCAAAATCCAGATAATAATTGAGTTATATTAGCTTATATTATAGTTTTATTATAGCTTTATACGTAATCATATTGTAGTTATATAACATAATAGTTGATTAAGTAACAGCTGCATTCAGAAATGTCAAACAGAAAAACATTTAGCTGCTTTTCCTTCTAAGCAATATGCAGCTGCAGTGAACAGAGAGGCGAGCTGTGGCCTCTGTCCCAGGGCAGCCTGTGTCGGTGTGAGGGCAGGAGCAGCAGCAGGTCGCTGATCGCTGCTGTGCAGCTGGGCCGAGCACAGCCAGGCCCCCGCACAATTGCTCCCTCTTGCCTGTATCTGTCACTTAACCAGCTGTAATGAGTGAAAGATAACTAAGGCAAGAGATAAAACAATGCTCTTTGGGAACACCATTGAACACATCCTCTTATATGTTAATGGAGCTTGCAGGAACGTGGCCTGATCCTACAAGCTGCTGACAAACAGCAAATGAACTTCTGGGAAAGCTGAGGCTCTTGCTGGTACTTGGTATCAGCCTGGGCATCAACTGCAGCTCCTGATGGACCTTAATCAAGCCTCTCCACATATGCTTTTCCCACAAGTGTTTAACCTGTCTGAACTGAGCACAGGTCTGGTTCCTGTGAGTGGAGGTCTCTAGATAACAGGCTAGCAATAAAAGAACAAACCACCCAAACAACAAACCCAAACAAACACCAAAAAAAAGGCAAATAAAAGAAGATGGGCACAGGGAATGGACAAATTAATTGCACCATGTCTAAGCCACATGTGACAGGATATAAACCCCTTTACTGTGGCTAACCATCCAGTAACCACTCCTATAGCAATGATATGTGATAACTGAGGGCCCCCAGAACAACCCAAGAAGCTCTTGCTTATTTCTAAGCAATGCCAAAGAGCACTGATGCTATGATGGATGGCTCCTTACTTGAAACCTTCTTTCGCAAAAAGCACAAGACTGTCAATATTTGTAAACTTTACTCACACAGGTCAGCAAATATAATAGGCAAATATGCAGAGCAAAATACACTTTGATTGATTATATGCTTTGGAGAGAAGGCACCAAATTCTATATTACAGATATTTATCTTGTAGTCTTTTCCACTCTGCTGCTTGTTAGTGCATATGGAGCATTTTGCTTGTGTTTTTAAATACTAGTAAGTGTGAGACACATGGGAAAAGTTTTTCTCTTATTTTAAGTGGATTTTCTCTTAATTGAAATGAGGACAGATATAATGCTGGCGTAATAATGTCTTGTTAAGCTCAAACCTATGTATTTTTTGAGTACTTAGGGCATTCTTGAGAATTGACATCAACTATGCCACAAGAAGTGCAACCAAGATTCCCATCTTTATAAATATTTCAAGTGTCCATTATAAAAACAAACATCATAGTAGCTTTCCTCCTTTATCTGCAAAAGTGTGGTTGGGAATATGCCAGCATCCTGCCACCCAAAATGGTCACCAATAGGTGGTGCTACTCTTTCCAAATGCAATGCAAGATTCTTCCGGGTTGTCTCTCAAGCAAATTCTCCTGCATGCCTCATCTTCTGACAAATCTTTCTCAAAGCCTTTTGTTGATAAATACACGATTCCCAACAGATTGATTTCAAATTTTCATATTCCTTCTTCACTGCTATGACCTTTAGTTGCTCCTTCACACTAGTGTTTGGTTGTTCCCCATGCTCCAGTCTTTTGCAGCCAGCTGTCAAGTAGGAACTTCTGGGGACGTGATTCCCACACCCAGAGCTTTGGCCTCACTCCCAAAGAGCTTACCTTTGTCTTCATTCAAAGTTCTTTTATCATGACTGTATTTTTCCATTCTTTCTGAAAATGGGTCTTAACAGTGCTCCAAAACAAATGAATCATTTTCACTCAAAGTCATCTTTAATAGAACTTTTATAAAATTCTGCTTTTGAATGCAGAAGCAAAAATTTAAAGAAAGGAAAAGGTCATATAAATATAAAGCAGAATCTGTCAAATGGTGTAGAATAGCTCTGGTGATATCAGTCTTTTATCTTAAGCAAGGATATTCTTTTTGCTCGTTGATTCAGAATTCAAACTGATAGTGTATTCTGCTTTCCGTGACTGGTTCAGGGCAATATCCCATAACTCCAGCTTGCAGTTATCGTAGTGATGATTCTCCTGATGGAAGTCATGACGTTCGATTTGCACTGATGGGGAGAGCCAGGCTCGTCACCCTCCAGCTGTCAGCATTGCATTTTATGTTGTCCTGAGCTCTGTGCAGGAGCTGGGACATGCCAGTAACAGCTGGACTGGGGGACCGCATGAGTCAAGCCTCCACATCGGAGACCAACACACCTCCTCTCGTAGCTGTGATACTCAGGGTGCATGTTTCCATTTGTAACAGCTTTAGTAAGACTTTTTTTTCCGGTGCTGCCTATAAAAATCAGTAGACCTAACTATAAGCAAATGCTGACTGGGATGCTTCTGACAGCCTGGGTCTGGAGCAGGGTATACGTTGTAAGAGGAGGAAAGCTGCCAATTCCAGCACCCCTGCAGTACAGTATGGTCTGTCCATGTCTCTCTGCTCCCTCTTGATTTCTCTTACAGGGTATGTCTAGGCCAGAACCCTTTTGGTAAGAGGTTGCTTCCCCAGAGGCTTGATTCCCAATTGTCAGAAAAAAAAAGAAGACATGAGTACCTCAGATGACAGAATTTTAGAATTATAGACTGTTAAGGGGTTAGAATGGGCCATCTAGTCCCAAGCCCCTGCAAGGGGCAGGGATATCTCCCATTAGACCAAGTTGCTCAAGGTCTTATGCAATCTGGCCTTGCACACTGACAGGACAGGGACATCCACAACCTCCCTGGGCAACCTGTTCCAGTGTCTCACCACCCTCACAGTAAAGAATTTCTTCCTAACCTCTAACCTAAATTTCCCCATTTTCAATTTGTGCCCATTACTCCTTTTCCTATCAGTACAGCTCCTGATGAAAAGTCGCTCCCTAGCTTCCCTGCAGGCCCATTCAGATAGCGGGAGGTTGTTATGAGGTCTCCACACAGCCTTCTCTTCTCCAAGCTGGACAGCCCAAATTTTCACAGCCTGTCTTCATAGGGGAGTGCTCCAGTCCTCTTACCAACTCCATGGTCCTCCTCTGGACTTGGTCCAGCAGTTCCATGTCCTCCTTATGTTGGGAACACCAGAACTCTACACAGTACTTCAGGTGACGTCTCACAAGGGCAGAGTGGAGGGGGAGAATCACCTCCTTTGGCCTGCTGCCACTCTCCTTTTGGTACAGACCAGGATTCTCTTGGATTTCTGGCCTGCAACTGCGCACATTGCTGGCTCATGTTTAGATTTTCATCAACCACCACCCCCAAGACTTTCATGCAATGCTGTGCTCTCTGACCCCTTTGACTGTCATCCAATGTAGGAGTCCCTACAGTATATACAAGGAAGCTGCCAAAAGTCCTTCTGACCTTAGAGGTATAGATACTCTTGATGCCTTTTCCTGGTCTTAAAATCAAGAGTCAAACACAGTTAGAAGGGAAAAGGGGATTTTACCTTGGTATTTATTTTAAGGATCTTTAGGTGCACACGTCCAGGTCAAATGCACCTCAATGCCCCCCACAATGCACACCCCCAAAAGATCGGGTATAACATTATAGGTCTTACTAATTAGCATATCTATCAAAGATTCCCCAATGAGAGGCTTGAATGAGCCCCCCTTCCCAAGGAACCTTCCCGTGGATGGTTCTATCTCAGTTTACAGAATGTGTTTTGGAGAGGACCTTGGGGTCTGGGGCACACTCATCCCCTAACTATGAAGCTTCTAAAATGTTTAGTCTCCTAGCTGAACAAACAGGTCCAAGAATGTAGGCAAAAAGCACTAAGAATACAGAAGTTGTAAAAAGGTATGACAGGGGTATAAAAGAAAAAGCAAAAAATCATCATGGCATCACTCTGAGCCCTCTAACATGTCCAAAGGGCTGGAGCACTTCCCTTGGAGGTGCAGGCAACCATGGAAGGTCCCAGGCTGGGCCTCAGCTGGGGAACATATGCCATACATTTGGCATATGAGAGAGCAGTGGCATCCTTGAAACACTGCACTTTACCTCCCAACTTATGAGGCCAAAGGTTGTCAAGCTATTTTTTCCTTCTGCTCATCTTAATGAATGTTGAGGGAATTTTTTTTTCTGTTTGTCACACCTGGAAGGATGAAGTACATATCCTCCTGCTCCAGAGAGGAGGAGACTCTAAGCCTCAGGGTAAGACTCTTCCCTCAAGGCTTAGAGAACCCTCTGGGGCTATACTGAGAATAGATTTGTCATTTCCTTGTTGAATGATGATCAGAAAAGCATTGTGTGAGGGTGGAACATGGTGCTTATAATGATATTTTAAAAATAGTGGCTGGAACTGTATTTTATGAAGGTCTCGATTCCTTGTTAAGGTGCTTTAAGAAAATATAGTGGATCAAGGCTTTCATGGGGCAAGAGGCAAATAAATGTTCCATTTCTGCATCGCCTTTGAATTTAAGCATGCCTGATCTGGAACCCTAAGTTTTGGGAAGTTCTGGACATGGGCACCTTTTGACCTTAGGACCCACCAGAGCTGGACAACAACCAAGGTGTTTGACAGGCAGCCACCTCACTACTGAAAACCATGTTCTGTAGATGATACCCAAATTCCCAAGCTATGCAGCCTGTTTGACTTCAGACAAGACGCAAGAAGGGATGCCTCTATCATCAATCTCACATCTCTAAGTAGGATTTTCTTTTTTTCCCTCCAGTCTACCCTGAATTAGTTGCTGTTACTGATCCATCCTCCTACCTGTGGGAAGGAAGTGCCTTGTGCCCTCCAAGGTCCATCTGATACATTACTGACATTTCAGTGCTCTGCACCTACACCCTGTACAGAGAGGTATTACCTTACTTTTCCAGCCTGTCTTTTTTAGTTTAACTGAAAAGTACAACTCCTAAACTGCAGCTTTTAACATGTGTGCATTGCTCTAGATAAGATCTTGCTGACCCTGTAGGACACTCCGCAATAAAAGGAATTGTTTTGTTGCATGAATATGATTTATGAGTATTGAAAAATAAAAAGGATCCTAGCATGGGAAATAGAAATCTGATATGAGGAAAAGAGATATTGTTTGGGTATACACTAGGAAGCATTGACATCCTTGTTACAGCTCTGGAGAAACCGGATTAGTTTAGCCACATGATCCAAAACATAATGCAGTGTACACATTAATTTTAAAGATGTTAGTAAATCAGTAAGCATCTTGAAGGGTGAAACAAATGTCCTGGGCATGAATATTCATCTAGGTCTCTGATAGGTTTCATACTAATCTAGCTGTGTTACAGAAAATGATGAAGCAAACATCTTTCACTTAGTATCAGCACCAGATACAATGTATGACATATCTAAATTCACTGAAGACACTGAATCATCTGTGAAGAGGAACTTTTCTGACCCTTGACTATAGACATAAGAGAAAACATAGAGCTGAGCAGAAAGCCAGACCTACCCTAAATAAGTGTGATCCCAAGAGAAAGACCAGAAAGTCAGGTTTGGAAATAGGCTGCCTGAAAGAGGCTTGCTAGAAGCAGAGAAACTATCTTTATTTTCTTAATCCCTCCAATGCCCAAAGGAAAAGGGCTCAGAAATTTTGTTAGAAACAGCACAGCATCAATTTCTCCTAAACAGAATAACTTGCAAAGCCTCCACATTTTTGGCCAGGAAGAGTTTTAGATTTGGTGCTTTGCAGCTGCTCCAGGATCAGCTTTTTAAACATTTTCTAACTCCATCCTTTTTTCCCCCAGTTTATTCTGTTTTTTCAGGCTTGTCTAGAACTGGTACATATTGTCACTCCTCTGCCAGGTAGGAACAGATTTGAAGATTTGGAGGCTGGTGTAGAGCAAGAAACCTGTTCTGCAGGAATACATTTTGTAAATGTCTTCATTTTACCTGCAGACATTGTGTGTGTAGGTATAGACAAATACAGATCCCAGGAAATACTTTGTTGAACTATGAGCCTCAAACAGCACCTTGTGGCTCCTGCTGCACAGCCTCCAGCGCTGTCCAAGCCTTGTTCTTCTGTTTATAAATCACTGGCCTGTACTGACCACTACATGTTTAGTTGCTTATTTAATGTTGGTAAAGACTGAAGAGAACAAAGGCTAAAATAGAGATGTGCAAATGATTACTTAGTACCATTAAATTTAGTGTCTTTTCTGCTAATAGATAAGACAATCTCTGTCTAAAATATTTTTGACGCAGTTGTACACTATGGAAACAAAAAGACATTTTTAGGTCTTTCTGCTGTTTCCAAGTTCAGATGCTTTTTTCCACTGTTTTATTTCTTTGCTTTGTACTAGACAGTTCCAGCATTTTCACTTGTTTTTCGTGTTTCTCAGTGTTGCTAATGAAAACTCCAGCAATAGAAGATCAATAAAAGATAAATTTACACTTTAGATGGGATTTTATCATATATTTTCCATGCATTTCCTAATCCCTACCCCCAAAATCCACAAATAGGAAATCATTAAAGCCAAGGGAACTTAACAGATGGTACAGCTGATGGTGTCTCCCAAGCTTCGCTCTTATCTTAGCCAAATGGAAATAATGCTTGGAATTAGTTGCATAGGTACTTATTCTCTAAGCTTAATGCAAAAATTGTTACCTCTCCTATTACCTTACTGTGGAATGACTAAACAACTGTATTTTTGCTCCGGTTCATAAGAGCTATTGCATAGGGATAATGGTGCTCGTAAGACTGTATGAGAGACAGGAGGGCTGATGACACATAACAATCAGAGTCTCAAAACATCACTGCTAGTCTCAAGAATCAATTACCTACACTTTAAAAACAGTTCTCTATTCTTACCTATTCGCTCAAAGACAGAGGACAAGCTGCTCTGTCAGCTGGGTGCCAGAGGCAGTGGCACGGGTGCTGTGCTCAGTGGCTTGAGGGAGTTGTGCAGCAACACCAGGTGGGCAGTGGGGGCCTGACCTGACCTGCTTCTTCCTCTGCCAGTGTAGGCAGTTTGACATGAGTGGGGTGAGTCCTTCCCTCTCTTCCCTTGAGCACAGCTGAAACTGTGCCCTTCAGCCCTGCTTGCCCCAGGGGCTTGTCCCACGGGCTGCAGTGGGCATCACACCTGGACACAGCAAGGCTTCACCACCCCAAACAGAACCCGTGGCTGAGAAGTGCACACGAAGGGAGATGTGGTCAGATGCTTTTCCAAGGGGCAGCCTCTTGCACTTAATGGGCTTCAGTGAATCAATACAGAGGTCCCAAGGAGTTAAACATAGATATAATTCCTTCTCTCATAGCAGGCTGGGGATCCGCGGACAAGGTTCATCCACAATGCTAAAATCCCATTCAAGCAGAAATGTCACATTATTTACTTGCTAAAACAATGCTCTTATTGCAAAGACATGTTAGGAGTGAAAATATGACAGCATCTATTTTAGGTTGTCATTGATCTTTAATTTGCTATGACCTGAAGGGTTTCCATGTAGTCAGTGCTTTTTGGCCAAAATATATGACTGCAGGGAAATGAGTAAATGAGTGCTAGAGATGTTCTTTTTTTCCTATGAAAAGACTGAAATTGCTTTGTGTAAATGTGTGGAAAATGCTGATATTTTGTTTCTATAAATACTTTGCCTCCTGCGTGCTGTATTTCATTTGTGCTGTTTCCTAGGAGTATTTGGCTTCTTATCACTTTTATACAGCGTGCTGAATACAAATGAGCTACAGTTTACCCAGCAACCAAGCTGTGGAGCATTTGTGGCTGTTGTGCATTTCCTGAGCAAGAGTAACTACTGAATGAAGCAGATTACCCTGTAGCCTTGCAAAACACTGAGGATTATAAAACATGCATTTAGTGGATAAATACACAGAGGAAAATGCACAGACAATCTCTGTTTCTATATATATGGATGTGCGTATAAATGAATATATCTGGGTGATGCAAAAAAAAAACCCTGAAGTAATCCATCATTTTTAATGACAATTTAAATATAGGGAAGCAAAAAACCTCAAAATTGCATTTCTTATTCTCAGTGATACCACCTACAACCAGAATCCTTGCTTATGGAGTCTATAAACAAGGTTCCATTACCACAGACTTAGTGATCACAGGATGATTCACATTGAAAGGAACCTCAGGAGATCACTGGTCCAACCGTGGCTCAGAGCAGGGCCAGCTCTGAGGTCAAATCAGATGTCTCAAGAGTTGATACAGCTGTTTCTTGAAACCCATGAGGATAGAGACTGCACAGCCTCTCAGAGCAGCTGCCCCACTGCTTGATTGTCCTCATGGGGAAAATCTTTCTCCACATATCCAATCTGAACCTCTCTTGCTTCATCATCTCTTGTCTCTCATTCTCCTACCATGTGTCTCTGTGGGTTAAAAGCCTGGCCCTCCCTCCTTGATGGTCTCTCCACAGATGCTGGGTGGCTGCTGCTGGGTGCCTCCAAAGCCATCTCTTCTCCAGGCTGGACAAGCCCAGTTTCCTCAGCATGCCCTCAGGGAATGGTAAGCACTCCAGGCTCCAACCAGCCTGTAGGCTCTTGCTGAACTCACCCCAGCTCATCATTCTCTTCTTTTATTTGAAAGGATCAAAACTGGGCACAGGACTGCAAACATAGTCTCACTACTGATGAGTAAAGGGACTACTCCCTTGACCTCCTGCCACACACTCATTAATACAGCCCTGGTAACCCCTGGCCGCATTTGCTGCCAGGGCACACTGCCGGATCATGCCCAGCTTGTACTCACTGACATCCCCAGGTCCATCTTGGCAGAGCTGCTTCCCAACCAGCTGGGCACCAGTTGTGTTCCTATAAGGGAGTGCTCCTTCCCAAGTGCATAATGTGGCTCTCATCTGTGTTGAATTTCAGGAGATTCCTGCTGGCCCATTCCTTCAATGTGTCCGGGTCCCTCTGGATAGCAGACCTGCCCTCCCATTTACTGAATGGTGCACCCATTTGGTGTAACCTTGATGAGAGTGCACTCATGGTGTCATTGATGAGGATGTGAAACCGGACAGGTCCCAGGACACATGCCTCCTGCACTCCGCTTGTTACTGGTCTCCAGGTATAGGATGGTTCGTTTACTCTACCCTTTGAGCCCAGCTTTTAGACACCAGTTGCCCATCCATCCAGACTCACTTGGATGCAAGAATATCACAGGAGACAGTGTCAAAAGCCTTGCTAATGTTCAGGTAATTACTATCTGTTGAAGAAAAGTGTTCCTGGAGAACTCCGTGATTTTACCAATGACCGAAGTTAGGCTAACTGGCTTGTGTTCCCCAGGTTCTGCTTTTGGTCTTTCCTGAAGACAGGTGCAAAATTTGCCCTTCTCCAGATCTTAGGGACCTCTCCTTCTCCCAGAGAACTCTTAAAGGTGACAGAGAATGACCTTACAAGGGCAGCAGCCAAGAGAGTGAGCAACCTTGGATGCAGCCCATCAGGTCCCAGGGACACCTATGGGCCAAGTTCTCTTGAGATTCCTGACTCAATCCTCATCCTCTGCTGGTGTTCTCCTCCTCCCACTTTCTACGCTCTTGATGCATTTTGGCAGTGGGGTGAATCAAGACAACAAGTTCACTTTGCTGGGGAGGGGACCTCCTAGCAGAACCAAGAGGAAAGATCCAAATTTTGTCAGGAACATTTTGGGTGAAAAACATGAACTGTTTTCACAAGACTTTGGAAAACATCAGGAAGCTTTCCCCACATTGGATAATTAGCCACGGGCAGAGGAGGGGTGGAAAAGGGCACTCAGAATTACACACCTGAAGTCATCATCCAAGTCAGTTTTATTTTTTTCTCACTCAAAGCTTGAGGGAGGACTTCATGTTGCCTTGAGAGGAGAATGGCAGTGTAAGCACTGAGGTCCTCAGCACTTCCCATGCGTGTGCCACTTGTTTAATTGCTAAAATACACACATGAACATGCCAGATCTTCTTATCCAGGAGTGTTTGGAGTGTCTCAAAGCAATTTAAATGAGTCTTGTTGAACTGATTGACAAATGTAATACAGATGCACTTGGCCATTTTTGCTTAAATCAAATTGTAGTCAGTGACATAATTTGCCAAGGTGGACAATGATGTTATGATTAAGTTAAAGGTCTCCATACCTTGATTTTCATCTACTTAATACCTGGGGTTTTAAACCTGCATTCTTTGCTGTGGTATATTGGGATAGGCTTTTCAGTGCACTGGATTAGGTTGTATGTTGTAGTGAAATAGAAATATATTTTATAAATATAAAATATTCTAATATAATGTAACATCATTAAACACAGAACATAATTAGTGAAAATACTGCTTCCCCCTGCAGCACAGAGGTTACCACACATGATTTTTGTGGGACTGGCATAGCAGAAAATGAAGGGAGGGACTTTCACGTGGAAATGAGTATAAGCAGCAAGAGAGGGCCTCCCTCTATCCTGATGCTCTCCATACTGGCAAGACAAGTGGGAGAGCATCCAGCGAGGATCAACCCACCTTCAGGTAGTTGTCTTATGAGGAAAGAGCTGACAAGGGAACACAAATCTAGACAAGCATTTCAGACTATAAATACTATGGTGGAAATGGAGTAGGACATGGAAGAGACAGGAATAGGCAGAGTTTGACTAGGCCCCCATACCCTTTCATCAGCACTGCCCCTTCACACTTCCCAGCAGCATTCAATATGCCCAGCCTGCACAACACATTGAAACCACAAAGAAATTAGGAGGAAGAAGAGAAAAAGTGAGCAAAGATGGCACCAAGTGCTATGATGTCAATACACCCAAGCTGTTCTGCATCTCTTTGGGTTTTCTTAGACTGTTCTGCCTGTCCTCATTTGCTGAAATGAGGTTTGACTTTCCTAAAATGCAGAAAATATCGTAGCACTTTTTAGCATCACTAAAGCTGTGTCAGATTAAGTGTGACTGCTGTTTAAAACCTCCAGTGTCTGTCATTTGATGGAGATTATTTTAAGGTTCATCTCAAATGTGCAGAAGCCAATATGGGGTCATTTTCAGGGAAATTGGGACTGCAGAGGGTTTGTCCTCTTCGAAAACAGTTTTATCTGTTTAGTAGTAGTGACTGTCTGTTCTGTAAGGGCACTTTACCCAGCAATCCTGGTTTGAATGGCAAGGTTGGAAGTTGTTCAGTGCACATGAAATCAATAAGTGGAATTGGGGTGAAATGGTCAAGGAACTGCAGTTGATCAAATGGCAGTTGATAGAATTTATTACCTGACTGTACGATTTGTCCATAAACAGATAGATACAAGGCAAAATCTAGCCTTCTGTTTAATAGTTCTTTGCCATGATTCCCACAAAGCCTGCTTTCCTTTTCCCGGGGTCACCCTGTCTCGGTGGGTTATCTGAAAGTATGGGGCATCTAAGGAGACTTATTTTCATGTGCCTATGTTTTTGAGGGGCTGCAGATTATCTGAGCTTTGTCCAAACCTGGAAAAAAAAATACAGTAATTCTGTTTCACTGAATTCAAAGGACATAATTCACCCAGAAGTGGACCACTTTTTCTGTAGCCAATACCATAGTCTTTCTGTCCTTAAGAATATAAAGGATGCATCTTACTTTCATTTGCAAGTCTAAATTAGAAATATTTTCTTCTTTAGTTTAAGGTGGAAAGAGAAAAATTAAAACCTCTTGTTGATTTTCTGGGAAGTTAAGTGGTCCAATTTCATATTAAATTTCACATAGCAAAATAGTGAAATGCAGCCATCCCGCAAATATAAAAATCTCTTTTTCTCATAGAATTGTCATCCTTTCTATGGGGCTTTTTCTTTTGCCTGATGTCCTAAAGAAATTAGACTTTTCTTACTTCCCCTATTTGTATTTGTGCCTGTTTGCCAGGACCCTTTGATAACTTTGAACTCACTGAGTTTGAACCAGTTTGGAGAGAAGGATGGAGGACATGGAGATCCTGAGCTCCCACTCAGGGAGCCAGTGGGAAGAAGAGATGAGGGGCAGGCAAGGAGCATTCATCTGCCTCTCCTTCTGCTCAGCCTTTGCAGTACCAGCACTTGGCAGCAGCTGGGCTTGGCACACCCAGAGTATTGTGCCTGCTGGAGCTACTTCCAATTTCTTGCCCACCTGACAGGCACAGCGATGGGGCACAGCTGGAAGGAGGGCAACCATTGCATGAGGTCACTGAAACTGGCATAGCAAGGAAGTGCAGATCTTGAGATGGTGAAGATGCAGGGAGGGAAGGTGCATGGGGATGTGGGTACGCAGAGTTAGGGTCAGACTCCATTAATTTTGCTCTTCAAGGAACAGCTTGCTACTCCCTTGGTCTCTCACAAGTGAAGGAAAAAGGAAAGTGTGTGGGATGTCATGTTTATTAAGTTTTTATTCCTTCAGTGGTGCTCATATATTATTAATAACTCATCTGAAGAAGTCTCATTGCAGGGTAGGACTGTAGGTGAGGCTATGTGTGAAAATCTCTGGGACACACCAACTTGTTCTGCCTGTCCCTCTTTCCACAGAGATTCCTTTCCAAATCTGGGGATTTGGAGCCACTGTGAATCTGGCTTAGGGGCCTTTAAAAAAACATGAAAGCAAGGACAGTACATGTGAGCAAGTCCTCTTTTTCTGGTGTAATGTGAATAATCACTTTCACCACACAGGGCACACAGCACACCTCTGGTGTAAGAGACCAGGGCTGGGGAGCACTGTGTCACTGCAGAGGACATGCTAGCTCTCCCAAAGTAGGATTTTGCAACCTGGATTTTTGTTTGATTTCTGAGAATGTTTTTTAAACACTTTTCATTAAAGCCTACATTTCAGCAAAGTAAATTGCTTCTGTGCTTCTTTAAAGGAAAACTGCAGTAACATACCAGGTGTGCAATCTGGACCAGAAATCTTCAGAAGTCAAGAGCAGAGGACATTTAATCCTGACCAAGCAGACTAAACATTTGGTCTGAGAGCTGGAGAAAATTCAAGATAATAATAACGTGCTCTGCATGTTGCAGAACATCTCCTCTAGCAGTTGGAGTCCAAAAAGGTCACATCAACCATGAGTGAGGAAAGAAAGGAAAACACTCAGCAAGATGAATATTGCTCAGAGCATTAATTTTCCCATACCTTCTTCCACAGCAGGGTCACAAGCAATTAAGAGTCTTCATAGTGGGAACACTTCCACTGACTTACTTTACTCCCACCCACAATTTTTTTCCAATTTCTTTGAAGAGGTGGTGTGTTGTGATCCAACAAAAATCATTTTTATTTGCAAATTAGCCTAGGAATTAAATTTTCTCAGACAAAAGGTTTAAGTGCTCTTTCCTTCCATGCTTTCATTTTGTATGCAGTGACCTGATCAGCAGGCTTCTGTCTACAACTGTCCACTTCTGTCAAATTACAGGAAAAAATACAGTCAAAGCCTCTATGTTAATACTTACTCCATAAAGCAGGGGTTTGTGAAAAAGGGACTGAGAAGAGAAAATGAGAATGTCTGAGAAATGCCTTCCTGATCCTGAAGAAACAAAGCTGACAACTTTCACATCAAGATATTTATTTTAATATTTATATGCTCTTAAAAGCTCCTCTGATTTCTTTTCTCTTTGGAATTCAAGATAAATATCCAAACTTTTGGAAAAGAGAAAGAGCTGTTGTGTTAGAAGAAATGACAGTGATAATGTCATAGATCAAAGTGTTGAGATGTCTCAGTCATACTCACGTGGGAATCAGAATATTTTCCACCTAACATCCACTTGGAAGATTCTGTGCACCATTGTACAGGTCTGCACTGGGGTACACTCTGCATCCCAGGGAATCCCCACCTTCCCCTGCACTCTTGGTTACGATGATTGTTTAAAGGCACTGCACAGCCTTTGCACCTCTCCTCTCTGCTCATGTTTTTATATCATGCCCGCTGACATGCTGTCTGAGTTCTTCTTTGCTTGTGTTACCCATCTGAAATGCCATTTTATCTATGGATATTGAATAGCACAATCTTTCATAGGCAGCTGACTGCATTTATTTGTGGCATGACTTAAATGGATGCACCTGCAAGTCTACATAAAAAGTCACCGGAGCCTATGAGCTGGAATTTGAAGGAAAGCAGCAAAATGCACCTTCCGGTATTATTTCTCATTCTTTGATATTCTATTTCAACATCAAATTCAATTTTCTATTTTCTTCTCAGAAAAGAGAGAAGATTTCATTTTTATGCCACTGCGTTTTTATACTATGGCATGGATAAAGTAGGCATCACTTTTTAAACCAAGAAATTTTTTAATGTTCTTTTAAGGAAATTTATATGTGCTCATCTATATGCATATTTTTATTTTTAACCCCTCAAATACCTGTTTTCTGTCAAGTGAATTTTCCAAAACAATCACTCATTTTTAATTTCAGCAGGACAGGACCGTCTGCTCTGTCCTGCTGGCACTCCAGGCTGTCTCCTCAGCCTCTGATAAAGCCCTCACTCTTCACACTGGTGCCTTCCTGTGCAGTACCCTGGCCCTGCTGCACCTGCCTCCCATTCCACCTCATCCTCATCTGACTCACGAGGAAGCCCCCTTGACACTTTCAAGACCTCCAGCAAGGGTGGTCTGTGCCTGGCAGCCCCTCACTGAGTGCAGCAGGGATGCTGCAGATGAGGCTGCACAGAACACCCCAGATAGGGACAGCAGGAGAAAATCCTGCTTCCTCTTCCATGGGAATGTAGAGGGGATACCAAATAAATTGCATTTAGATCAGTTAAATCAGAAGACACCTTGTCTGCAAAATTAATTGAGGTCAGTGCTAGCAGGTAAATAGTTTTCCATTTCAAAATGTTCTGGGATTTTTAGATGTCTGCAGGAAATAGCTTAGCATGAGTGAAAGTTGAAGAACTGAGTTGTGGCATTGGGGTTCTGGCTTTGTATCTTTTAGAGAAGGTGCTTTACATACCAGTATGGCATTTGTAGACATTTAAAACCTTGTAGCAATACTGAACCCTGAAGCCGTGTTTCCTGACAGAATGTTGTACGGCACTTGGAAAGGGTAAATGTATCAAAGGCTTCCCGAAGTGGCATTCCTGGATGGCCACAACAGTCACACTTCATGGACAAACGTCTTGTCTGGTTCATGACTTTGTCGCTGTTTTGGGAAATTGTTGTGTTTTTTCTTTTTCACAGAATCATAGAATAACTCAGGTTGGAAGGAACCTGTAAGGATCACCAAGTCCAACCCTGTTTCTCACAGGGCTACCTAAAACAAAACCATATAACTAAGTGACATCCAGATAGATGTTCCTTGAACTCTGCCAGGCTTGGAGCCATGACAGCTTTCCCAGGGAGAAGTGATTGACCACCCTCTCAGTTAACACCCTTTTCCTAACGGCCAGCCTGAACTTCCCTTGATGCAGTCTCATTTCATTTCCTTGTGTCCTATCACTCATCACCAGAGAGAGATCAGCATCTGCCCCTTTGCTGACACCTTGAGGAAGTCGTAAGCCCCACTCAGATCACCCCTCAACCTTCTCAAAGCCAAACAAACCCAGCAACCACAGCCCCTCCTCATTAAGTCTTGTCTTCAAGATCTTTCACCATCCTGGTTGCCCTCCTCTGGACACAATCTCATAGCTTTATATCCTTTCTTACATTGTGGTGCCCCCAGCACTCGAGGTGAGGTCTCCCCAGTGCAGAGCAGAGCAGGACAATCCCCTCTGTTGCCTGGCTGGCGATGCTGTGCCTGATGCACCCCAGGACATGCTTGGCCCTCCTGGGGGCTGACTCGTATCCAAGTTTTCACTGACCAGGATCCTCAGCTCTCTTTCCACAGGGCTGTTCTCCAAGCTCTCATCCTCTGATTTGTGTGGATAACCAAGATCACCTGTCCCAGAAGGAGAATCTGTCACTTCCTCTTGTAAAATTCCATGTGCTTGGTGACTGCCCAGCCCTCTAGTCCTACCCACATCTCTCTGCAGGGCCTCTTTACTCTGAAGGGAGTCCACAGCTCCTCCTAGTTTAGTATCATTGGCAAACTTACTTAATGTACATTCAGTTCCTGTGTTCAGATAATTTATAAAAACCTTACAGAGCTCTGGCCCTAAAATGGAGCTCCATGGAGCCCCACTGGTGCCTGGCTGACAGTCTGATGTAACCCCATTTACTGTAACACTTGGAGCCCAACCTGTCAGTCAGTTGCTCACCCAGTCTATTATGATCTTTTCTAGCTGTGTGCAGGATATTTTGTCCAGAAGGATACTGTGAGGGACAGTATAAAACCCTTTTGATTTCTGGTAGTGTTCTTGTAATTTTTAAAATTATTTTTTCTGGCACTTTCAATGACCTCAGGATAAAAGTGACCCAGCTGGAAGAGAATGACAGGAAATCCAGCAGCTTTAATGGTTCACAACTATTTCTGTCTGCTTGTCAATGAAATAAACATCCTTAGATTATTGTGGCTGTAGAATTAAGATGCAGATGTGGTGCATAACAGCTCTTGCAAAGACATATATTACACAAATCATTTAAATCACTGAAAATATAAAACAAGGCAAAGAAAACTGGGACTAACACTGATCTCAAACAATTTCTCTGTCTTGTTTCTGCATAATCAGATGATAAATCAATTAAACTGCTAGCTCAGGTGTTGCTCACACTTTCTGAATTTTTGCCTGCTGCAGGGGTTGTGTGTGGGTGGAGATGGAGATCTGGGTCTGCTCAGCACAAAGAAGAGGACTCTCACTACTGTCTTCAACCACCTAATGGGAGGGTCTGCTGGACTGTGTGGGAAATGGGGAGGGGCAGCAGGCACAAGCTGCAGCAGTGGAAATGGTCATGAGAATTTTGTGACTCACCCCTGCAAACCAAGAAGAGAGGCTTGGACAAAAAGGATTGTGAAGGTTACAAGTTACATGCAGTTCTGAAACCTTTCAAGCATTCAGATACAACACGATTCAATTAATGCGTACTTAAGACACACATACTACTGGAAAGCAACTGGAATTGTGTGGTGTCATCATCCATTTGCTTCTTTCATGATCTAGACATCCTTCGAGTTGGTCTTAGAACCATAGAACCCTTATGGTTGGACAAGACTTCTAAGATCATCAAGTCCAATCACTAACCCAGTACTGCCAGGTCCACCACTAAACCATGTCCTTAAGCACCACACTACACATTAGATTGCCCAGAGAAGTTGTGGGTGCCCCATCCCTGAAAGTGTCTAAGGTCAGGTTGGATAAGCCTCTGAGAAACCTAGTCTAGTGAAAGCTGCCCATGGTAGTGGGTTTGGAACTAGAATAAGGTCTCTTCCAACCCAGACCATTCCATGATTCTGTGATTTTTTTTTTTAACACATCCAGGGATGATGATTCCACCACTTCCCTAGGCAGCCTGTTCCAATGCCTGAAAACCCTTACAGTGAAGAAACTTTGCCTAATATAAATCTAAACCTCCTCTGGTACAACTTGAGGCCGTTTCCTCTTGTCCTATTAGTTATTACCTGGGGAAGAGGCTACACCCATCCCACTACAATCTCCTTTCAGTTAGTTGTGAAGAGCAATAAATCCCTTTCCCCGAGCCTCCTTTTCTCCGGGCTAACCACCCCAGCTCCCTCAGCCGCTCCTCGGAGGACGTGTACTCCGAAACCTTCACCAGCTCCGTTGTCCTCTGGACACGCTTCAGCACCTCAATGATCCCCTCCATTTTTTGGGGCAGCATCACTCTGGAGCGACCAGCGGGAGCCACCCACGCTCTCCGCCCCCCGCGGGGCTTTTGGCTTTTGTCCCGCCGGGAGGCGGAGGGCGAGGTGGCCCCGCCGCGCCTCGCCTCGCCCCGCCCGCCGGGACCCCCCCTCCGCGTCCCGGCGCCGCAGCGGAGGCGGCGCCGCGCTGATGTCAGGGCGCGGGAGGCGGCGGGGAGCGGCCGGCGGGCAGCGGCGGTGCCGGGATGGCGCTCCCGCTGCGGCTCCTGCCCGCGCTCTGCG
>NW_024582073.1:13862650-14063747 GCF_017639235.1 Corvus kubaryi
GGGGGCGGCGGGGGCGCCGCGCAGCCTGCCCGCCGGCCTGGGCTCCCTGTGAGTGCGGGACCGCGCGGGGCGGGATGAGCAGGAGGGCGCGGAAGGGATGCGGGGCGGTCCCGCCTGATGGGTGGCATCTCTTTTTCCAGGAGCCTGGTCAACGGGACCTTCTCCGAAGTCAAGGACAGGATGTTTTCCCACCTGCCCTCCCTGCAGCTGCTGTAAGTATGGCACTGGGAAGGAGCACGGCCAAGTAGCACTTCGCCCCTTCCTCCTGAATAAAGTCCCTTTAAGCATAGAGCCTCCCAGTTTCTCCTGAATAGAGTTCCCTTTCCCTTGTAGAAAGGGAGAAAACGGGTAAATCCCCAGCTTGCACAGTCCCCCGATGTAGCTGCCGTTTCATAACAGGGGATGCATTTTCTGCTCAGAAACCACTTCATAAAATGTGTATTTAGTTACTAAAGGAGGGCAAAATGTTTTATGATGCCCTAAGTTCCTCTTTTTTAAACTTCAGCTTTAGTAAGTTTAAGGCTAAGTTTTGTCCCCCAGAGTCATGTGGTGGTGGCTCTCATTCCTGTTCACTTTGTGCCCGGCAGTCTGGCACTGGCTTTGTGACGTTGTGGGCACAATAGGGTCAGCAGAGGCTGCCAGGACACACTTCAGAGGGAATCCTCTGTGTGTGGAGAGCTGGTGTTGTCTGCAGCATGACTCCGTGCTTCAGCGTGTGGCTTGGAGGGTGGGCCCTTAGATGCCTTCTGACCCCGCAGTCCTCTGTCCCAGGAGAGAGTGGTCTAGCTCCTAGCACTTTGCAAGCTATCCCTCCTTACTGACTGACCCTCGGCAACCTGCTTGGTCGTGCCCATGTTGCAGTTAGGTATGTGCCTCCTGCTCCAGGAGCTTACCCAAACTTGCTTAATTTAGCTGTCCTGGGAGGCAGCAGGGAAGATACAGACAGAGACTGCGGTACAACCCCCCCGGGGAGCCTGGATACTAATTTCTCTGGTAGTCTGCAGCGAAGCTGAGCAGCAGCCTGCATCCTGCCTCACCCAGTGCAGCCTGTCCTGATACCAACCAGGCCCTCCACCCCATAAGGACTGACTAACCCTCTCCCCAGGAAAAGATACACTGCAAAGAAAAATCCAGCAAAAAGACCCAAGGCCAGCCAGAAACCCAGGCTGAGTGCTTGCCCCAGAGCTAGATGTTAAAACTAGTCTTAGCAAGAGGTAGTCTCTAAAGGCATTTGGTAGCTGATGGCCAGGCTCCTCTCCTTGGGCACCCCACCTCCTTTGACTCAAAGGCCTATCTTCCTACTGGGACGAGCAGCACTCCATGCAAAATGCTGGGGAGAAGTGGGCAAAGCAAGGGGTGGAAGCTCTCACCTGCTTTAATGTGAAACCGGCCCCAAAACCAAGTTTTTATGAGAGTTGGGGGTCAGTACAGAGCCCCCAGCAGAGGGACAAAGACCTTGCCCACCAATAAATGGCTGCAAACAGCGGACTGGGAAGGAAAGGGAGGAATCCATGGGTGAGAAACTGTGGGTGGAAAATTAGAGATGGGGGAATCTGGCTTGTTTTGGATGGTGGTACTAGGAAAAGGGAAGAAGACCAGATGAAGGTTGTCCCTTTTCCTTAGCTGTAGTAGATTTCGTGGAGATGCTGGGGTGTGTAGGGTGGTGGGGCAGAGATGGGTTGTTGAGGAAGGCAGAAGTTGCTCATGACACTTTATGTGGTAAGTCAGATGTGGGAGCACCACACCTTGGGCACTGACAAATTCTGTTATTTAGTGTAATTTGTGACTTTTTCCTTAAAACATGAGAAAAAATAATGATTAAATGACAAGGAGCTGCATGCATAATTCTGCACATGGACACCCCAGGACGATGTCGTCTCTGGCAGTAATCATGGTAAAATAGTAGTGCAAGGATTTTGTTTTGGTGGTCTGCATCTTTGTCAGATTTCTTTGGGATAATTTAAGGAGCATTTGTCTAGTATTAGCATAATATCCAGGGATCACAAGGAAAGTTTGCATTTCATGTTCATTAGTCTTCTAAATTAATTTTAGTAAAATGCCTAAAACCATACAAAAGGAAGATTAATCAGTTGCTCTAATAAAGCAATTCGTGCAGACATATTCATTCATAGGGGAAAATGCTGAGATTTTCCAAAAATTATTTCTTTTGAGTAGTGTTCATTTTTTAGACCAAATAAGAAATTTTGCTATTTTTTTGAAAGGAGATTGCCCTCTCTGCCTTTGAACATCAACATTTTGAGATGTCCACTGTTGTGCTTTGATACAGCAAGGAATGAACTTTGCTGGCAAAACCTCCTTAACATCCTTCTCCCTGGTGGCCTTGTCCTGGCTCAGGTGACAGCTTCTCTGGTGCAGCTCTAACATGTTTTGTCCCTGAAGTTCACACGCGAGGAGGGCAGGGCAGTGCCTGGAGGAGGCAGCACTGCAGCTCTTCCTCACCACCTGTGGACACAGGGCTTTGCTTTATAAAAGGAGCAGGATTCTATCTTGGTGTTTTGGATATGTCTGCGTTTCCAGCTGACAAACTGGCTGCTGTCCTCCCACACTGCAGGCTGTACCCCATCTGCAGGTCAGGCTTGGAGCATTGCCCTGGGAGCATGGAATGAGTGAGCACTGGCCCACTGTGACTGCATAAATGAGAGCTGGTGCTTGGGAGCTTAGGATTGGTGCTGAGGTGGACTCTTAAAAGTTGTCAGTGCAGCCGGAGGGTGGTGAGCGAATGGGGCCCACACTCAGCAGACATGCTATCTAATGATGGCTTGTTCTGCTCAGTGGACCACAGAGTTGAGGACCAGGTTACATTTAGCCAAGGTCAATGGCACAGCAAGCATTTTTCCTGGGGAGTAGTGGACGTTAACTACCATCATGTAATGCCTTTGATTTTTTTTTCAGTAGACCATTCCACAGTATTTTATGTGTGCTGCATTGTTGGGGCAACATGGGCTCAAGTCAGTAAGATTAGTTTGGTCACGGGCAATAAACAGAACAGGCATAATCCAGTGTGTCAAGTTTTAATATGCTTTCCTAATGCCCGCTCTCCATTTTCAGCTTGCTGAACTCCAACTCCTTCACTGTTATACGAGATGATGCCTTTGCTGGTCTCTTCCATCTAGAATACTTGTAAGTTTGGTATTTTATGTCCTTTATAAATAAAGACGTTTTGATAAGTTGCCAAGACTCCTGCTGCAGAGCCTTGGTCTTTACTGTGATTCCCAGGAGCAGGGGAACTGAAGGATTTATGTTCCACTCCTGTGCAAATGTTCTTTACGATGGCTGACGATTTTTCAGGGGTTACAGTGCATTTTTAAAAGATACAGTGAATGCAAGGTGTCTCTGTGCAATTCCAGCACACCAAAAAGGCATTGCTTAGCAAGAGCTTGTCTTGGCTTTCCAGAACAGTGCCATCCCTGTTAAGGGGATTTTAACCTCAGGCAAGAGGTGGGGAAGCCTGTCCTGACCTGTGGGCAGCCTGAGGAGGAATTGCAGAGTGCTGGTATACTGCCCAGAACAACCCTAATTCTTCTTCTCTTTTCCCAACTTTTGTCTCCTACTTTGCCTTTTTTCTGATACACTATTTAATGTTCATAGCATTTATCTTGATGTAACTAATTATAAATACATAAATGTATATATACATATATTTCATATAACATAAATTATTGCAATTATTTATATTACTATTTAAATTTATTTAACTCTCCTTTTGTTTACATCATTCACTTAGTTGATTTTTGCAATCCTTTCTTTTTCTGATCCTTATTTTTGTTTATTTTTAGTTCACCCTTTTTTCTTTTAAAAAAAAGTATTAGCCCTGGTACAAGGTTGTCTTCCCTTCACACTCCAAAGGACTGGCATTTCTCTGTGTAACTCAATATGAGCTGGTGTGTTTGACCTATGAATAAAGCCTGAAAAAATTCCTCATTCCACCCACCTTTCTGAGCTGAAATGCAGCTGTGGAAAACATTTGTCCTTTTCTATAGGAAGACCAATGCTCATAAAACTGAGTCTTGCTAAAATCTTGAAGGCAAATAGATATTATGGTGGGGTAGATTCAGGGTTAATAGTCTGGTACATATGGAGTAGCCAACAATGGAATTTGCAGATAATGGTAAATGGTATACGCTAAAATCCATGATTCCGCTACATCTGGATTTTTCAGAGATAGCAAGTTATCTAAGCACTCTCTTTTCCTCGTATCTACAGGGAAAAATTATTTGCATCATGTTTGTAAAAAGGAAGAAAACCATTTTTTGTTGTATCATTAGTGACCTGCTTTCAAGTGCTGATGAGCTTGTCCCAGCAGCATAGCATACATCGTGGTAGTTGTACTGGTCACTGCAGCCAGACCCCTGTCTGAATTAAACACCCTGCTCTCCTCAGCTGCTCAAAGGGCAAATCTCTGTCCCTGACCACCAGCTGCAAGCCAGGGAGCAGGATGGAGAGTGGTAAACCCTTACAGTTTCAAATTCTTTTAGCAGCTGAACAAGTGGTCTCAGTTAATGGTTGTGGTTGCCTTTCTTGCCAGTTTCCTCTTCCCAGCAAATCACCCCTCCACCTTTTGGGAACTGGCTGTGAGTGGCCTTTCTCTGTGATTTGTTTTTTTGGCCATGCAGCCAGTAAAACCAGTACAGCTTCCATAAGTCATGTCTCTTAGTTACGAGGGATCAGATTTTGTAGAGAAGAAGGAAACCTCACTGACAAACAGGAATGACAAGTGTCTGTGTGTACAAAGCAAAGTCTCTGGCTGAAGAGCAGCTGGGGAGCACCCACAGCTGGTACTTGTATATATGTGTAATATATCTCCAGCTGTGTCCTGCTGCACTTGCAGCACTCATAATGGCATTCAATGCACCCTTAAGCTGACTCTGTGTACAGAGTCTGGGTAAGACAGGTCTGATAAAGACGGGAGCTTTGCTGGTGAACAGACTGGAATTCCTAGGGTAGCATCTGTTGGAGGCCAGGTTTGGTGATTCAAGGATCCAGCAAATTACTGAGTCCCAGCTTTTTGCAGTATGTGCAGTGAAGCCCTATTTATTTGCATGGACCAGTGAGCTGGTGCTGTGCAGGGATGCCAGGTGCCAGTGAGGGTGCCAGGAGGCAGGGTGGCTTTCTGCTCTTGCAGATTGAATTTGTGGCCCCACACAGCCTGGAAAGGGCTGATCTGCCTCTGACATCTCCCATGTAGACACAACACTTTCTGATCTGCACCCTTTGCCTGCAGTCAGGGTCCCAGTCACTTCATGAAGGATTTTTTCTACACCTAAACTGCAAAACCAAGACCACTTGTCATCTCCTGCATTCCCATCTTGACTCTGTTGAGACGAGACCTTGTCTCATAGCATTTTTCCTCTAACTTCTCTGGAGGGCAGGCAGAGCTGCTTAGGAATAAGGGAGGCACCTTTATCTCACAGACTTTTTATAAAATCAGCATACAGTTGCCTTCATCCAGGTATAGCTGTATCATGCAATATCTTGATGGCCACCTGGCTGCAATCACTTTGCAGGGATGATGGTGTACTTAGGGATGCGTCCTCAAGTGCTCAGGGGTCAAGATGCTCAAATATCAGCTCTTTCTTTAAATGCTGACATGCAGTCAGGAGGAGCAGCATGCTGCTGGAATCGATATGTGCCTGTCATTATTCCCCCAGTGCACGGGGCCGTGACTTGTGTGCAGCCGGCACCCTGCAGAGATGTCCTGGCTGGAGAGAGCTGAACTGTGGCAGCCAGAACCAAACCAAGGCAGCAGTCTTGCCATTTGTGCAGATGTCAAATGTGGGCAGTTCTAGTGTGGGTACGGAGGTGGCACTGTGTGTGTGTGCAGCCACGGGAGCTCCCCATCAGAGCAGGCCTGCAGCCTGGGCTGCCCTGGCACTGCTGTGCTGCCCCTGGTTTGAAAACGCTGGTGATTTGTGAGAGGGGAAGGTAGGACTTTAGCTTCTAAAGTCTGTCTCAGGAGCCTCTCCTATGCAGGTCTCTTGCCTCACACAACACATCCTGAGAGGATTACCAAGAGAGGAATAATTTTTTTTGCCTTGTTCGCTTTGTTCCTTTTCTGCTGGACATTTGTGTCATGTGCCATCCCTTGTGCTGCCAGGTACTTGCATTGTTCCTTGCAGTCCACCCAAGGAAAGGGAAAAAGGAACGTGAGCAGCTCCACTGAGACTTCCCACTTTTCAGTCTGAAGGAGCTGCCCAGAAACATGCTGAATCTGGCAAGCATAGCTTAAAGCACTGTGATGCTAATAATAATGTTTCTTAAAGTATTTAAAAATATATATTTTTTTTGCCTAGATTTATTGAAGGAAACAAAATTGAAACCATTTCAAGAAATGCATTTCGTGGCCTTCGTGACCTGACTCACCTGTAAGTTATTTAACACTTGGTAGAGTGATTTCTACTTGAACAAAACTCTCCTGGGAGACCACTGTTTTTTCTGCTACACAGAAAACTTCTCTTCCCTCTGTGTCAGCTTCCTCCTGATGTCAACAATATGCCTTCTGTAAATTAAAAACCAGCCTTAGAGCAATTCCTGCCTGGGCAGCACTGCCACATGTTGGGCTGCCTGTGTGCAGGCACAATTGGGACTGGGATGACACTGGTACCCCCAGTGCTGCACTGGTACCACCACCACCACACTGCCTACGCATGATTAACATTCCTCCTGCTTTTCAGCGTGCTCAGTGATTGCTCTGTGGGTTACATTTGCACCTGGGCAAAAAAAAAAAAAGCTTTAAATATTTTACTTTCATGTGAACTTCAAGCAATCTCCATTCTTGAATGAGAATAATTAATGCCTGTTCCTGGTAACTTCTAAAAGTGCCAGTGGCTGGACAGTACCGGATAATTAACAACCTGTAAGTGAGTTCAGACTTGAGAAGAATTGCAAGATAAGAGGCAGCAATGATATTAAGCTCTAACTTTCTTTTTTAGTTCTTTGGCCAATAACCATCTCAAAGCTCTGCCAAGGGATGTCTTCAGCGATTTAGATTCTCTAATTGAACTGTAAGTAATGAGGATTTTTCTATTGGCCGCCTGCTTCTGTTGCTCTTGCTCTCAGTTTTGGGTTCCGAGTGTGTGGTGCTGTATCTGGTATCTACACAGAAAAAAAAAGTGTATTTTTTTGTTCTATCTTTTTTTCATTTTGTAATTATTTGCTTGATAGACTCCTTTAAAGTAATTGCTGTTTCTTAAATCACTGTTGCTTCTTGTGATGCTGTACATAGCTTGTGTTATTGTACTTCTTTCTGATGTCTCATGTAAATTGTGTTTTAGGGAAAGGGAGACAATTAATTTTAAAACTACAGTTTCTCTGAACATTTTTCCCTGTTATTATTACATGTATTCCCTGAGATTATTTTAGTAAAAGGGACTAGTTAAAAAAATAAGCTATTTTTCCTTGTTTTTGAGCAGTTGTAGTACATTGCTGACATTCTGTCAGTATTTCCTTGTACAATTAGGATTCCCCTATTTTTGGCCTGGCTCTTCCAAACAGCAAAGTAAAATTGTAAGCCACAGAAACTGCCAAAGGATCAAAGAACAAGTACAGTGCTGAAATTGCATATACATTAGTAGGAAGAAGTTAAATTGACTCTTCACCAGCAGCGACTCAAAAAATACAAGTCTTATATCTGTATTTCACATCTGCAAGGTTGCTCTGTCAACCAGCAGTACTGGAACAGTTTAGGGAAGGAACGAGAATTGTCTGTGTCAGCGGTCAATGGTGCAAAGGAGGCTTGCAGCAGACAACCTGAGGGTCAGGATGTATTACATTACAGTCCTCATCCTGTGAAAACTTACCAAAAAAGTAACTTTACACATGGATCGCAGTGCTCCATTACTATGATTATATATGACCACAGACTGCAACCGTTTTCTGAAAAACTTAGTGAAAGAGAGTTCATAATAAAGGAGTCCAAATAAAACTTAAGAAACTTCCCTGTCATCAGATCAGAACAATTCAAGGATACTCATATATTTTGAAATTCAGCATGTCGAGGTAATAACAGTTCTGTAGTACTCATATTGCTATCAACCTTTTCAAATATGTTTATTTCTGTGTGTTTTTTTAGAGATTTAAGGGGAAATAAATTTGAGTGTGACTGCAAAGCCAAGTGGTTGTTTTTGTGGTTAAAGATGACAAATTCCACTGTTTCTGATGTCCTGTGTATTGGTCCAGCAGAATATCAGGATAAGAAGTTAAATGATGTGACAAGTTTTGATTATGAATGCACCACTACAGGTATTCAGAATGTATATTTCTAAGCACACTACAAATGGTTAAATATCAGAAGTTTAGATGATACCCTTTTGCTTCTATGAGCATGACTTGGGGGGAGGAAAGGGTTACTTACATACAAAGCACTTCCAAGTACTAGAACAAGTACAAAATGGGAAAATTACATTTAGAAGCCAAAGTGAGTACTGAGTTTTTATTTGGATTAAGTGATAATGGGAGAAGAGCTCTGACTATTCATATTCCAAAAGACTTGATTATGACTCAATTCGTGGCTTAATTTTCATCACAGAATGCTTTCTATTATCTGGAATGAAACCATATAGTTATGGCAGATGAGCTTCCTAAAACCTCTGTATTTCACAGAAAGCAATGAACATAAGTTCCAAAATGTGGCTATAGCTGTTATCTTTATTTGATAAGTCATGATTTATTAGCCTCAAAGGTGGTGGCAGTAGTGCCAGCAGTTCTTCATGGAACTCCATCAAGTTGAAGAGAAAAGTCCAATAATATTCTGCCTACTGTCTTGCTTAGGATCTCGATTTTTTTTTTTTTTTTAGGTAATGTAAAGCATGCTGAAGGGAGTGAAGAGGAATTTGCATGTGGTTATGCTTATATTTTATGACCAAACTGCTGCAGTTATGTATCTTTAAATGTAGCCATATAACTGAAAATATCAGCTGCAAGTATTGTTTTTCATCCTTTTTGAATAGGATGTCAGCACTCTGCCTTTCTTCTAGACAGTAATATCAAAGGTGTGCAAGTTCTCATCTGTCATCAAGTTAGTCATTATTATTAAAAGACAACAGAAAAGTTGATTACTAGTAATGTAAAATGAAATTTCAGGAAAAGATATGAAAGGTGCTTCGATGGCAATATGTGAAGGAAAAGAGAATGAACTCAGAATTCAAAATAATGTCAGAAGAGAAGCAGAGGTAAAGTGCAATAATCTGCTGCATAAAAGGATGTCAAACACAGGAGAGCAATGAAGTTTAGAACAGTACCAAAGTTACAATCTCATGTCTGCTGAATCACCGAGAGGCAGAAATGCAAAGTAAAAGCAGGCTTTATTTCATTGCTATCTGGTTTAAGCAATTGTGTAGCACTAACAGTGCACAAGAGGAAGCCTTACCTGGTCCTCAAACCTATCCTGACCTACCAGCCCTCTGTCACCTTTCTGTACCTAGACACTGTAAAGTTGCTACAGGTAAAATTCACCCTTAACATTGTCCCTTTGTCCGCTATAAGCGAAATCACACCAAGCATAAATCTAATTTCATGCAGAGTTTTTGGGGGCCAAAGGCATTCCATGAGGCAAGGATTGCCCAGCTGAATATTTGTTCAAATGCCCTCAGAGAGGTGCTCCCACAGCACAGCATTTAGCTGTCACACAGTTCTGCATGACCTTGGCAGTCTGTGGTGCCAGGCCACTGCTCCTTTCTCCTTCTCTGCCATTGCCTCCCCCAGATCCAAAGGGAGTGTAAATATGCCCATATTGCTTCCTTGAGGATTGATTAGTCACAGGCTTAGAACACATACTGTATTCTGAAGTAAAGCAACATACCCCACAGGTGTATTCTCCTTTCCCAGTCAGTGGTGGGCAGGGCTCTGCAAAACTCTTTCATTTGTGTTAGTTTTTAGTATAGTATTTCCCTCCTTTGCCAGGTGGGATCAGACTTTCCATCATTTCTGGTCTCCAGTACTCTGTGTCGAGCATGACTGGATGCAGGATGTGGTAACAAAGCAGTTTGCTTGGTAAAATGTGTGTCTTGTTGGCCCAGTCAGCTCATTGCCTCAGCTGAACTGCTAACAGTGGTAACAGGAGAGATGGAAAGAGGTGCTGCCAAATTTAAAATAAAAAGGCAAGAAACAAAATGATCCTGTTGGTTCTTCACAGAGAAAGTGATTGACAGTATTGGTGACCTGCACTTTTAACCCTTTTTGTGATAGCATCTGTCTTTTCCATTTCTCAGTGCTTGCATCATGGAAGCAGATTAAGCCATTTCACTTCATTTCTTGTCCTTCTTCCTCAACAGTGTGTGAGGGGCCTGTGCTGTGGTTGTGAGCACCACAGGGGAACATGTAACTCACTTTCAGGAGACTGGAAAACAGGCCTTGGGCTCCCACAGCTGCTGGAAACAGACTGTGTGCATGCCTGGGACCTGCTTTGCCCAGACTTGCAGGAAGAGATCATCTCACTGAGATTTGGAAGCTTGTTTTCCCCTTTCTTTACCTGAAAGAGAGGTAGTCCTCTCTTTCCCCACGGTCTGGAAGGGAGGTAGTTTGCAAATTAATAGATGCTGCTCCATTCTTGCTCCTGTGCTGGAGATCTTCTGCAGTGGGAGAAGGGAAAGGATGGTTAACGCTCACTGCTGGCACAGCCAGGTCCCTTTTACTCCTCACCTGGAGTAGAAGTATCCCTGCAGGGAAGAAGGGATGTGAGGAGAGTGGGGCTGAATTGCAGGATACAGTTTCGGAGCAGCTGCCCAAACAGATCATCACTGGTATTTTTCCTTACCATCCTCCAGTGTTCCCTGCACTCTCCTCCTCTTCTGTGCTGGCATCAGTGCTCCTGTGTGCTGGGATCAGCCAGAGCAAGGGCTCCCAGAAGGAAAATCAGCCCAATAAAATTGTTGGGTCCCTCACCCATGATGCTATGGTGCCAGTTCAACCACAGAGGGAACAGAGGTGGAATAAGTGACTGGAGGACAGGGTGACATCCCCACTCTGAGCCAGCTGAAAACAGCGTGAAAACCACGTGTCTTGAGACAGGGAGAGCAAAACTGTGTGTGGGGTTGGAGGGAGAGAGGGACAGCTCATGCAGCCAGCATGGCAGGTGGAAAGCATGGGCTGTGTCCTCTTCCCTTTCCCATCCAGGGGATCCAGCTTAAAAGAGAAAAATGTTAGAAAAGGGCTCCTCCCCAGTCCTGTATTTACTGTATTAGCTCCTTCTAGCATTACAGCAAGGTACATAGAACTAAATCAAGCTCCCAAGGCCTAAATTTTTTGCAAGCCTGACGTGGCAGCCACTTTTTACTGTGTAACCCTGTTCTACATTACCGTCTGGTATTCCCAGCTGGTGCTAAAATCATCATTTACTGCTTTTTACTGATCACAAATGATTTTCCTACCCATTTTCACGTACAGACTGGTTTGTTTCAATTCACAGATTCCCCCAAAGTGTTTCACAATTCTTCAGATTTCAAGAGATGTCTTTTCAAGATTAGGTTTTTTTGTTTTTTCCTCAATATTTAAGAAAATATTGTTATTTTCTGTGACTCTATCTGCTGTTGCTCCATCCTTTAGCTACCTTTTATAACTGGTCAGTTACTTTTGCTTTCTCCATACTTCAGTGTCAGCCCTTTTAGTTTACCAGTGAGAATGAAGATAACTTTCTTGTTTGCCTACCAGCATTTATGAACCAAGCCCGAGCTCTATTTATAATAGTCCCTCAAAGAATGAAGACTGTCATTTCTTTCACAGCTGTGGAATCTGCTCTGTTTGTTTAATGGTAGTCATCTATCTTTATTCTCCAGAAGTGCAACTCCTCAAGGGCAAGGCTTTCAAGCATGCAGAAACAGAGGGTTCTTCATTCAGAAGCAATTATTTCATAATGCACCAAAATGAGGGACTCGAGTGAGGACTTAATTACCATTTCACCAAAATCCCTGGATGCTCAGGCCCTTCCAATGTAGGAGTGCATGGTGAAGACGTGTAGCAAATGGAGCTTAAAACAGAGCAGTGTGTGGTTCTGCAGAGAAATGCCGTCATAGGGAAGATGCCTTTCCTTTTCTACATATCTGTATCCACATATTCCTTCAATGCAGGCCTCCTGCCACATTTTAGACCTGAGTGCTTTGTCAGCTCTGCTACACCATGTGTTTTTTCTGATAATAGTGATCTTGCACAGCTGTTCTGGTCAAAGATGAAATTCAGACCCAAGTCTCCTCACTTTGCCCCAGACTGGTTCTGTGGTGACTGCTGACTTATCCCAGGGTGAATTTTCAAATCAAGTCTACAAAGGCACTTAACTTTTGAGAAACAAACTCTTAAATTCTGGAGTTACACTCCTAATCTTTAAAGGTTGCTCCAATTCCTCAGTCTGGTTGTCTAGGACAAATTTTCCACTGGATAGTAATTTTCAGGTTGGTTGTATTTTATGCCTAAACTACATTATAATGCCCCATAAAACATTATGTTAACTGAGTTTTTGATTACACCACTTTGTCTATGGTCTAGGCAGAACGGGGTTATCCCCAGGCAAACTTCAGATATCATTTCACTTTCTGCCTGGTTTAGCATAACACAAATTGCTAGTGATTAAATTTGCATGACTTAAGAAGTTATTGGACTTCAGCTGGTAGTTGCTGTCTCTCAGCTTGAATGTGATTCTAGCAAGGCCATTTCACTTGACGGGAAAGCAACTTCCAGCTGTGGGGAAAAAGACTCGTCTCTCTATTTCACTGATAGTAGCCAGCCTAGCTGGAAAATCTGAATTATTTAACTATTTGCATATTTGATCTCCTTGACAAATACATTTCCAGAGGACAGTTCATGATACCTAAAGGAGGAGACGCTTTCCCTGTTGCTGCATGCCTAACATGAGCACTGATACTTCCATTATAGCATTATACAAAATCCAGAGTATTTCACGCATTTTTCAGTGTAAATCATTCTAGTCACACACTTACTCTGTGTTTCCAGCAAGAATGTATCCTAACTGTTGTAAATGTGTGTTTCTAGATTTTGTTGTTCACCAGATTTTGCCCTACCAGTCCGTTTCAGTGGATACGTTCAACTCAAAGAATGATGTGTTTGTAGCCATTGCACAGCCCAGCATGGAGAACTGCATGGTGCTGGAGTGGGATCACATCGAAATGAATTTCAGGAGTTATGACAATATCACAGGTATATGAACACTGGGACTGCAGTCACTGATGAACTGTTGGCATTTCATGAGGATAAGATTTGTAGATGGGACCGGTTTGTTGGGTTTTGTCCTGAATCTTTGTTGAATTTGGCTGATTGAAGTCACTCATGTCTGGACATGAGTGACTCCATGGAGTAATGCATCATTTAACATGTGCATTTAACCTTACTGTAGCTTTTTTTTTCCCATTCTTTTTTTGTCCATTCTTGTAAATTGTTCTGAAGGCACGAACACTTGCCATAAATGTCACATCATAGGCCAGCTTAGCGCTCACTGCCTCAATCATACAGCAAGTTAAAGCAGAAGCTGAAGGAGCACATGGTCTTGCCAAACTACCTGCAAAACAGAATATAAAAAGAATCTATTGTGTGTAGAAGGAAACAGGTCTGAAGGATGCTTTCAGGGTGAGCTGACCAGGAAGCCAGTTGAAAATGACAGAAATACTTAAACTCTGGTTGTTACCTAAAGAGATGTGCTGTAAAGCTTCCACACTTACTTTCAATTTACAAACATGCTTACTTAACATCTTGGCCTGATCATACAAAGAGCCTGTGTGGATGCCAGATGATGTTCTAATGCTGATTTTCTAATAACTGTTCTGTCCCTAACCAACACTTGTGGTGCTCAGTCACACCATGACAGCAGAGACAGACTCTTAAGAGTTGTTATCTGCTGCCTGGTTTCCCAGATACTCCAAGCCAGAGGTTTTGAAGACTCAGGAGCTAAATTTATCCATGGAGCATCTTTCCGTCCTGTTGCTTGTTGTGTATTATAGATTATTTTTTACCTTACATTTTGGGAGACATAGAGTATGCTGCATCCTCATCTGATGTTGAATTCTACAAAGGCAACAAGCACTTACCTCCTCAGATCAGCTGTGTGTGTAACTAATGAAAGTTTACAAGAAGCTACCCCTCTGTCAGGAAAATTTGGAAATGAAAAATGTTACTTTTTTAGGTTTCATTGTGTTCTGGTAGATTAGGATAAAATGGGATGTAAACTGAGAAGTCAACAGCCCAGGGAGAGCTAGCTGAGCCCTAGAAAAACTGCAGAAATGAAACTGAGAGTTTGAGTCATTTGCAAAGACAGCTGCCTTTCAGGGTGTCTCACCTGCCTCTGAATGACTTGATTTCTGCCAGGGACTTATGTCCTAGCTGCAAACCCAGAGTTTGTTCCTGGAAGGTCTGAGCTTGAGCTCTGGACTGAAATGTACGTGAGCCTGAGATTTTTGCCAGAGGACACAGGCACATAAAGAGCCTCCTGCAGAGCCTGAAGAGTGTTTTGTAGAGCTCTGGAGCCAGCTCTACAGAGAATTTCACTACTTACCCGTGCTTGGCATTTGGATATCTAAATTTAGGCTTCTACAACATGGGCTTATGGAGCTGAGCTAGTTGTCAAAGTTGCCTTTACAGTGAACATGCAGAGAAAGGCATTGCTGTCCTCTGCAGAACGAGGCAGGGGACAGGTGAAAGCTCTTCTAGAGTGTGTTTTGAGTAAGTTAGATTAGAAGGAGCCTGGATGATCAGCTCAAGCATTCATACTTGTGCTGCAGATACCTTGCTGTACTTGAGAGGAAGGTACGCCCAGCTCTCCTGCCCTGGGAGGGTGGCAGATCATCCCAAGCCAGCTCTGAAAGCCATGGGTAGGGGACCAGCAGAGGAGCCAGGTCAAATCTCCTGTGGTGACTGACCAAGCATGCATTAGGGAACTTGTGCAACTATAGTTCTACTTAAACTGTGCTTCTCAGAGGAACTCCTCTCTGCTTCCAACAACACCCATTATAATAGTCTTGTTGTTACTTTTGTGATGTGGTTCTTGTATAGTGTAACTTGACATTCTCAAAACAGATCATAACCTGATCTGATCTATCTGGCAACTGCAGTATTTCTAAATATTTCTAGTTTACGAAATCTCAAGAATACCTAAAAGAAACAACAGAGTTAGATTTATCTTTTCATCCTGCTGTCAGGTGATATATCCACAAGATGCATCTATATTTCTATGTACAGTAGCAAAAAGCTGACTCTAACCCTTCTGGAGCAAGAAAAATATACTATACTTCATTCTTCTAGTTAAGATGGAAAGATAGACATTACAAGAATAAGAGAATTTCAGATGCCTGATGAATGGCAAGATAAAAATTCTTGTCATTTTAAAATAATAAAATATAGCTTAAATAATTGTTTTGGATATTAGGGGCCATCTGTTTGAACAAACAGAGAAATAGAAAGTATTTTGCATAAAAAGAATTAGCATTTTATGGTACATCATACTTGCACACCTTGCAGGGTGGGACAAGTCATCTCTCCAGTTACTGGGAAGCAAAAGCTTGAAGAGACACTCTGATGGCATGCAGCAGAAGACAAAATTATGAGATGGTGCAGGTTTAAAAAAGGGGGGAGAGGTGATTTGGTAACATCTGTGGTGTAAAGGTGCTTTGTGCTGTGCTAATATATGTGTTGTTTTGTTTTCTTTCTTTGGGCAATAGGTCAGTCTATAGTGGGATGTAAAGCCATTCTTGTTGGTGACCAAGTCTTTGTGGTGGTGGCACAGCTCTTTGGTGGCTCACACATTTACAAGTTTGATGAAAGCTGGACGAAGTTTGTCAAATTCCAGGATATTGAAGTGTCTCGCATTTCCAAGCCAAATGATATAGAGCTTTTTGAGATAGACAACGAAATGTTTTTTGTCATAGCAGATAGCTCTAAAGCAGGTTTGTCAACAGTGTATAAGTGGAATAACAAAGGATTTTATTCATATCAGTCTCTCCACGAGTGGTTCAGGGACACTGATGCTGAGTTTCTTGATATAGATGGGAAATCACATTTAATCCTCTCTAGCCGTGCCCAGGTGCCCATTATACTCCAGTGGAACAAAGCCTCCAAAAAGTTTGTCCCACACAGTGAAATCCCCAACATGGAAGATGTCTTGGCTGTGAAGAGTTTCAGGATGCAAGATGACCTTTACATCACTCTCACAAGATTCATTGGTGACTCCAGAGTTATGAAATGGAATAGCAAACAGTTTGTGGAGATACAGGCTCTTCCATCCCGAGGAGCCATGACACTGCAGCCTTTCTCCTTCAAGAACAATTACTACCTAGCCTTGGGAAGTGACTATACCTTCTCCCAGATTTACCAGTGGGATGGTGAAAAGAAGATATTCAGATTATTTAAAGAAATCTACGTGCAAGCACCACGGTCTTTCACAGCTGTGTCAACAGATCGAAGAGATTTTTTCTTTGCCTCTAGTTTTAAAGGAAACACTCAAATATTTGAACATATCAAAATTGACTTGAGTTTATGAAAAGCTGCTGGAGTGAAATTTATGTAGAATGACATTTATACACGAACAAAGCAAAAAGAGACCTTTCCAAAAACAGGATGCACCTATGGAGTATGATGACATTTTCTGAACTTTTCAAACTTGCATATTAATCAGGGACTGCATTTACTTGGTTAATGCATGACATGTCCATTTTATCCTTTTTCAAAGACACTTTGCAATTTGTAGTCATTCAAAGAGGAGTGCAGTGCATTAGGATTAATGTTGACATCTAAGAGAATGATCTAAATTTTATCCAGCAAACTACCTTGAGTTGAACATCTCATAAAGAAAGTGAAGAGTGAGCCATGCAAAACATAAAAATGATCTTGACTCCTAAACGAACAGTAATGTACGTTTTAATATTAGAGCCAGTTCTTCATGGTTGCTGATGAATTGTAAAAGCAAATGGGAACATTCCAGAATACTCTTGAGTTCTCTCTTCAAAATCTGTCTTTCTGGTTCACAGTAAATCCAAGGCATCACTTAAATTCATTGCAGACTGAAGGGAGAGTCAAAATCTATTGCCACTTTTCTTCCATTATTCACTTTTTTCAGCAACAAATTGTGCATAACAAGTAGCCCAGCCCACAGTAACTGGCTAGCCAGGAAAAGAAGTGTGTGTCTTCAGGACTGTGAGATCTTATCAAGTTAACATAGACAGAAAATACCAGAGGTCTGCATGATGCCATGAACAAATCAACTACAAATCCTACCCACTTTCTGTTTTAATAGGTATTCCAGAAATACATCCCATTTTGCCCGAACTCAAAATTTTGCTGATGATTCCCAGTAGATTCTGTGTGTTTAACGTGTTACTCTGTTGTGAACCCTCATTCCAGAAGGCAGAGCTTAAGCTTTGCCTGAAACACATATCTACATCGATGCACTCCCTGTTGTAGCTCTGTACGCAATGAGGTGATTTATTGTCTAGCGTTTCCCCTCTAGCACATCTCATAAGCAATAAATTCAGGTTTGGGACATCAAAGTTGTATTTGGGGAATTCTCCTTCTAACTAAAGTCTGTGACTTCAGGATCACTAAGTCATCTGAAACCAAGCAGCTGGAGTGTTTCAGACTAGAGCTAATCCTGTCTCCAAGAAGGATTTCCACTGGGTGAGTCCAGGCTGTTGCCAGGCTGCCAATCCATTGAAGGCTGACCAGCAGGATGTGGACAGACTGTACTGCATTGGTGTTTTGGGTGGTTACAGACCAAGGCATTCAATCATCCTAAATAGGGCAATCCTGGCATGCAGAGCCTCCCTCCGGGTAACAGCAAGGGACTGTTTCCCTGGAAAGGTTCTTTGCCACCCTTACCCAACAAAATTGTGTATCAGAGCTCCTGTTTGTTCACTTACACAACATATTTCTTTAAGTTTTCATACCACTTAGCCTACTAGGTTGTTTTATCATGTCTTGCTGCTGCACTGCTGCCTTGGATAATAGGGAGGCTTTGCATAAAGCAGGAGGAGCAAAGGAAACTGTCCTTTATATTTAGGGCTATTTCACCATCCTTCTGCTGAGTGAGTTTCACATTTTTCCCCTGGACATGTGAGACATGGCCTGTGATCACAAACAGAGATGTTCTCATAGGCTTTACAATATCCAGGGTGTGAAGCATGCTGCAGAAGAGGATTATGCATAAGGACTCCTGTGAGGAGTCATAACCTACCAGTGACCTGGCATATCACAGTCTTCCCCAACTTTAACCTCTCTGCTATGAAATGAAGTTATTACTGGCCTGTCAGAGACATAACTCTGATTTTCAACTATGAGTTAGGGTTTTTTTCCCCCCTACAGAAGTGTTCAACCTGGTTTTATTTTTAACTACGCTGGCAACCTGGCCCATCCCACCCTCTGAAGGACTGAGTGCTGCCCTCCAAATCCCAGTGCGGTGTCAGTCCCAGTGGTTCAAGACCAGTAGATGCAAACCAACGTTCTGCAATAGGATTTAGCAATACCTCTCCTAGGATTAAGCTAACAAATCTGGCAAAACAAAGAGATTCATGTTTTGCAGTGAATGCAATTTCTTACCATGTTACCAGTTTACTTTTTAAAATGGATATGACTGGCAAGCAACATTTATTTAGCTTGTGTTGGGACTAGCATTTCAAGCATGGAAGTTTAACTAGAATTAGATATTCTGATGAGGG
Organism: Corvus kubaryi; assembly: GCF_017639235.1. Taxonomy (NCBI): domain Eukaryota; kingdom Metazoa; phylum Chordata; class Aves; order Passeriformes; family Corvidae; genus Corvus; species Corvus kubaryi. Next base: position 13,881,310 of record NW_024582073.1, read on the forward strand.
TGGCATTTCTTAGTGCACTGGCACTTTCTTCTAGGGCTCGACTGTGGTGAGTACTGGTCACTCAGGAAGGGGCATGAGTCAGAGTGAAAAGCTAGTTTAGAGAGATTGGATCCTTGAAGGGAAGCAAGAGGATGCTGGAAAAAGGCTTGTGTATTGAATACCAGGAGATTGTACTGTTTCAAGAGCCAAGGGGATTTTGAGGCTTGACTATCAAGTTGAATTAAATTAAAATGGTCTCTGCAGAGACAGGCTTAATAAACAGGATTAAGTCATCCACAGGAGTCTAGCTCATTCACATGGGACCAGAAGAAGAGAGTGAAGGAAATGAATTCTGCAGGCAGGCTGCCACTTCTGCTGAGTAGCTGTGTTGGTTGGTCAGAAAGCCCAGCTCAGCATCCCTCCCAGCTTCAGGAAGAGTCTGGAGTCAGACACTGGCCTGCCTGTTCTGCTGAGTTCATGCACTGGAGGTCAAAGCAGCTGTGAGGGAGGACAAAAAGCACCAGTTGATTAAGAAAAGGTTATGGTACTTTTCACAGGATTAAACATAGGCAATATCTCAAAAAGAACCTTGTTCTGTTCTTCCTGCTCCCAAGGAAAAGCAGCAGGATGCAGCCATAAAAACAGAAATCACTAATAATTGAAAATATTTTCTGCCTTTCCAAATGCAACCATGGGTTTGTCTCCATGGCCTATATTCTGTAATAAGAATTGTTTTGAATAGTAAATAAAATATGCATATCCATAATTCATTGCAAATGTTAGACCATCAGGACAGTGAAAAAGGATAACAGAACATGCCACCAATAATTTTTAATGTATTCTAAAATACATAAGTCTGTGTAAAGAACATTAATTTATATAAGCATCGATTTAATATGCACTAGCTACAGCAGGAGCATTTTAAGGTTGTATATACACTGAGCTTTTTTTAGTAAAGAGGAGCTGATGCAATCTATGCTACTGACTTGTATGTACTCTTTCATTGTATGAATAAAATGTAGTTAATGTGACTAATAGTGGTGCGTCATGCTTGTTAAAATATCCATGTTGCAAGGATCCACACTGCCAGAGGAATGGACAGGGTGGGCAAACGGGTCCCTGTCTATTTATGATCGGGTTTGGCTTTTGACAAGGTGGAGAAAGCCATGCTCAGATTAGTTACATCTTCCTTCTGTGCCTGAGATAGTTTGGACCTCCAAGGTTTTGCTGTTCCCTGATTTTCCCCTTCACTCTTTCCTTACACCCCATCTAGTGTTAGCAGGATGTAACGCAGCTACTGCTGTGAGTTTTACTCATGAGTTCGGTTCTTTCTTACCACAAAGTAAAGAGATCTTAATTTTCAAAATAATTAAAAAAAAAAAAAATTAAGATACTTAAGTGAATTTCTTACATGCTGAGTAAATAGGAACCAAGCCCTAAAATTACTCCCAAGACTTTCAGATCTTTGCTCTGGGGTCTTTTAAGATTTGTTAAATTTTACTGAATCATTGACATTTACCCTGAAATTGAAAAAAATAAATCAATCAGCAGTGAATACACTTTATTTAAAGCAATCCTTGAGTTTTATCCACTGATCCTGCTAGTCACTAACACAGGGAATAATTATTTTGTTTCCTCTTAGTTCTTCAGAAACAGCACAACTCTCTGTAACTAATTACAGGCTTGTACAATCAAAGACGTGTCTGACATACCATAATGGGATGCAATTGCTGGGATCATTGCTTTCCTTTTGGGTATTCCACCTTTTTATGAGTCACCAGCCCTTGTGGTGTGGTTCACAAACTCCATCATAGCTCAAACATCAGTTGCAAATCAGCACTGTTTCCCCACCTACCTTCCCCTGCTTTCTTTGTCCTTTCTAGGTGAATAATTTTTTTCCACCTATTGCCACATTCTTCAGCTCTTCCTTGGGAAGTATCTATTACTCCTTGAAAGTCATAGCAAGATACCAAGAGAAAAGCATTCCTAAAGAGCAACACGAGATGGTCACTCCTCTGCAAATTTCAAGGGGAAGACAGAGCAGGGTGTTTTTGAAAGGTCAAGCTAAAGGCAGATGTGTAAGAACAGCTGTAAGAGTCCGACTCATCCCCTCAGTCCCACTCACCCTTGGCCCACAGAGATGAGCTGCTACCACTGCTCCCTCTTGGCAGCACTGCTCATAACCAGCAATTACTGAGACTTCTTTTTCACACCCTATCCCAGAAGCAATGGAGCTGAGCTGCTAACACCAGTTGGGTTTCTTTTTTTACTTCCTAGCAAACCAGGCACTTGACAACTCCTGCATTCCCCACACAGCCTCCTTTTTGAGAAACTTCAGGCTTGGTGATCTAATGGATTTCAAAACTGACCTTCACAGTCTGACAAAACCAGCTGGCCACATGATGTTAGATCCCCCACAAAATAAGAGACTTGATACTGTGAAAGCAGCTCAAATAGCAACTACAAAAACCCCATCTATTCCCCAGTACCAATTCCCCAATAAGCCAGCGCCATTCTTGCCCCAGAATTGTGTGATGAGGAGTCCAACACGCCCACCCTTAACAGGGACATCTTCAACTACATCAAGTTGCTCAGAGCCCTGTCCAACCTGACCTTGAATGTTTCCAAGAATGGAACATCCATTACCTCTCTGGACAACCTGGTCCAGTGTTATACCACCCTTATCTTAAAAAATTTCTTCCATCTACTCTGAATTTATGCTCTTTTAGTTTAAGACCATTACCCCTTGTCCTGTTGCTACAGGCCCTTCTAAAAAGTCTGTCCCCATCTTTCCTACAGGCCTCCTTTAGTTACTGAAAGGACACAATGAGGTCTCCCTGCAGCCTTCTCTTCTCCAGGCTGAGCAACACCAACTCTCTCACTGTCTTCATAGGAGAGGTGTTCCATCCCTCTGATCATTTGTGGCCCTCCCTTGGATTTGCTCCAACAGGTCAATGTCCTTCCTGTGCTGGGGACCACATAGCTGGTGGGGTCTCACTGGAACAGTGGAGGGGGAGAATCACCTCCCTCAGCCTGCTGGCCACATTTCTTTTGATGCAGCCCAGGATGCAGTTTGCTTTCTAGGCTTCATGTACACACTATTGGCTCATGTCCAGATTTCCAACCTCCAGGAACCCCAAGTCCTCTGCAACGCTGGTTTCAATCCCTCCGTCCCCCAGCCTGTATTTATTCTGGGGGTTGCCATGACCAAGGTGCAGCACCTTGCATTTGGTCTTCAATCTCATGGGATTTCCTTGAGCCTGCATCTTGAGCTCTGCATAGCATTCTGTCCTTCAGTTCTGTCAACAGCACCACTCAGCTTGGTGTTGTTGGCAAATTTGCTGGGGGTGCACTCGATGCTTTCATCTATGTCATTAATGAAGATATTAAACTGTACTGGCCCCAGTATAGACTCCTGAGGGACACCACTTCTCACTGATCTCCATCCAGACATGGAATCATTGTCTGCTACCCTCTGGATGTGACCACACAACCAGCTCCTCATCCACCAAACAAAACAGTCCACTCATCAAATCCATCTCCCTCCAATTTAGAGAGAAGGATGTAGTGGGGAACCATGTCAAAGGCTTTACAGAAGTCCAGATAGATGGCACCTGTAGCTCTTTCTTAGTCCATTGATGGCACCTGTAGCTCTTTCTTAGTCCATTGACACAGTCATTCCATCAGAGAAGGCCACTAGGTTGCTCTTGGAAAGATTGGATGAGAAATTTCTATAGGTATCTTCATATTCCAGTTTTGCCATGTCATTGAGGTAGCCTAGGTAGAATTTGGTGGAAATCAAGGAAAGCAGGTGCCAGAAGTTTAATATAAGTAATATTGAAGTAGAGATTAGAAAACTAGAGATGGTGAGGCTGTAGACAAATGTTTAGTTACCTTGAGGGAAATAAATCACATTTTCTAAGCACAGAGATAAATCAATGTGAGATCAGGGAATCTGAGAGAACAAAAAATATCTTTCTAAATAAAGGAAAGGAATAGGAGTGATGGCATATGAAGTGCGAGTTTACTTAATTGCCGTGCAGAGAAAGTTCTAAGTGCCTTTCCAAGGTCACTCACAGAATGCAATCCACATCATTTTCCTTTCAAGAGTCACCCTAGTTTATGCTTAATTAAACGATGCAAGCTCTGCACACTCTAGAAAATGCCCTTTTTATTACATTGTAGGCAATTTGCATTTCTGAAGGGCATTTGGGGACCATGACATCACCAGAATGAAGGGCTACTGGTAGCATTGCTCCCATTTTTATTCATTTGTAATTGTTGACTTCTCCAAAGTTCATTTCTATTTCCTGTTTGGACATTAGCACTGGATTGTACAAGAATGCTCATTTTCCAACTTCAATGGCTGTTTCAGTTCTTCTGACTCAGCAGCCCCTTGGGGCTGACTCATCCTCCAGTTGCAGGTGTGCCCTGACACTTCATTCTTCATTTTAGTCCCATGAATTAAAGGCCAGTGGGTCAAGAAAGTACTCACCACCCAGAGCTGGTGGGGTCAATGTGGATGGAGCCTGGGCTAGCACATGGAAGGAGAGAGCTGCATGTGGATTAATCTCTCTCTTCCGTTACTTTCTTTTTGGTCTTTCCAGTATGGAAAAAAGTTTTTCCAGAGTTTTACAGAAAACAATGAGGCCAGAATGGTGTAGGTTTATTTGGGATGCTTCTGAGAGTAAGCTAGAAATAGACATAGGAAACAGAAGTTAAATCAGCAACCCTGGTTAATAGCATCTGCCTACTATTTGTTTGCAAACCCTGAAGCCCAGGGGTCTCCTTGGATCCCCATTTTCTCCTGGTTCCTGCTGACAGCATTTTCTGACTCTGCTTTGTGCCATTAGCATCTAGGGAGAAAACTGCAGGCCTTTCATTTCAGAGGAAGGTTCATTACAATTATCTGTGCCTCTGTCACCTCAGGATCTGATTATGGTGCTGGGGTTGCACCTTGCGATAGTTACAATTAAGACTTAATGAAGTGAGTAACTACAGAGTCCTGCAGTTACTCCCCACAAACTTACTGCAGCTACCTGTACCTGAGGAATATTTACCACCCAACTTACATGATTTGTAATATTTGGAGCTTGTCCTATAAAACCCCACAGAGCTGGGACTGTGAAAGCCTGGGCAGCTCTCCTTCTCTGTCACAACACAGACTGCATGAGCTCGGAGCGTATTGCTGGCTGAAGATGGGTGCAGGTAGAATAAAAAAACCCCTACAAACAACAACATTCACTGCTTTTTGAGCTGGAAAATGATAAAGACATCCTTGATGACAACTGTGTGGAGAGGGCTGTGCTCACATCTACACTGAATTCCAGTTCCACCCCCTATGATAGAGCAGGTACAGAGGTGCAGGCAGCGGGTGTGCCTGAGCCAGCCCACTCCAGCATTGCAGGAGATACATGGCTCCCACATGGTTTGTTTCAATGTGCATTAAGGATGTACCTGACCTAAGCCAATGGAATAAAGTGAAATAACAGAACAAACTGACACTTTAATACCTTTTTGCCAGCCTTGGCTTAAAACAGAATGCACATATGTTCAGGCACACTTGCCAATCCTGTGCTGCCTTGCTAGTAACAAATAGTGATTGGTCTCTTTGCTTTTCTCAGACACGGATGAAGACAGATTTGGGGGTAAAAAGGAAGGTAATAGAGAGTTTATCTCCTTTCAGTTTTCTTTCTTTGCCTCTGTCTTCATAATTGCTGGGAGATTATTATGTCTGAATCATCAGACTTGAAGAACCATATGCCATTTCCCCTTAAATGACAGCTGAGATATTTATCTTTATTGTTGTAGGGTGTCTGGTAGCAACATCTGCAGGTCAGCTGAGGATAATTTGTCTTTTGATATTTTTGATAGACTATCAATGAGGGCCAGCTGGAGCCAATCATGGCCCTTTGGTGTGGTGGGCAGAGGAGAACAAAGAGGTTCTTGTAGCTTGGCACCAGTTACTTGCTGATGTGCTAACAGCTGTAGGGGTAGAGGGATGAGAATTACCTTTTGAATTTGGGAGTTTATGAAGATGCTGAAAGCTCAAGGCTGCCAAATGGAGCTGTACGTATCTTTGTCATCTGGCCACAGGCACTGGGACTTTTCAGGGGGATCCACTTCAGTGAGCACTGAGAGGGAAGAATCCATTTGCAGTATGTGGACTGTAGAGAGAGCTGTGCAAATCAAAAAGAGCTCTCTGCAGTGAGAAATACTGCACATTTGCTGCAGTCATCAGTAGAGGCACACTAGATTCCTTAGGAAAAAATGCAGGAATTTTCACATTTTCAGCTGCTATTCAATTCCTTACTGGTGTTGTCTTTAGTGTTTGATTTACTGAGACTCCTCTCCAGGTTTTAGTTAGTGAGCTGAATATTAATTGTGTCTTCTACCTTCGTTGTCCATGTTGGTCAGACCTGTGATAGGAAGGATCATCAGAGACAAGGCATCGTACAGATTAAATCAATTCCATGTCATTTGCAGCACCAAAGTGTTCCTAAGTATAGATTTAGCTTAGTGACCTTGTAGTGAATGTCAGCAGTCAGTTAAGTCACCACTCAGCACTGACACTGGAGCTATTTAGGAAGTAATGAGTTGGCACAGCACACTAACTTCTGGAATTACTGGGAGCTTGCTAATGTCTGATGCATGCCCCACATAGCGGTATAATTTAGGGAAGAGGGTGAGTCACTTGTACTGCTCCCAAGTGCAGCCCAAGGCACGAAGTTTGTCTTCACTAAAAACATCTCAGGTTCATCTATGAGTACCCTGCTGTACTTTGCCTTCACTTGTCTACACTGATAGCTAGCTCAGGATTTATCCTTTAAGCTGAAGAACACCAACTACCTGTAGTTATCCATGAACACTGACACTGCGGTATACATTGTAGAAATTATCTAGAGTGATAACAACCGTGACAAAATGGTCTTTCACAAGCCCTTTGATCTGAGGTAAGTCATGAGTTGCTGACAGTTTTCTCCCCATGGATGGGCTAAAGAGAAAGCTTATCAGGCTCTCTATTATTAGTACCAGCTTGAGTGATGGGAAAGCTAAACCCTACCCAATCCCAAGGGGAGACAGGGTCTGGATCCCAGTCCTAGTGCTCCCCAGAGCCCACACTTGGAAATGAGAATAGATAAGCAACCCCCGTTTTTTCTTGGAAGCTATGGGTGGTTATTTGACACAGGCAGCATCCAAGGGTTCCCAGGTCTTTGGGGGAAAGACAGAATGTTATAAGCAGTGGATTTAAATTCTTCCAAGCAATAGAAAATTGGAATAGGAACTCCTTGGGGAGCCACTGCTCCCACCTGGGGAGGGCACCAGCATGTGGCAACTGCTCCTCTAGCTTATTTTGTACAAAGCAAATTTCAGTCAGAAACACCTGATTTACATGAACAATTCAGAAAGATAAACTGGGAGGAAGATTGTTCCAGTTGGTGCAAACCCCAAGGGATGGGGTTTGGGCCTTCTCTTCCTTTACGTGGTAAAAGCTGGTAATTGTTGTCACCAATAAACCAAGGCACAGCACAGTTACAAACTATTTTGTGTGGGAAAGCAGAAAGGATGCCTGGATGGTCACAGCACCTTTCCACACTCCCTGCTTTTTGCAGCATGATCTTGAGTAGGTACTGAAACGTGCCATCTCGGTGTGCTGGGTGACCCTCCAGTTACAGGCATGACCTCCAGTAGGCATCAATCCTGCATAGTTCTGTATTTTTGTTTTGTGCTCTCAAATCAAAATACAGCTTCAGTCTGAGGTAGCTTCTGAGCAAGACAGACTACTTCTTTCACTGAGTATGTCAACAAATCAAATCTGAATTTGCTCAGTTTAAATATATTTTCAGAAAAATTCACTGTTGGATACATCCTATTACACAAGTGTCTGAAAATCAAAGGAAAAATGATTAGGAAAGGATCCTATCTTCTGGTTTCTTACTGTTTCTTTTCTCTGAAATCTTTCACATGCAGATGTTGATGGTTTGTCAAGCACACAAAAAACAGCTCAGTTTCTGCAGATGCAAGGAAATAGAATATCTAAAGAAATTGCAAAGAGTAGAAGCAAATGAAAGATCTTTTTCAATAATGTGCAAGGTTACAGAAAACAAAGATATTCATGAATCCTCTAAAACTGAATGCGAAGTAGTGAGATTGCATTTAACAAGAGAGCTTTCTTTTGTCTCTTTGTATTTAACCCCAAATTATTTATGTTCTCTCTCATGGTAGCAAATTCAATCCTTTGGAAACATATTTGCCTTTAGCACATAATATCCATCACAATAAAATATATGACATTTGTTGTCAAGACCTGTATGAGTGTTATAGATGGAAATTGAAGGTAAAAAAGAGCTGGTTTATTATACCATGAGTTCAGCACACCAAACTACTTAACCTCTTGTCTTTGGTCTTTCGTTCTTCAGGTCAGCACACTTTTGAAGTGTTGCCAAGATTACATACTCCTTTTGCATGGACTAGAGATTGCCCAGTAGTGGCCTCTGTGCCCAGTTAAAGTCTGGACTGAAAAATGACTGCATGTTGCTAGGGATTTCTGCCTCATCCTGCTTGGCTGCCTACAGAGAAAGACCATGCAGGTAGTGATTACTAACAGGTTGTTAAACACCTTTCAAGAAATCATATGCAAGAACAACTTCAAGTGGTGCACACTGCGGTTGGTTTTCCTCCAGGCTGACGGTTAGGTAGGTAAGACAAGCACCAAGAGCAACACGTTTGATCCATGTGATTGCAACACTGCTGGGGACCAAGAGGATTGGGAGACCAGGGAAATTTGCCTACCTGACAGGGGCTCATGGCTGAGGCAAAGTACTGCATTAACATTTCTGGACTGTTAGATCCTCAGGTCTCCACCCTGCACATGGCTTTTTTGGGCATCATTGCACCGCTCACTGATGCAGGTGTGCCACCATGCTTCAGTGACTGTAAATTTGGTGTCCTTGGCAGAAGTTTCAAAAGTAAAGAGGTCCTCCTTTTTGCTTTCTGACTCTTTGGGATGAAAAGATTATTTTAAAGATTTTTCCTTCCCTAGTTCTCAGTTCCTCTGTTGGCACTTCAGATTTATGATAAGCAACATGGGGTCATGAGCAGCTCAGGTAGTGGACGGAGCCCTGTTCCGGAGACAGAGGTGGTTTCTGAGCAGGCAGACCGCACAGTGTGCTCAGCTGTCTCCACTTCTCTCTTGATGAAGCTCAGACCCAGAGAGAGAGTGGAGTAACCACGCAGATGTGAACCTCTGCAGAGATGGTGCTGGCTGGGCAGGACAGCAGAGCTGGACTTCAGTAAGTTCTCAGCTGTTTAACTTCATAATAAATTGCATAATTGTGGTAGTTCAAGAAGTGACTTGGGGTTCTTCAGGTGGGAAACAGACCTGCAAATACCAAAGGACTACTGCTGCAAATATTGAGGAGGGAAGAGTGGATGGGGACGGAGAGTGGCCTAAGAGCTATTGTCACATGGATGGGAAGGAATCTAAACCAGATATTAAAGAGGGGGAATGGATGTTTTCTTCCTGTGTATTTGTACATGCTTTCCTGCTGAGCTTCTGAGCTTTCTGAGCTTCTGACTGTATTCACTTCTGTCAGGCAAGATATCTGTCTTCGTAAACAGCTTCAGGGAATACAGTCAGATGTTTTGGATACCCACAATGGGTGCATTCAGTCTTCTGGGGCTTCAGGATGCAGGTTTAGCCCATTCTGTTACTCATTTTGTTGCTATAAGTACCCCAAACCATAACAATCTGACATCATGGCAATGTAGTCAAATATTCCCAAAACAGTAGTGGAATACACAGCAGATTTCAGGCACTGCATCTTTCCACCTAAGACTTACATCTTACCCCCTTGTGTGGTTGAGGATAATGGAAATTTGAGACAATATTTTCAGGCAGTTTCTCTTCTAGTACTGCTGTGCAGTTCTGAAAGGTCTTTCACTCTGAACCCTGAATTATCTATGCCCCCAGAACTGCAAGAAAAATATGCTTAAGAAAACCACAAAAAAGTAAACATTGGACTTTTTCCCTTGTGATTTTCCTCACTATTGGTCTAGTTTATGCTTCCAAAGACCACCCATTTATTTCTTCCTGGCTGTTAAAGCTCCTTTTCTCTTTTATTCCCTCTTCCTACAGGTCTTTCACCCTACAGCTGGTGTGGACAGCTAAGATCAGAGAAAGAAAAAATGAATGGAAGAGAAAAAGGTGAAAGACCTCTACCAGGCATCTCTTGCGAAAGGGAATTTGAGGTACCTCTGTGGTATGAGGGTAAGAAGGTGTTTCAAGAGGTCTTCTTGTCTTTGTCTTTGTTGTCTGTCGTAAGTATTACTGCAGGGGAATGAAGCAAAGTTGAAGAGGTAGTCTGAAATCATTCCTGGGACTACATCTCTCGAGCCTTTATGGGGTAGTAGCATTCAAATGGGGCTGGCTTTTCCCAGTCTCTGCTAGCCCCATTTGAACGGGAACCTCTCATCCCATTCCCAACTGCAGGCTGAGCCACGTGAGCATTTTTCAGCAAAGTAACTCCCATGGGCACTTCTTGCCCCCTCTGTGTTGATTTGATTACTAGGCTGGATTGAGCAACATCATCTTCTCAGAGCAACCTGACATCACTGGGAGGGTGCAGTGGCTGGTTTCCAAACCCTGCAGCAGGGAGCACTGGGGCATAAGAGCTGACTTACAGAATCGTCCTGATACACAGTGACAAAGGAAGCAAGGACATCGGTCACAAAAAGACCAGGGCTTTGACAGTGACAGCTGATGATCTACAGCAGTTGCATTTGGTTTGCAGTCAGTTCATGCTACACTTCAGATGTTTATGTGTCTTTTTGGGATTTTTTCTCTTTTTATCATATCCACGGAATTATGCACATTGTTCCAGTTGCTGTGTATATTCCAGCCTGAAAAATTGTTCTCTTTCAAATCCCTGGTGGCCTGCTAAAGCCCCAAAACAAGCTGCAAGGATTAATTCCTCCCCAGATAAGATTTTCCTAAACCCTAACAGATAATTTATTTGAAGTTTAATTTTAGTCTGTTATTACACGCACGGGCCTTATCTTCATTCAGAGTCGTTAGCAAAATTAAACAAGCCTCTGCAAACAGGAAAGGGAAGCATAAAAGAGCCCTAGCACATAAGTGACACAGAGTTAAAGGCACTAATGGTAGGCTTATGCAGTGCTGGCAAGTCTGAGCCCTCAAGGAACTTGTGATTTGTCATGTTCTTCATGACCCCTGAAGCAGGGATACATCCTGCCCTCTGGGATCTCATGATGCTCAAGTTCCCTCTGCCATGATCCATGATAGGGTACCTAAGCCCTGCCCCTCCTTCTAGTTCACAGGATGCCTCACTCCATGGTTTCCCAACTCTTGTCCTTCTCCCTACATTGCAGCAGCTCTGCGTTTGCTCCCTTAGATGCCGAAGAAATTACAGCAGCTGTGCTCAGCGGAACAAAGAGAAGAAAAAGCAAGGCCACATCACATCTTGTGTAATCCATGAAATGGAATCCTTGAAATGTTCACTGTATCAGTGGTACCACTGGTTGAAGTCTGTCCTAACTGCTTTGCACGGTGGATCCATATCCCCACCAGGGAGCTGAACTCTTCCCTTCTACCCATCATGACACAGGAGCGGGGGGGAAGATCATCTCCCTTTTGCATCACTCTGTAAATAGGATTTGGACCCTCAGTCTCAAGGTATAGAAGGGTGCCTGAACATGTTAGCACTGCAGTGTATTCCTGATCAGGGTGATGTTTAAGGCAGTATCTAGACAGCTGCCACATTTGTGCTATTTCACCTCAGCCAACAATGGCTGAACCAGAGCTTAGCTGAGAATGTTGTACTTCATATATAGTCTTGTCATTACAAAAAGCAATAGTCTTTTCAGGAAGTGCTCTGAAAGTCTCCCTTCTCCAATTGCAGTTGTATAAAAATTCCAGACCTAGAAAGAGAAAAGGGACTGCTATTACTAGTGACTTTAACCAATCTGGAAAAGGAACAATGCTGCTGGTCTCTGTCTTTAAATCAGTTTCTTTCTTCTTTAGCACCACTATGACCGCCTAGGTCCCTCTAGAGAGTACATGACTAATTCTGCTGTGCTGGAGCTGAAAGGGTTACTTGGAGCTCTTCAACTTAGGAATATGCTTAGGCCTCAGGACAGGATGCTGAAGACCTGAGTTGCATTTTCTACTCTTCAGCAAGTCCATAGGTCCATGATAAAGTCACTTAGGGCTAGACTGAGAGGAATGTCGGGAGAACTCCAATAAGTTCCTTAAGCATGCAGCCAAACAGCCTGAGGGCTGCCCTGACCTCTTCCATGGCTCATAGGTAGAAGCAGGCACCTCAGAAGAGACGAGAAATTGTGGTGGCCATGATCATATTTCCTAATCATCCACACATATCATCAATGTAGTCATCTAATTTATTATTTACCTATGGGTATAAAAAATAATTATGATTAATAGAATTGCTAATTTTTAAAGAAAATACCATAATTCAGACTCTCTTTGTAAATCAGTTCAACAAAAATTAAGCAAGCCGGTCTAGATTAAGCTAGTACCATAATCTCCCATCCACACACTCTACCTATATGTAATAATATATATCCATTTATAAATGCATTTATAACTGTTAACTAGCTATTTCAGTGGTTACAGGTCTGCCACATATGTTTTAAGGACAAAGTAAAAGAGAGTGAATATCACTAGGTCCTCATATTTCTCATAAACATGAAAAATCTAGTGCATTTCTACCACAGAAATGAAGAATTGTAAATCCTTGTAAAGGCAGCCTTGTGGCATGGGAAATCCTGTATCTGAACGCCAATGTGATGCATCAATAAAAACCATTGAATTCAGCTATTACTTTTGTTGATGGAGAATTGACTGTGTAATTTCATTTAGGGCAGCCTGCAAAAAGAAGCTCTAATAGCCAGAAAATGTCTTCATTTTCCCTGCCTTGTAATATGGATAGGTCTGTGTAGAGTTAGATGGAACAGAGAAAAATATTTCTCCTGATTAAGTATTACACAGCAAAAGAACAAGAGTCAACAGACACAAGTTGCTGTAATGGACATTCTGGTTAGATAGAATCACAGAACACGTAATGTTGGGAGGACCCCATTGGGTCATCACTTTCTTCTATCATCAGGTAAAAGGAAATAAATTCATTCAGTGTGGTGAAACACTGCACCATGTTGCCCAAGGAGGTTGTAGGATCTCTGTCCTTGGAGACACTCAGAACTAGATTTTACAAAGCCTTGCTAACCTGACCTAACTTTGACATCACCCGTGCTTTGAGCAAGATGTTGGACCAAATGAGCTCCAGAGGTCATTTTTATAGTTCTATGATTTTATGATAGCCACAAAAGTGCTTTTGACGCATTAGTTGACAAGACTTTTTATATTACCAAGAGGGAACAGCATGTTTTAGCTCATGTACATGAATACACACACTATGCTGGAGGTCTAAAGGCAGCACAAAAAATACCATATGGACTTCAAATACCTACATGCAATTTCACAAATTCAGAGAGCAGCCTCCTGCTCTGGGTCATGAGTGTGGCTGTTCCCTAGAGGTTAGACCACGTCTTTGTAGAGCATCTCACAGACTGAGTTCTATAGGTACTGGAAGTACCTATAGAAAATTGGAAGTAATTTAATAAGAATTATATTTTCTGGCTTTCTCCTTGCACTAATTTTTAGAGCTTCACCCCCCCCCCCCCCCTTTTTTTCCCCTGGAAAGTATATACTATCTCCAAACAGGCTAGGTAGTATTATGTTCCTCTAAGAGGTCACTGAAATTGGTCCAGTTCTTAAGAGATTATTAGCAGCAGGTCACATTTCCAAATAATTTATTTCCACAATATTTTCCACAAATAATTTGGAGGGTTTTTTCTTTTCATTAACAATATGAGCTATTTTAATAGCAAAACTATTAAGAAATAGTATATATTCAAGTTGTTGTGAAAGCATTACAGCAAATCTACCACTGCATGTGTGTTCCTCCTTAGCTTGCACAGTCATGCCAGCTTGTTTGCTGTAAACAGTAACAGCATGTTGTAACTTCATACTGGGAAAAGGAAAAAAGCATTTTCAACAGCAACCTGAGTAAGACTGTAAACAACATAACAAGCTGTGGAAAGACTAAAGTGTTGCTCTGCTGCTGAACAAAGACCACTAAACACAGATAAGCAAGGTAAGGTACCTGGGTACCAATATGGCTAGTGAAGATAGGGGCTGAATCTGCATTTCTCTGCTATGGAACTACACATACCCTGTGAGATGCAAAGCATGCCCTTCATAGACTGAAAGACATTCTGATTCAAACTAAACATTGTAACTCATTCTCATTAGAAGCAAGTTAGGTAATTTAGATTAGTCTCAGGTAATTTTAGGTCTCCAAATCCAAGGTTCAAGGGACCAAGGAAAAGTCTTCCTCCATTTCAGCATCTTGCTTTCTTTCATATGCCTCTAAACACTTGGAAAATGTGATCTAGTGGAAACTCAGGATTCAGAGACAAGGAGGCAGAAAACCCTGCAATGTTGTGACTCTGGTAAGCAGATGACAGGGCAGCAGGGAAATACCAGATATTTGGATTGCCAATGATGTTGATACCAAGACTGATTTCTCTTTACTGCAATAACTTTTTATATAATTGAAACCTTTTTTCTTCTTTTTACTTCTGTACTAGTCATTTAGAATCTCAGCTAAGCTGTTAGTTTTTGTGGGGAATCTAGTCCTCATGGTGGTAGCACTGGACAGTCAACTATGTGAAAGCACACTTCAATAAATCTTTATGCCAACAGAGCTCTGGGATCAATCAAAACTTCACATGCTGTCCAAATAAACCATATTTGCAGACCTTTTGGGCTTGATCCAAAAGAAAAACAGTGCTTCAAACACCTCAGACATTTTGGGAGGTAAGTTCAAACTCTCACTCTAACGTGGGGTCACCTTTAACAACTTTATTTTTGGAAAAAAAATTCTCTCTGATCAGGAGCCTGGTCCTGAAATTTATAATGGGATCTGATTTGTGTGGTTTGATTTCATCTGGGGTTTTAAGACTGTTGGTTCTTATTTTCTCATGTGCTATTGATTTGTGTTCCCTGACTGAATAAGCACAAGATTCATTTACATGAATAACCCCTGAGGCTTGAAATGCCCCAATACTCTAACAGAACACCTAATTTTTATTTATTTTTTTGTGGCAGTGTATTTTCCCCCACTGGTTACTAACTGCTCTCATCCTAACATTATGCCAGTGTAAAACCTGGGAGCTGATTTAAATCTCCACCTTAAAAAGAAAAGACAAATGGTAGCTGTACTAGCAAGCATGAACCCAACAGGAGATGCTATAGGGGGGTTCACTTCCACATGGCCTCTTGCTGGTGTGGTACACACGGTCCAGGTCAGACACACCAACACAGCCTCGCTGCCCACAAGATGTCTGTGGGAGAACATCTCAGGTGCAGCCTGAGTGGGACAGGACAGCTCTTTGCCCCTTACGTAGAGAAGCCATAGGGTAAATGGTATCCTGCGGACTGCTCAACTTCAAGAAGGTTTTCCATCCTTTCATCATAAATTGCTTTTCCCTGTATCTTCTGCTACTATGCTAAGTTATTGTAAATTTCAGAAAAAGTATGCTATATGTGGAATGGATCCTTGAACAGGGAATGTTTAATAGAATTGGCAATACTACTGCTGCTCACTCGGAGCCCAAAAATTATGAATCAGACCCCTGAAAAGTCACAAAATCCTGCCATTTTTTACGTACATGTAGGATCATGTAACACCCCTGATTCTGTGCGTTGTTTGCACAGTGTGCAGCTTGCTCTTCTATGCCAGGACCACTCCACATGGGCTGGGAGCTGAGCAGCTTGGTCTCCATCATTCTGAGAATCTCTCTCTCCTCAGCTTTCCTCTGCTGCTTTCTCCTGTTGCTTGTGAGGTGTTTAGTGCCTGTACTCAGACTTGCTTGCTGGCAGGTAATGCCCTAGTGCTTTGACTCTGCCACGGGAACAAGATTTCAGCTCAGCTTGGTGTTGTCCAAGTTGCTTCTGCACCCTTTGTAAGTTATTAAGAGGCTGCTTCTTTTACCTGTCAGCCTCTGTTTGGCTGCCTTTTAGTCTCTGAAAGGATTAAAACCACCATTACTCTCCCTCTTGCTCTGCATTGTGCCTGTCCTTCATCACTTGTGCTACTTGGCGAGGAGGCATTCCCTACTGAGCCATTCTGGAGCTGCACACCAGCACCACTGCCTGACCTGCTCTGTGTGCTTGGACTGGCCATGCTTTGTATCACATGCTTGAACACATCTCCTGCTGCTGTGAAAAGAGGGCAGTCCAGCTCCCACAGCCAGAACATAACACACCACCAATAACACACATCCTGGTGTATGAGGGCAAGAACCACCCTCTGGCTTTATCCCAAGTAATACCTTCCTTTCCTTTTTAGCTTTTTAATTTTCTTTTTTTGTCTCTCGAGGTGGAGCCAGTATTGTCTTCATATGTTAAACTGTTCCCATTGTGTTCTCAGAGGGATGTTCAATGCACTTGGCTTAGCTCAAGCCTATACTTTTCACATCCCTGGCTTTTTATGGTAGGTATTCATCTTGTTTGGTCAATTCTTGCGCTGACATTAGCTGACATTTTTTGAAGTCCTGCCTCATACACCCAACCCACACTCATAGGGAGCAGAGTGAATTCTCTGTGAGAGCCACAGATTGATCTGAGGGACCCAGCTCTTGTGTATCGCTCCTGGGAAAGGTGATGGTCCAACAGCACCCTGACAGACCCATGTTTGTCACACACAGCCTGTGCTTGCGCCTCGGTCTGAGCGTGAGGCTCAGGCTGCTGCCAGTAGTTACTTTTGTGGTCTGACTTTATCCTTGGCTTGTGTTACTGGAGGCTCATGTAGGATGTGCTGTAGTGCCTCGCAAGTGCTCTGCAGTGGCTTCTGATCCAGCTGCACATGTAGCTCATGCCCAAAAGAAACCGTCAGACTTACACAAGAGACAATGGTCCTCACTGCCCTCGTTTGCCAATGAGATTGGAGCCACAGACTGGCCAGTGGCAGATCTGGGGATTCAGGCAAGGAAAGCCTCTCCAGTCTGGAGTTTTATAGTTACGAACTAGTTCCTCAGTCACACCCTGCTCAAAGGCAGACACATGAAGTCAGATAGAAAAAGGGCCCATCTAGAGTCAAAGAGCGGAAAGAAAAATAAATACAAAGAAGAGGAGAAAGATACAATGCAACAAAACAAGGGAGATTTAGAGTAGATTCATTGTAAAGAGGAAGAGGATGGGAAAGGGAAGCTGAAATCTAGAAAATTACTCAGTAGGCTAATAAAGAGCATGTTCTCAGATTTCAGTTGTCCTTCAGTTCAACTTTTATGCTTTTATTTAGAGTTAAGACAAGGAAGGTGGACTTGTCGGCATATAGCAAGCTATTTTTTTGTGCTTTTCTCTTATCTTGCAGATGTAGGGATAATATTTTCTGTATTACTTGTGGGCTATCTCTACTCAATTCTGATGTAACCATGCCACAGAATGCAAAAACTTCAATAACTCCTGTCTCAAAAAGAAGGACTGAAACCTTGGCTAAGGCCAATGAATAACTCCATTTCACTTCAGTGAAAATTCAGGATTTCATCTCAGACATGAAGGTTGTTCAATATTGAGAGTTCTGTGAACTTCAGGTCATCACCAAAGCCAGATCTTGGGATTCAGGTGTTTTTTTCCGTAGAAACTAATGTAAGTTGGCAGGAGTTTCTCCCATTCCTCATAAAGCAGGGAGGCTGTTCCAGGGTTAGTAAAAAATAAGCTGCAATTCTTCTTATTTTGAAGCATTTCTCTGTGTGGTGTAGCAGGGGTAGGTTTCACAAAGGTGATTAGAAAACAAGCATTTGTACACAGGACTTTCAATGAGGACGTTATCTCCTCTAATCCGAGAATTCTCTTTTTTCCTGGCTTGGGGGCGAAGCACTTTATAGACAAACACAAAGGCAAAACAGCCATGTGCTCTGAATAACTCACATTCAAATTAGACTGACAACATAATGAAAGCTGAATAATGTTATATTTGGAAGTCATTGATAAAAATCATCCTCAGCTCGTATCTTGAGAGGATAGTAGGATGAGTGGTTATCTATGCCTCTGCTACTCTGCTTCTTCTTTCACAGTCATTTTCTTTTCTCATCTTGCCTGGCACTCTTCAAAAACAGCCTCTTTAAGATATGAAATTTATCTTCATTAAAAAAAAAAAAAAAATCCTCCTAACTTTCCTGGATGGAGTCTTATAGTGCTCCAATAATGTTTGAGAGTTGGTGTACTCAAATCCTCACTGATTTCCAGGATGGGTCTTAAATCACACATTATATACTCTTATCCACCAATACTCTGCTCTGGATTTACAGTTCCAGTTAAAGTTAGATCTGTGAAGGAAGATGACATCTTGCTGCTCCCCATCCTTTTAAAATACCAAATCAATTTAAGGGTTTAACTTATTGTTATAGTTTATCCTGAACCGTCTGAATCCGTTCATTGAATTTTAGCTGTAGCTATACAAAATTCTATACAGTGAAATTGTTTGGCCATACTGAGAATGTCTACGCCATGATCCATCACTGCCACTGACTGCCAGCAATAAAGAAATCCTCCTTTATTCTCCATTCATTTAAGTGAATCTCTGAAACTACTATTGAACACCAGGCGTACAGCTTACTAGGCTTTAATTTTTTTCTTCTTCTTTTAAGGAGCACTTAATATTTACCTGAAATGCACTTCATTGTTGAGTGTCTTCAGAGCTGTCAAAAAGAGACATTGGGAAGACCCAACGAAATACAGACTTGTAAGACTGACTGTAGTAGTGAGCAGGATAATGGAAACATTTATAAGGCAGATTACAATTCATTTAGGAATGTGATTTAGTAAAGGGAAAGCTGCCTGGTTCTGCTAAAAGAAGATCATGTATGACAAATGTATTAGGGTCATTTCAAGGCATTGCTGAACTGATAAAGAGGAAATCGTTGACATAATTCATCCAGATTTCAGGAAAGTATTTGTTACACGCTGTACAGGAGATCGATTTACAAGGTCAGAAAGCTGAGCATAGGGGACAACTCTTGAAATGGAATACAAATTGGTTGAGGTGCAAGAAACAGATGGCGTCAGTAAAATGAAACCATTCAGGGTGCGATGAGGTACGGATTTGCCTGAACATGAATACCGAATACCACATGATTCAGGTCTCAAGCCATTTGTAGCGCTAGGAATGTGGACATGGGCAGGTCTTCACTGCTTTGGAATGAAGAGACTTGCAAACCACTCTGGGGTGATTGATTGAAAACAACCATGAAAATGCAAATCATAGTGGAGAAACCCATGCAGTAAATGCACTTCTCAAGTCCTCTATGGACAGGAGAAAAATGCCTAAAATTCACAGGTGATTAACCACTTCTACCTGCTTTTAAACACCATCTGTGCACCTTGTTAAATACCAAATTGAAACAGATACAGTTTCCTGGTTTGTCAGAATCTGCCCAACCACTAAAGTTGAAAAAAATGACATTGTGCTGTTAGTGAAACCCATGCACAGTGCAGAATTGGAAGGCTGGAGAGTGCAGAGCACACTCTTCATCAGCAAAATGTCCAAGCAAGTGCCTTAATAACCAGGCTTTGACTTCTTCTTACTGAGTGGATTTTTTTCTCCTTGATTTAGGAATAGACTGAGAAACAGCCTAGAATTGAGTACAAATATGACTGAGCACAGCAAACTCAGAGGAGGGTCCTAGAAACTAGCAATGTTCCAATAAAGACTCATTCTCTGTGTACACAGATTGGCTCAAACATGAAATGAGGGGCTAGATAACTCAATACACTCTGTTAGATGATACGTTACTTTTTCTTTTAAAGGAGAAAGGCTACACATCTTAAAGTTTTGATGGGAATTAGGCACCTCATAGCATTTAAAGTTCCACCATGGGACTCAGCTTCTAGCCATAAAGTTGCTTGAACAGTGTAATGCTTTTGGACCCCACCTCCAATGATGAAAGCATTACTTAATTTTATTTATTCCACCATTTAAATTATGTATTTCTCAAAAACAAAGATACTTCTACTTAACGAGAATATTGATATGAAACCTTGAAGTCTGTGACAGAGAAAAACCTTCATGAAGGAAATATTTCTGGCAAAAACATGTAGAGTTTGACCTATTCAGCTGAGATCTGAGTGTCTTTGTCTCCTTATTTTTGAATACCATACCAAATTGGTAGTACACACCCACAAAACTACCTCTTGTGCTCTGTTGGCAGATGTAAATGTAGATGTAAACCAGATGGCTAAAGAAAGTACCATAGATATGCGTAGCATATACAAATTAATTGAAATCCATTTTTTCATTCATTTCAATATGCTTGGCATAAAATTGCGATTCAGAAGCTGTTTCATAATTTTTATTTGTCCCTACAAGCTGCTTCTGGAGAACAAGGCAAGGGCCAGGGAGAGACACTTCAGCCTGTGATTGCTGCCCACTGCTAAATACAAGTCAGAGCCCTCAGCCATTATCTTATCAAGTTTTATGGAGTTCTTGGTACTGACTGATGCCTCCACCACTTGTCAGAGAGAATAAGTAAACATACCATCCACATACAACCTCTCACTAGGACCAGGAAATTATATTTTAAATTGATTCAGTGACCAACAAGCATGATGAAAAAAAAATCTTTCTCAGTGAAAGGAAAGAGTTTATTTTTAAAATAAAGAGTAACAAACCAAGAATAAAAAGGAAAAAGGTATGAAATTCAAACAAGCAATTATAAATAAATTAAATGTATAAATCTACTTTCACTGGAATAATAACTTAATAAGATCATAATCTAACCAGTTAAATGGATAAACTAAGTGAAATTCTGGAGTAACCTTACAATTTTTAAATAAAAGCTACATCTTGTCCAGAGCAGTTAAAGGAGAAGCATACGCTTGCAAAATGCTCCTAAGCAACCTGGTAGTACTAGGTATAAGAGCAGTTATCTGACACTGAACAATTAGAATTCACACAGGAAAAGAAGCAGGTGGTGTCCCCCATACAAGAAAGCAGCAGTGGCAAAGAAAAGAGACAGTCACTCTAGAACAACATCTACTCCGATGGCTCTTGTGATAATTAGAAGGTTGTGTTTCTTTCCATTTGATTCAAACCTGGAGCATATAAACAGACCCCTTAATTACTTCTGTTAAACCTGTTGTACTTTTATAACTAAGTATTTATGTGAAGAGAGAGAAGTTATACTCTTTCTATTACAGTCTTATCTAGGATGAGAAATAAAGCTTCAGCTCTTTGATTCAACTGCTTTTACTAACTGGACAAGTTTCTAGGGAGACAAGAGAATGCTCACCAAACTTCACTTAAAAAAGACTGAGGCTGAAGTCTCAAAAGTCTGTGTAATTTGAACATAAAACAGGCAAACTTAGCTCAGTGCCATTGCCATTCTAAAGCATGCAGTCAGGGTTTGATGAGAAATTTCCTCAAGAACCCAGAGAAACTGCACACCAAAGCTGAGAGATTTTGGGTTTTGCCAGACAGATATTTTCAAATGAAAAATTATTTTGCTATGATATTCTCAATAAGTTTTGTGTCAATCCCATTTTTTTCTCTTTGACAGTGGGTTTTCTTTCTTTATTCTCTCTAAATTGACTAGAAAGAACAGGATCAAGCCAGCTGTACTTTATGTATCCCATCTTGTTCTTTGCTTACAGTCTGCTGAGTATTGACCACAGATGTAAAGTGATGGTCTTCGTGCTGAAGAGTCTGGTATGGTCACAGCAATAAACATCTCTGCAATGGTCTGCCAGTTTTCAGGGATTTGACATACCCCACCCGTTGAAAATTGAACCTACAAGTCTGAAAAATCACTCATATGTCAAATTTGATGGCAGTACTGGGTCACTCTTCAATTTCATAGTAGCAGAAAGTAGTGTGAATTTCCCAGCTGGATTTTTAGTAAAATGAACTATTTTTTATATTTTTCTAGTGCACTCAGAGGAACATAAAATGCAGTACATGTTTCCTTAGTATCCATCAGTTGTGCCTGTCTGAGTCACTTGACAAAATAGTTTCTCTGATCTTATACTTGAGTTTTAGTTACATCAATAACAAGAAAATTTTAAGGAAAATAATAATAATGCAGGAGGGCAGTGAGAGACCTTCACGTCTCTCGAGAGACTGTCTTGACAGGAGGAATTTGATGCCTCTGGGAAAACAGAATTCATTTACACTAACTCTATTCAACTGTAATGACAAGCCGTAAAACAGGCTCTGAGATGTTGTGCTTGGTTTTTTTACTGCTATCTTTTTAGTTCCTACTGAGTTTTCCTTATTCTTAGGGTGTGGGAAGAGCCACAAATTCTGCTGGTGAACATAACTTGTTATTAATCCCTACATGGTTATTTGCTATCACTAGGAAAGACAAGAGTGCCAAACTTTTCCAATACAGCCTAGATCAAACCTATTAATTTTACAGATGCTTTTAGAGAACTTAGACCCTTCTTGTCCAAGTTGAGTTTGAACTGCCACCAGCATCTTGCAGAGCCTCATCCACAGCCTGGTGTTCCTGGGGGACTTCACTGAAGACCATACTTGGTGCCAAGCTAAGTATGTCCACAAAAGAGAGTGCTTGAACGGAACAGTTCTGTATAATGGGTGTTTGCTAGTGATATCTAGGGGCTGGTTACCTGCTCTAACACCTGTGTCTACCATCCAACGCATTTTTTGAGCATTTCAGCCCTAAGCAAACTAGAAAGAAGCCAATCATCTGATTTCCAGTGAAGACTTTGGTATTTGGAGGCCAAAGGTTTCTCTAGACAGAAGTGTGCCTAAGAGTTAGATGCTGCAACATCATCGGGCTTTGGAGAAACCAGGCTTTAAAACAAAATTATTTAAAGCACTTGCACATGAACTTATGCATAATATATTACTCCTAGAAAATCTATACAACAGAACACTCTTGACTTTGGATTTTAATTCACTCAGAAAATCTCAGAGTTAGGACAGTTCTCTTGGTTATATGTGTTCGTTCATTTCCAAAATCATTTTGTTTTCAAGCTTGCAGTCTTTCCTCTGCCCCACCATCTTACAGCTTTCCCCTCCATTCTTTCCATGAGCATCCCACCCACTGCCTGCACTCCCTGCTCTTAACTGCTGCTTTGACTTGGTTTTCCCCCCTTTTTGGCCAGACCTCACCACCAAGCTTCATCCTAGAGTTGGTTTGTGCAGATCGTAGTCTGTTCCTGTCTCTTCCCCAAAATTCTCTTTTTTCCACTCTCTCTGTAGAAGAGAGAGATTCTCTGCTCTGAACTCCAGTATTCAGTTGCACCAACTAAGTCATAAGATAGCTCAAAAAAAGCAAAAAATAAGAAGAAAATAAAGACTGCCTCCAATTTTAATGTTACAGGAAGCATCTAACACACAAAGGAAAACAACATATTGAAGGTCTGAAACCATTGAAAAGAGAAACACCATCACCTAGCAATCTTTGTTGTTTGCCTAAGATGTGTCCTTCACGGACTTGACTGGCCACGAAAGGATTCAACACAAATTAATAACTGCTAAACTGCTTCTGATCTGCAGGTCATATTGTCCTACTGACAGATCATGCATGTGAAGTAGAAGAGCTGATACAGAATAGTGAAACCAGCAATGAACCTGAGAAAATCGAGAAGGTGCAGCTGGAATACAAATGGACAAAAAGTAGCCTTTAAAAAAGGAAAGGCAAAAGTAAAGGAAAAAAAACAATTATGGGAACAGACAAAAGCTAGAGGTAACGGTAACCCCAACAAATACAGTATACTTCCTCCAAAATGTGTGCATGAGGTTTTGAGCACGTGGTTATCATCAGATTAGCAAGAACATGAAATAGAATAACGCCAGTATAGAATACCAAGAGTACTAAAATGAATGTTTTTATCTTTGATAGGTTATATCCTCATTCAGAGGTATTTAAACCCTGATTAAATGGAACCCTGAAACATCCATGGAGAGTCAGATTGAATCATCCTTCAGGAGACAAACACTACATGTTTTCATTGTATTTCAATTATGTAGACTATCCAGATCTTAAGGATTTACATTGGGTTTTTATTCATATATTTCCTTAGAGTTGGACATAGATATAATGATGATGTTAGTGCAGCACACAAATGTTGACAAAAAGAGGCAGCAAAATTTGAAGCAATCCATTTATTGGTTTACCTATGGATACAAACCCAGGCAATTTTCTTTCTTAATTTATGACAAAGACACTGATTTCTGAAAGCTGTGTTTTAGAAATGTTGATTAAATCTCCTACAAATGAAAACTGTTGTTTAAATCTCCTACATGTTCACCTGAGTACTTGTATCAATGAGCCACAGTAGCTTAGAACTGATTCTGAATGTGTAATTTTTCCAGGCCAAAAAAAAGTTTTTTAGAAAGTTTGGAGCTTTCTTAATGAAATGTAGAAAATGCTTAGAGAAGTGGAGGGTAATCTGGTAAAAAGACAGATGAAATCAAGATACTAAGGGAAAGATTGATCACAAAGCAGAATTGCAGAGAAAGAAGATGAAACACTAGAAGCAGATAAGTTTATCTAGTGAATGTATAGAGGAAGAAAGCAGAGAAGATAACAGATCTAGAGACAAAGACATCGGGATGGTAGCTGAAGAGGAAGGTTGAGAGATGATTTTTTGTCTCAGGCATTCACTGTGTTCTTCTGATACTGGCAAGGCGATGGTACAAAAGCAGTTACTTCAGCAGGTAGGAAAAGAACCAAGACACCCTGTTAGTTTTGCAATTAAAACAGCCAACACAAAATCTGCAGTTTTCTTCCCGGTTATATTTGAAACTTCAGTTTTCTTGGGCAAGGCAGTCACTACTCTCTTCAGTTTCCTATTTATAAACTAGGGTGATAGTATTTCTCTTCTGCCATCTTCTTCTTTACTTGGTTGTCTGAGTTATGACAGGAGCTGTATCTCAGTCTGTTCCTACCTAGATGCTGGCAAAGCAGCCTGGTTCCGACTGGGACGGCTACATAGGGGTTTTGCAGTAACCATGGGTAAGTAAGGCAGAGAAGAACAGGAAAGCCAAAGAAACTGACAAAAGCCTTGATATGAGGAACTAAGAGTGATTACTTAAAAATACATATTTGGGTTCTTTTATTTTCTTCCTGATCCTATCAAATGCACTCAAGGCAAATTTCAGCTTATTTTTTATTTATTCCTTTGAATCTTACTTTTACTTCAAAAGAAAGTGGTTATTCGCATACAAGAGCTTGGGCTTTCTGAAAAACACCAGTTCTCATCAGCCTTTTGATAAAATCATGGGAGCTGAAAACATTGAGAGTTCCTTTTGTTTTAATAACCTCTCTTTCATGAATATTTACTTCTCATTTGAATACTTATCATCAATAAAAATTAAAACCTTATGTTTGTGAGGAGTGTGAGTACATTTGGGATTAAAATGAGCGACATCCTTCAAAACTGAGGGCTTTTGAAGGGTTATCTTTCTTAAAGCAGAGCTCTTTCTGCAACAGTATTCTGAGTCCAGCATGCTACACAAGAAAACAAAGGAGAGAAATTCTGTAAATGAGAAGCAGAACTGGGAAAAAGATTCTGTTTGGTTCATCGGGACTAGCAGTTGTATAACTTTAACTATTAACAACACAAGAAAATGATTGAGTTTCTAATATAATTAACAATTCTTTTAAGCAGTGGTTTAAATTATAGTTCTTGTTAATTTAATTTTCATTATTTGCTATTTGCCTGTGCAAATAAGGTGTTGTTTTCAGAAACAGTTTGCTGAGAAGCCTGCAAGGAGATGGAGGATGTACATGACAATGTAAACCACAGAAAAATATGAATAAAGACAAATGTACCCTCTACAGCATTAAAGTTGCAGAATGCCTAGAGATGAGAAACAGCTAATATAGGAGAAAATGGATTAAAAATTGGAGAAAATGTCTAAGTTTGCTTTATAATTTGCAGGTGAAATGTGTGAACTTTGTAACTATCCAACTAAAGTTCCACACTAAAGCTAGCTGCTCTACTGGACTTTTTTTTTTTTTGTTTTTAACATGGAGATAACCACAGGCTTTTATTAAAATTTATAATCTTCCATTCAAAGAGAGTTCCTGCTGAGTTTAGATATGGCCATGTTTCTTTCCATATAAGCCATTAATTAAGCACCTGGAACAGAAATGTTGTCAGTGGCAAGGCCAAGGCATCACCTGCTCAGAGGGAGGTGAAGTTGTCAAACGGGGCTCTCTAACCATTTTAGAGAAGAGAAGGACATTGTGCCTAGATGCCAAACCACAAACAAATCTTAACAATGGGTAAATTGTGGTAAGGAATGAGGCATGCATATTTTATCATGTTGTCTTGTACTGTTTGTGGTGTTATTTAAAACAAAGAGTACCTGTGGGTTAAACTGCTTAAATACTCCACGTAGTTACGCTTGGACTCGGCCTGGAAAATGTAAGTCCTGGGGACACTCGCCGTGTTAGGAGTACAACAAAGATCGCACATGATGTGCCTCATGATAGACCTGGTCTATGGAGACGTGTGCCCATGGGAGCCGCGGAGGGTATGGCTGGAGCAGAGGTGTCAAGGAAAGGTGAGCAGCGCTGTGTGGGTGCCGTGCTTGGGTTTCAGTGCTGATGGAGGAGCGTCTGTGCCAAGGGGGAAATGAAGCCAGACCAAGTCCTGGGTCATTAGGTTATTTACACCTCCGTGAATAGGGTAACAGCGGAGATCTATGCCCAAAGTGGGCAGTGTTCCACTACCGTGTTCAGAGAAAATGGTTGCTTTGTCCTCCCGCTGCGTCTTACATTACACACACAACACAAGCGTGTACATAATTTTGTTACACAAATATATTATACCAAAGTCTCCCTGATACTGCTCCCCAGAGCCTGGGATGGCAGCAGTGCCAAGCTGTTATGCAGGAGGCGCACGTACAGAGAGGAGGACCCTTCTCTGGGACACGCACCCCGGACACTCCCGCACAGCCCTCGGCAGGTGCCGCTCGGGCCCCAGCGCTCTGCCCTGCGGCCCGGCCCTCCTGCCCCGGCACCGCGGCCCGGCCCAGCCCTGCCGGCAGCTCGGCCGTGCGGCCGGGCCCGAAGGCGCTCGGGGAGCAGGGCGGGCCGGCAGCGGTGGCCGCAGTCCCCGCCTCTCCCGCGGGCTGCTCGGCGAAGGCCGGGCCGGGAGGAGCCGCTCACCGGCGCTGCGGCCCGCCGGAGCCATGAGCTCCCACCGCAGCGAGACCGACTGGCAGGGGTTGCTGAGCGAGGTGAGGCGGCGGGGCGGCCGCGGGCTGGGGCGCCGGGCACCGAGGCAGAGCGGCGGGCGGGCCCGGCTGCTCCCCGCGCCCCGAGGAAATGCCGGGGAGAGGGGCACAGCCGCCGGCAGGAACCCGGCCCGCGGCCGAGCGGGCGGCAGCGGCGGGCGGGGGGCGCCGAGCTGTGCCGGTCACGGCTGAGCTTTGCAGTCACGTCTGCCGATGGCCCTCCCCTGGTCTGGCTGCCGCCCCAGCGCCGCGCGGCTGCGGAGCACCGGCGACAAGGGCCTGCGAACCTCTCCGTGGGTTTTCCGCCCTGGGGCTGCAGAGAGCAGGTTGTAGGCGCTGCTGCGGCTGGTTTGAAACCGCCGAGGATTCCCTGAGCCGCGAGTATGGCCGAGGCCTCGGGCCCGGGGGAGCGGAGCAGCGCAGCGCAGCTGCGGCACCGGCCTGGGTGACCGGGCTGCCCCTGTGCCGTATGCCTTGTGTACTTACTTCCCTTGAATCACACATGAAAGGGTTTTGAGACCCATGGTGACATTTATGCTATGGGAGAAAAGAATGTAATAGTACCATGCACACGAGCCTCAACAGGTGGAGGATTTTCCAATTACATGAATAGAAACTTAATTGTCCACTGCATCCCCATTAAAAGATCCAGTGTTTACAGGTACACGTTTTCACATAGGGTAAGTTACCAAACTCACACCAACTTGAGGTCAGTATAACTTAAAGGAGTGTTATTGAAGTCAAATCTGTTTATTAGCCAAACTCATGAAGTAATCTGGCATGCTGATTTTTACATTGCATTACTATAAAAAATAGTATTTTTATGCTTACAGCTAGCAGATAAAACTTCTTTGCAAACAGCATGGGCCTGGATAAACCTGGCTGAGTCTACTGTCCTCCACTATGACGCACACAGGTGAATTCCCCTGTTTTCAGGAGGGCTTTGCCTCTGTTATGTTAACTGAGTGTAAGGCCTAAGGCTCTGACCTGTCAAATAGATATTTGAGTTTAGGATGTTGAACCTGTCACTGCTCCTGTTGATTTCAGTGGGAGTTTGTATGGCCGCAGATCTTTGCTAGTACAGTACATCCAGAATTGGGGCCTATCTATGCACGCAGTGTTTGCAAAGACACAAAATGATCCAGGAGAAAGTGAACAGTGCACTTTCAGTAGTATCCTGTTTATGCAGTGTTAAATCTAACATCTCATTTCTCAATTGGAGTTTTATTTGGGGTGGGGATGGTTTCAGATGGAAGGGAAGGGTTAGAGATGAGAGACAAGTCATGAGGTGTGTTCAGAGGAAATGTTGCTATACTGTGCTTTAAAAAGTAATTTAGAATTACTATGGAACTTTTTTACTTTTTATATAGTTTAACCTAAAATCTTGGTCCTGAAATTGAACACTGACTTCAGTTTAGGGGCTTCTTGATTGTAGTGAAGTTTAGTGACTGTGCTAAGCTACATTTTTGTAGATACTTAAATATACATATAATTTCTTTTTTTCAGGAAAAATTAGAGGCATAGTGACTTATATTTCCCCTTTCTCCCTTTCTCTCTGTTTCTACAGCAGGCTTACAGCCTGTTTTTCTGGGTGAAGTCTGTAGTATGTGCTGTCAAGATACAGGTTTTCCTCTTTTGCCTTCTTCTTCTTCCTTTGGCTGTTGTAATTCACTCCATGTGATTTACTCATTAACTCCAACATCCTAATTGGTATGTGAGAAAGTGGCTCAGACTTCTGAAGTAACTTGTAATAAGGTTTTTGAATTTATCATATCCCTCAGTGGTACAGATTTTCTCAAGGCCTTCTAGCTTCGGTGTCTGCTAGGTAATTTTTTTCCCCTGTCCATTTCATAAACATCTTGAAATGCTTTCAAAATACAAGGTAACAAAAGCAAGAAAAGACATGGTAGCTGTAAACAAACACTGTCCCATTGCTGATGGTAGACAGTTAAAACATAAGATGGGGTTAAAAATCTTGGTGTAAAAGACCAGAAGTTGGTGGGTTCAGATCTGTGGTGACATACTTTCTCATTTGCATAAGCCCAATCCTCCAAATTTGAAAGGTAGGAGTAATTGAAATACTTGTCAAAGCAACTGTAATTTTTAAAACTGTGGTACTACAGGTGTTAAGTGAAGTAGTAGGATGCGCATTTGGTCCTTATGCACAAACACTTGTACACAGAGTGTATTTTTGTAGGTTGTCTTTTCATTTTTCTATAGAGAAGAAGAAATTCTTTTGTCAGTTTCAGTCTTTTTCTATATTTATTCTTCTTTTCCTTTTGACATTTGTTCCATTTTGGTGCCGTTTGCTCTGTACCCTTTCACATATCTTTCTCTGCTTTTATTATGCTCACCACTAACTTCTTGCTTGTTCTTTTGCCTCCCTGTTTATGTATATTTCCACTTATTTTACAGCCGCACACATTTCAGGCCTAGTGTGCACCTGGTACTCTGAACAATCTTTGCACCACCTGTACCTTGAGCATTCTTTAAACTAAATGAATAGGATGACGTGGGTAGGAATACTGGGACACAGCCAACTTAGCAAATACTGAAGGAGTGTAAAAGAGTCATTATTTCCATTGATAATCTCACAAACTGGATGCAGAAGAACTCACTTCAGGAGCAAGAATCCACACAAATTTTACCTGTTCTCTAGCTAAGTTCATGTATTGGTGATGGATGCATATATATATATATAAGATTTATTACTCTCTTGGGTTACCATGTAATTTTTCTGCCTGGACTCTTGGTTTTTATCTAACGTTTATGTCACTCAATGACCCATGTTTAGAGTATTTAAAAGTCAGTGTAAACTTGTAAGGTGAAGACCTGATCAATAATCAATAATCTTGCTTATTTGACACAAGAGACTGAGCTGTAGCAAGAACTTTCTTGCTGGTGGCCTAAGTCCTCCATAAAACAGTGATCTTCATAAATCTTAAAATACTATCCCAAGAGTACATTCCATTCCTCTTCCGCATCCCTGGAGTTGTTCAAGGCCAGTTTGGATGGAAGTCTGAGCAACTTGGTCTAGTTGAAGGTGTCCCTGCCCATGGCAGCAGGGTTAGAACTAGATGATCTTCAAGGTCCCTCAGATTTGCCAACTTGTAGAATTAAATCCAATGTCAAAATGCTTCTCTTTCGCTTGCACCTCCCACACGTTAGAGTGTTTAGTGTATGCTATTTGCAGCAACTCACATGTGGCACTGCCTCCTAAAGTTAGTTTGAAGAAATGTAGTTTCTGTTTAATTTGTCATTCACAAGAGGCTATTTCTTGGTTATTGGCTGTGTATGGTCTTCAGCGGCAAAGAAGGAGGTGATATGCTTGTCTCTTGAGCTCCCTTGCTGAGTAATTTTGGAGCAGTAGTTCTAGTTGAAATAGCTAGATTTCAACATGATTTCAAGACATGAGTTCTGAAGAGTGAGATACCTAGCGTGCTTGTAATTGGCAGAGCGTACCTTTCCCATTGGTTGCACAATTTTTTATGTGGACAAGAGAGAAGAGAAAGGAAAACTGGTGAGATTTTCATGTTCATAATATCTCTATTACATTCTGTCATGTTTTCTTTTCAGACAAAGCGTGAAATGTAATTCACCAAACCTCTATGAGGGGCCAACAGGCTTTGGAGCCACTAGTTTCACAGCTTTTCTTAATGTGGACAAATGCAGTGGCTGTAGGGAAGAACAAAGTGGAGCAGATACTCTGAGGTCCCTGGTTGGTTGGGTTGGCATTGTAACAACTTTGACATTTGGAAAATGAAATGAGAATGCTAAAAGAGCTGGCACTGTGATTTACTGTGCTCCAAAATTCTCAGGAGCTGTGGGAGAGTGCTATGAAGACCTGCATGCTGGACTTCTGGGCAACAAAACAAGTGTTGCTTTTCATGTTTCCTTGTTTCAGGTTGGACTAAGAGACCCACAGGGATGTTGTGAAACAGAGAGAAATTAATAGTGTAATTGGAGGCACAGCATACAAAACTTTTAAGGGCTGGGCCACATTGCACAGAAGTGTTAACTACTAAATTGTGGTATTCCTAAATGGCCAATGAAGAGGATGTGGTGTAGTATGGTCATCAAGACAAGACATGATGTTCTGAGGAGCTGCTTATATCACTTCTGTCATCACTGAATGATACCAGCCTGCTTTGTGTTTCAGCAGCCAAGAAGCAGCCAGTGAAGCAAGAACTGGGCAGCAGGAAAAGCAGGGTTGATATGGTGGAATAAAACCAAGGTCACTGCATTGTTTCCGGTTTTATCAGAGAAAAATCACATCAGGAAGGGAGATGGCAAGCAAATGGCCAGTAATTGTGTATTTCTCTGGATCTGAGTGCTTGACTCTTTCAGATAAGTTAACAGTTTAATCTGAAGTCGAGGGGAGCAACGTTATAGAAACACAGTCAACAAATATTCCAAACAGTGAGATTGCAATGCATTTTGGGACCCTTCAGTTTCGACAACAAAATTGTCTCCAAGAGTACAGTTGGGAGAAATTTGATAAAAGCAGTTCGGTGGCAGTTCGGTAGCAGTTGGATCTCTTATTAAAAGATGGTGAGTAGAGTCCATGGTTTTTCAGAGAGCATGGTAGATGATAGGTGTCAAGGCCCAATGTGATGCCCTTCAGCATTTGAGGACACAAGGCCCTGGAGTGTCAAGAGGAGACAGAATATGATCCACAGTGTTTCCAAAGCACAGATTGGAGATAGTATCTCTGCTTCTACTCTCAGGAAATTAGATGTTTTCCTTGACATTAATTGCCATTAAGTACCAAAATACAGGCCAGTAATTTGTACAAATTAAAAAAAAAAAAAATCTGATAGGAATTCAGTGTGTTTGTTGGTTTAAAAAAAGAAAGTCTGAAACCTTGACCATGTCCCAGCTTCATCAGATTATTAGACCATGTCTACAGCGTCATTAATGAGATCTACCCAGATTTGTCACTAAAAATAGCAATGGACAAATAGTAAGTGTTTGATGTAGAGGGTCACCTTGGAGCAGTTACACTCTACTGTAATGTCAGTCTCTTTTTACTCAATTTCACTAAAGTAGTCATCTGGCTGTAAAGCAGTTCAGGCAGAAATATAGGATGTCATATTCCTTTAATTACTACGATCTTCCTTGTAGCAATTACAATTTGCTTTATTGCAGATAACAGCACATTGGTAGATAAAAGTCACTAGACAGATATGAAAAGTTGTACGTTGTAGCTTTTAGATTGAATGTATAGCAGCTGGTTCTCGTTTTAACTTTGTTTTTTAAATTAATAGATTATTTTGTACCAATAATTAAAAACAAAAGACAACAAGAATATTTCATAGTAACTATAGTGCATAATAGAATTCACTTGTTTGTCTCACTGATAGAGAGTACCTGAGATATAGGCTTTCCTTGAGTTGCAGGGGAAGAAATCTCTATATGAGTGAATGCCAGAAGCATCTATTGAATACTTTTTTTCAGACTGTTTGAGAAAATTTGCCTTATTGCTTTCATTGTTCCAAAAAGACTTGTCACACTCCTATGTTCTTTTTGACAGCATACCAATTTTATTGCACTTATTTGTACATATAAGGGAAATCACTGATGGGACTCAGTTATTTCCCTGTGTAGAACCCATTTCTGGCGTACAGTTGTTGGGTCAGTTTATGGCCATTATTGCTACATTGGCTTTTAACATTCAGAAACATATATATTGAATAACCTCTTTGAGGTCTGTCTTCGTGAAATTTGGTTTTCCTTCAGTAATGGTAATGGGAACTGCAAACAGAGCTCTGTTGAATAATCAGATTCCACAGAAATGCTCTGGCTTTATTGTTTCTTGTACCATAAGCCCATGGAAACAAATTATGATGTTATTACTGGTTTTATTCCATTTATTTGGGAAAGTCAGTGTGTGTAAAAGGCAAAAATTACTCCAAAAAGTCTTTTATGTGGTCATTTTTATAGTAAAATCCAAACAGTGCACTGGGGAGAGATGCCAACATCATCAGTATATAGTTCATCTAGTTCAAACAGATTTTAAACAAGGAGGCCATCATTATTCCTTTTCATTTAGACCCTGAACATTACCGTCCCCACAATCTGTTTATGGTTCGTTACCCTCAGGCTAATAGGTAGCTGAGAATTCCCCAGCCCCTGCCAGTGCTGCTGTAAAAGGTGAAGCCTGCTCGTGTGCTGAGTGTGTCCTTTGTAGAGGGCTGTGACTCATGGCAGACGCAAGGTTTGTTTGGTGCTAGGTCTGTATTTCCTCCTGGGTAAGTACTGGGTTTTGCAGTCTAATCCACATGCTCCGGTTCACTTCTGCCTCTCATACACTGTTCCATCCAGCAGCACTCGAGGCAAGGCTTGCAGGCACCTGCGGGTGCTGTGGGTGTATAAGGCAAGATGTTTGGCTTCTTTCCATTCCCACTGTGTGCATGGTATAGGCTGCGCTGCTCCACACAGGTGTTGGCTGGATGGGCCAGCTTCATGCTTCCTGGGATTCTTCCTGTTAAAGAAACAGGACAGGCTACTTGGTTCAGGGCTTTAGGCTGTTGAGGTTTTTTTAAAGTGATTGTGAGGTTTGCTTTTACTCATTTTTGTTTGCAATTACTCTATCAGATTGTTAATATTTAAAAACAATTTAGCGAAGGCATATTTTAGAATTACTTAGGGGATGAAACAGGGAAAAAAAGAAGAGAGATTGACAAACATTTCACTGTAAGGGAAGGAATTACTTTATCAAGTTTGAAGAAGTTTACCATGTCATTATAATCACTTGCTGACAATATTAAAGTTTAGCTTCTCATACCTTTCAGTCCTTTATCAAGGGATTTGACATTTGTGTAAGGTATCAGTAAGGACATAAGTACATAGGTACACTTGCGTTTGTTGATGCCAAGGCATCATAATCCAGAAAATTTATGGCAGGATTTCAACTTTAGTATTGCCAGAAATAAAATTAATCCAAGGTGGAAGTGTCCTTTTTGAGAGTTCAAATCCTTCTTGGAACTGCTTTTCTCATTCCCTTCCCACTTTTTTGCAACTAAGCATTTACCATTTTTGGAAAAGGTTGGCTGTACTAATATACCAAACTCATTTTTCCCTTTCTCATTGACTTGAAATTGAGGTTAACAATTAAAGTTAATTCCAAGCAAGTAGTACATACAAAGAATGATTTTTGTCCCGAAGAACAGCACTGACTTGAGCGGTATGGAAGTGCTGATGTTCTTGCTTTGTGCAAGAGCCCATAATGACAAAGTATTCTTGTCAGAGGATATAATGAAACTATAAATTGTTTTCATGACTGCTGTGGTATTTGGTCTCTTGTAGAGCATATTCAGAAAGTATTTAGAGCCATGTCTTATGCCAGTAACATCAGAAATAGAAATATATACTTTAGCATGAGCAGTGTCAAGTGATGGGTAATAAGAATCTGCTGATCGAACATCATGTTAAGTGAAAAAAGTTACTTGAAAGTTCTGATAGGTAACATTGAGGATGACATACACGTTACTCTTCCTGTCAATGGGGAAAGGCAATGAAGCAGATCAGACCAATGCAGAACAGCTAAGATTTGCAAGTTCTGCTTTGCTTAGTGCATGAGCCCTTCACATGAGAGGTGGTGGCTGCAGGGGAAGGCTCATCTCTGCCTTCCCTCTCCTTTTAGGTGTTCACAGCATTCCTGCATTATTTCCCATTCTTTTGCCTCAAACGAGCATGTGCTATTACCGCAGTCCTAGGCCCTATCACCGTGTCCCGCAGCCGTAGGGAGGAGGAGAGAAGATCCAGCAGGCAGGAATTGTGCAGCAAGATTGATTTATTTAATTATTTTATAAACTCTTTTATAGACTTTTTTCTTCATAGTCTAATTGGACAAAGGATCAGCCACCCCTTGGGGTGATTGGCTAAAATCCTAAAACATCCATTGTCAAAATATTTTTCTACTGTACTATAAACAAGACTTTTCAAGGCTGCAGATGTTTGGTTGTTTACATAACTCTGCTGCTTCTTCTGTGAGAGAGAAGAGTCTCTCATGGGCTTAGAAAATAGCAAGAAAATCCTTGCTAGCAGCATTTTTGTATCTACAATGTGCCTGTAGTATCACAGAGTAATTTAAATTTCTTTTACCTGTGCTGTAAGGGCATCGCACTAATTGTTTCAGAGTCAAGGTAAATTTTGGTTATCATTCATGCTATGCCTTCTGCTGTAGCATGGTCCCATTTCAGTGTCCAGTTGGGAGGCTGAGCCCAGAGGACATTGCTGGTAGAAGGATGGCAGTGGGAAGCGAAGCAGGAATGATTGCTTGCTACCTGGAAGCTGGATATTTTGAACACATGTAGAAAAGGGAGTTTGCAAATGCTTCTTCCTTCTAGCAGCCTTCCCAGGGGTGCTGGGCAAATTGCAAGGTTCCTCATGCTATTGTATATGAGGAAAAGAATGAGAAACTCAAATTGCTAATTTTTCTAAGTCACAGTGGTCAGGTGAACATGTGGCCATATGGATGGATTTCAAGCTTTCTATATGAGATGTCTTCCCTGTGATTGTTATTAATAAGCTAAGATGACTTGTGGCAGACTTTGATCTTGTGCAGTCTTCCTTCAACTTTTCAGAGCAGAACTTGAGACTCTTGTATCCAGTACTGGCTTGGGTAGAAATGGCTTGTTACATGTATGGGTTTTTTCTTTTCTGCAGTATCTGGTGTGCAAAAGGAAGCTTGAAAGTAAAAAGGAGGCATTGCTAATCCTTTCCAAAGAGCTGGACACTTGTCAACAAGAAAGAGACCAGTACAAACTTATGGCCAACCAGCTGCGGGAACGACACCAGTCTCTGAAAAAGAAGTATCGGGAGCTGATTGTAGGTTGTTCTTTATGAAGACTGTTTAACTGGGGGACAAAGGTGAACCTCAAAAAAAAATTAGAAAGAAGTCCATAATGGCTGCTGTGAAAATGTCTAGGTACTTGTTTGCAGGAGTCTGCAGTTGTACAGCCCTGATCATGTTGTTACTCATTTGTTCTGCATTGATGAGGCAGTGCCTGTTATATAGGACACAGAAACAGTGCATGCTCTGAGGAAATTAGTTTCAGTGATAATTCCATTTAAAATCTGACTGTGGTATTATTATTCCTCAGCAACTTAATGTACCAGTATGAAAATTAATGCAACACAAATTTGTAATGACCTGCTGTTCTAGAAATGTAAACAAATCCTCAACTTTAAAATTTTTTTTAGGTTGAAGTTAGTATTACTGATATTAATCATTACTATTTAAAAAAATAATTTTATAACAGTTAAAATACATGTTCTGCAATTAGATTCACAGAAGTTAATACAGTTTTTGGTTTCAGAAATAAGCTGCCAATAAAATATATCTGTTTATTTGTAGGATGGGGATCCATCGCTTCCACCTGAAAAGAGGAAACAGGTAGGATTTATTTTTCATTCTTTGTTATTTATCTGCTACAAGAGTACTTTGCAAAAGAATAAAAATATTAATTAAGAAATCTGATAAAAAAGCAAGCGTTTCGGAATATTAAAGAGCTCAGTCTTTAAACTGTGACTTCTGCTTTGGTCTACACATTTCACTCTGTAATACCTGAACTATCATTATTTAGAATATATGGCTATTGCTTTCCTGTTCACCTGAGACTGAAATTGGTCAGTGTACAGAGACTTGAGATTGTTCTCCTTGTTGTTTATTCTTCTGTATTGAGTCTTAAAATGGATTTGTGACAGGACTTCTCATACTTAGAAGTAAACTGGGAATGCATTGTCTGCATTCCATAATTGTTAATTTATTGTTGTGAGTGCTGTTTTCCATTAAGTATTCTCCCAGGCCACTTGGACTCTATGAGTTATAAATGGTAAAACAACGATAATTGCATTTTATGGTTCCCCTGAAAAACTTTTTGCCTGCTCGCATGCATTTTTGTTCCTAGATATCTACATAGTGTGTCCCTGTTGTGGAATGTTGGTTGTCACATCCTAAAATTACCTTAATTTTTAGAAAAAATGGTACTCAAAACACAATATGTGGAGCAGGGAGATGAGGACAGCCTAAAAGAACAAAAATCGTTGCTGTAATTGCTAGTTTTGGAAGTCTTTTAACTATGTTTAAAACATGGTTATTAACATTCTCTTAATGGATCAGAAGTTTTACTCATCACCCTTTCCCTGAGAGTTTGCATGTAGTTCTTGCTATTTGCTTAAAATTTTATGGCTTAGGGTTTTGGTTGCTTTAAACTAAACTTCCAGGGGCAATATAATTACTCCTTCAGGCACTTAAACAAATAGCTGCCAAGAAGTCAGTGGCTCAGTGTAGAATCATTTAACTTCCTCATTATTTAGCGTAATTTATTTGCAATTCTGTTATTTCAACAGAATTCTAATAGAAGTTTATGACCAGATACAAGTTTGTGTATTCTGAGTGTTGCTGAGGAATATCCAGTTGAAAAAAAAAAACAAGGCAGTATATGGATCATTACAGAGATAAGTAGGAAGGGAGATTTCCCATCCCATAGCTATTCTAATTCATCTTTCATCTTTCAAAACAAATAAAACTGACACTTGTTTCTAAAATACTAGCCAAATTCAGTCTAAATTCAGAAGCTGTGATGATATTAAGTTTGGCAATTTGTCTTACCAGGGCAAGTGCCTGGAAAACCTTTAATAATCTACCGAGGAGTCTTTTTTTTTTTCCTGAGGAAGCTATGTATTCATGCTAGGGAGCAGTGAAAGAAAGAAAATCTTGTCTTCAAATGGGGTCTTTGATGGGTTCCCCCCAAGAACAATATATACCTTACGTTGTACAGTAATAGACTGTTAGTGTACTTTCTTGAGTTTTCATTTTCCTGAGAAATGTGTCTGTAACATACAAGGTGGATAACCTAGAGCAGTTAGTGCAACCTTTCTGAAGAAGAGTATAGTTTTGCTTTGAGAAATGCATCAGAGAATAATAAAAGAAAGTAATGAATATCTTTCCATTATTACCTTACATACGTTTTTTAGCATTTTCTCATCTAAGAAAGAGTGAAGTTCTCTTTCCCTTTTGTGCTTCTTCTGTTCGCTTTTTTCCTGGAACCCCAGATGCCTGCTGGGAGAAGTTTGTGACCTCAGTCACTTTATAAAAAG
The DNA here is from genome assembly GCF_017639235.1 of Corvus kubaryi. NCBI lineage: Eukaryota > Metazoa > Chordata > Aves > Passeriformes > Corvidae > Corvus > Corvus kubaryi. Next base: position 13,919,712 of record NW_024582073.1, read on the forward strand.
AGACCCCAATCCTCCAATGAATTCTGAATGACACAAAAGTGCATACTGTTTTCATGGTCAGAAATGAGATGAAAACATGATATGCTCAACAATTTGCTATCTGTTGCATTGGTTTGCCACAACTGAAGAATTATTGCTTATTATTGAAATTTCAATGTAGAACCTTAAATGTAATAGGTTGGTTGGAATTGCTGTCTTCTTCTTCGTGTCTTCATTTCCCCCCTTTATTATCAATTATGTTTTGTGACTGCTTAAAATGTCTTGTTTTCCACCATGCCTTCTCATGCTATTTTGTAGCACAGAATTTTCATGGTTTTTATGGAAATGTCATGTAACCAGGTGTTTTCTGTCAGCAGTCAGCTAACTCAAAATCCGGTTTTGTAAAACTGGTACTTAAAGGTATCTTTACATGCAGTGGTAGTGTTTTCCCTCTCAAAGCTGTGTTTGCATCTTGGATCTTTTCCAAACGAAACTATAATTCTGTGATACTATGATGATTCTATCCAAAGATTGTTCTGTGTGTATCGCCTTCTGCCAATCAGCAGAAGCAGGAAATGAGAAACTGTGCTACTGAAATCTCTTTTTCTACTGTAGGTGTTTCACCACTACTGTTGTTATCATAGCTTGTGAGCTGTCAGTGCTTTCCTGGCCCATCATGCCTAACACTCTCAAATGGTGTGATTGAAGGTAGTTTTATAATGTCTTATGCTGTCAGGTGTAGAGTAATTTTTGGATAAGTAATGGAGTAGTGAAATGTTTCAGGACAATAGGAATTAGGAAGAGTGTGTTTTATGTTAAAATTCATTCAGACGTGGTTGTAGTGGTTTAATCCCAGCCAGGAGCCAAGGCCCACGCAGCCACTCACTCAACTGCCTCACCAGGGCAATCAGAGAGTGAATTGGAAGGATAAAAGCTAGGGAACTTTTGGGTTGAGATAAAGTCAGTTTTATAGGAAAAGCGAAAGTGGCTCACACAAGCAAAACAAAGCAAGAAATTCAATGCTTCCCATGGGCAGGCAGGTGCTCAGCCACCCCTGGGAGAGCAGGGCCCCAGCACGCATAACGGTGACTTGGGAAGACAAATACCATCACTCCAAATGCCCCACGCTTCCTTCCTCCTTCTTCCCCCACTTTACACACTGACCATGGTGTTGCATGGTCTGGAATATCCCTTTGGTCAGTTTGGGTCACCTGTCCTGACTTTGTCTCCTCCCAGCTTCCCATGTTCCTTGCCAGCACGGCAGTACAAAAAGCAGAAAAGGCCTTGGCTCTGTGTGAGCCCTGCTCAGCAATAACAAAAACATCGCTATATTATATTATTAACTCTACCTTAGCTGAAACCAGCACAATGGTAAGCAATAGACACTCCCCATTTTGAAAGACATGTTAAAATATTTCTCTGACTACATAGCCTCTGTTGAGCATCCTATATAAATAGAAATTCTACCATTCTACAGTTCTGCAATGATATATATTTATATGCATTAACTGTGATACAGGACATTTTAATGGAAGCTTACTAGGTATCTGTTGTCCAGTGTTGCTGCACTGGGAAACTTAAAGAAAAAAACAGAGATGGGATTTCTAACTTGATATATGTTGCCTGTTATTTTCATCTACACTGTTTAAATTTTCAGTATACCTTCAGTTTGGGAGAAGCTTTGCTATTAGAATAACAAATCAGTGAATCCTTCGACCTTCTATATGAAATGGAAGTTCTTTTAATTCAAATGAGATCCTTTGAATAAACAAAGATGAAGTAAAATGCATGGTTAGGAAAATGACTGTATTGAGCCACAGTCCTAAATATGCTGTGCTTAATTTGATCTCAGTGAGACCACTCAGTTGGAGATAATGGGTTTGCGCTGGGGCTGTATGTCAAGAATAAAGCTGCAATGCATATGTCACTGGTGAGGCCTTAGGTTTGTGTTTTAAATGTATAAGGAGTCAAATTAAATGGAACTGAACATCACAAGACCACAGAATAGTTGAGGTAGGAACACAGCTCTTGAGGTCAACTAGTCCAGTCTTCTTGCTCAAACATGACCACCTAGAGCAGGTTGCCCAGGGACAATTTTCAGCATGGTGTTGATTGTCTGCAAGTCCGCAGCCTCTCTGGGCAACCTGTTCCAGTGTTTGAGCGCTCTCACAGAAAAAAGGGTGAGGGGGCAAGACCCTTCCTCACCTTCTTGCTGTCCTTTCTAAGGAGCCAGTATCCCTTCATCATAGCGCTCCAGTTGTGTGAGCTATCCCACTGATTCTCCATGATCCCAAAGAGATTGTAACCCTGTAACTGCACACAGTCTTCAAACTCCTCCTGTTTATCCCCCCTGCTGCATGCATTAGAGACCTTGGAGTGGATTCCGAGTGTGCTGGTTCTGTGATACAGGCTTGAGAGCTTTCCTTCAAGACTGTTCTATTGGAACCTCCTTCTCTACCTGCCTATGGTCAAAGGAATTACTCTTCAGCTCAGTTGCTTTGTGAATTGCTATGTCCTGTCTCTTCCCATCATCCCAGCCCCTTGCCTTGCCTACCCTATCCTAAGATTCCTCATTCCCTCCCACATAATTTCAAGAGTAAAGCTCTCCTTTTGAAGTTCTCCAGTCTACTGGCAAAGATACTTTTGCCTCATGTAGTCAAGTGGATCTTGTGTCTTCCAAGCAGCTGTTGAGCCTTAGAGAGGATCCCATGATCATAGAACCATCTTTGAGGCGTCCAATACTGAGTCCCATAATGTAATGATGGCATAGTCCTAGTACAGAAACAGCTTGATGGTTAATCCTTCCTACCAGCCAAAAAGTCCCCTGAGAGAACCTGAAGGTCACGGCCCTTAATGCTGTTACAGTTATCCATACGTATCCCAAGGTGATTCATTCAAACCAAGATTCTGACTGCTTCGAGGGTCATTGGTATCGCAGCAGCATGATACCCACTCACTGAGATGTTGGTCAGACAGCTTGTCTCCTGCTAATGAATATGTCCATGAGCATGACTTTTTGGAGCAGGCAAAACATCAGAAGGACCAGAGGTTCCAGACAGAATTATGCTGTGACATACCACAAATGGACCCATTTTGATCCTTTCCACTTCCAGCTTCCAGCTCAATGTACTCAGCTATCACAATTCACTTCTGAAACAAATTTCAGGGATTACCTTATGACTGTTCTTGACATCATCATAAATAATAACTAATGTGGTTATTATTTGTTAGTGAATGAATTCAGGAAGTTTTGCTAGCCTTGTGCTAAGGTGCAAAAGCTGTATTCAGAGTCCTGTGAAATAAAATCTGCAGATAAAATACACACGGGTAAGCAATAATTTTGTATTATCTCACAGTGGTGCTGTGAAGATTAATGTGATTTCTTCCTCTCTTCAAAGGGTTTGAGGATGAAAAACATTATGCATGTGCCAAACATAGACCAGTGCACTTTGCTTTGGTTTGTCGGTGCATGTGTTTGGCTTCCATAGCGTGAGGTAGCAGTTGGAAAACAGTGACGTTGTTTGCCCTTGCAACACATAGAAAGCAATACTCCCATGGATTTCAAAGTGTGCCTGCTCCAAGAACAGAGCCAGTAGACAGATTTTTGTTTCTGAACACTGAAATCTTCTTTCCATTCCACTGCTCAGAGCAGGTGGTAGTATGTAAAACTTAGAACTTTTTAGCCACACTAGGAGTCATACTTTGTGAAGTGACACAGTTGTTTCTTCAACAAATAGGTTTTGCTCTAACAAAGAATCATAGAATCATTTAGATTGCAAGAGATCTGTAAGACCGTCGAGTCCAACCATTAACCTAATGCTGCCAAGTCCACCACTGAAGTCTAGGAGAGAAGAAACACTCATCATAATAGATGTGATAGTCCCTCAGGCCTGTTGTGTACAACAACTTCTTTTCCAGTTGCTGTGTCTTACCTTATGGAATAGAGAGACACTTGTGCACACCTCTGCACCTGAGTACTCTCGATAAATAGTCCTTCAATTAATTACAACACTCAAAATGTTTAAGGAATTTTGATTTTTTTTGTGCATTATCTCAAAGTTTAAGATGTCTTTAGGAGCTCAGAATATTTAGGAGAGGATTTTCTTCTCCTGTTTTATGTCAAGTGACTGCTTGGCAAAGCTTTGATTTTTGCTGTTGTTTTTCTGCATGAAAATACAACCCATATTAAGTGTATTTTGTTTTGCATACCCAGGATCTGTAATTTTGAAAGTCTTCTCTGTTTTTTCAACTTAAAGAGAAAAATACAATAATTTTGGATTTTTATTGCAAAGAAGCTAGTGTTAAGGGAGATCATCAGTTCTTCTATCTTGGGAGTGAGCAGTGGTAGTTGGTAAGTAAAACAGGTTTTTCTGTATTAATTCAGCCATTGCAATCATGTGAATGCGTTGAAGGAGAAACTGCACTTAAATTTGTGATCAGTCACACCCATCAAGTGTGCTTAGTGTTTCATCAAACATTTTTCTGTCAGCCCTATAATTCAGTGTTCTTCTCTGTTTGAAGGTGTGGCTGGAACAAACATAAAAGACTGTAAATTGCAATATAGGAACGTTTGTATTTAAAAATACTTTTAAACTGTAAAGGTATGTTGGAAGTCTCCCTCTCTTCCCCCTTCCCAAATTACTTTTTCAGGTAGTACCCTAAGGGCAAAAAGTTCTTTTTTTTTTTTTTTACGTGTCGGATAAGATTTATGTGCAAGAGAATTGAGAACTATATTAAAGACTGTTACTATCCATCATTTTTAAAGTGCTGTGAGGAAAAATAACACAGTGTGTATGTGTAGCTACATTTGCAAAATTGTTAGAGGAGCCAAACTCAAGAGTAGTGCATGATGCCGGGGATGACTATTTGGAGTTACATTACTTTTTTTTACTCATCAGGCCATTGGTCACTAGTGAGCAAAGATCTGTTGCTGCCTGCCAGATATTTACTGGCTTATATTAATAAGTATTTATAGATATTTTTGTCAGTATTTTTTGACACTCATCTGTAGCTAAAAGTGAAGTTCTTTTCCACCTTCTATCCCAAAAAATGTTCTTGCAAATTTTAACAAAGCCTAAGTGGAAAAGGAGGAGGACTGTGATCCCATCCCATTGAATCTTTCACTCTCTGGTCTCTTCTGATCGATCATGCTTTTTTTCCTATATGTAATAATGGTAGGCACTTCCCACTCAGCACTCTCAGGTCTGTCTTTTTCTCCTTTCATCTTAGCTTCTGATGGGATTGTTGGCTGTGGTTGCACTTGCATTTGGTCAGAGGAAAAAGGAGTATGGGGACAGTGTCATATGTTTGGCTTCAGTGGGGTTTAGACTGTGCTCAGATGATGCTCCACTGAGAAGGTGGTTGGGCACTTGAACAGGCTTTTCCAGGGAAGTGGCCGCAGCACCCAGCCTGCCAGAGTTCAGGCAGCATCTGGACAACACTCTTAGTCCTATGGCTTCGTTTTGGGGTAGTCCTGTGAGGTGGAGGGAGTTGGACTTGATGATCTTTATGAGTCCCTTCCAGCTATTCTGTGAGTCTATGATACATGCAGGCTTCCCATAACAGATGCATATAAAACAAATAGCTTGTGCTGCAGAGGCTCCAGAGAACCTGCCAGAAACGGAATGTGGATAGAGCTCTGGAAGCTTCTCTGATAATGGCCAGTTACAGAGATGGGGCTGAAGCAATACTTGTTATTTAGTGTTAGAAACAGTTGCATTGAGAGAGGGTAGGAGAAACAGTTTCCACTACTATAGGTTGTTGTGGAGGGAAGACAAGATGAGGCAGCAGAAAGGTATAGACCTCTACATCTCTCCCTTCTTTATTCATGGCTCAGAAACCTGTCTTCATCAGTACTTTAAAGTTAGTTCTGTATAATGTGAGTGAAAGAAGTAAAGTCTTTCACAGTTTCAGAAGTCTTCTTAAGGCTTCACCTAAAATCAAAAGAAACTGTTGAAGAAATGGAATCTAGAGAAGCTGAATTTGGCTAATTTACACACGTTGTTCTCTGTTGCATGGGTAAATGATATGAGCTTTATTGTCTGTTGAAGTAACTTGTCTTGGATTTCTGAGTGAATTCTGTGTTTGTTCTATGAATATTGAAAAGAAGTTGCCAAATGTAAAAATGAATTGCCTTTGCCCTTGCATAGATTTCTCCCCTTTCCTCGAAAAATACACGCTTGCAGGTACACGAAGGCAGTGCTCCATTGTTAGTTTTATCATCTTTCAACCATATGGTATGTTTTCTTCTATATGCCAAAGAAATGGTACCAAGTCCAGGTGTCATTCAACGTGTCCTCTTGGCTGGCTCTCCTTAAGCCTAGTAGAGCACTTTTGAAACTCAAATATTTCTCCTTCTGTCCACATTTAACCATGAGCTTTAATAAGGTCTTGCCAAGACCTTTGAAACTTGTAACAGTCTAAATTATACATTGTGTGGCTAAGCCAGGGAAATGAGTAATTGCTGGAGATTACTTCTGTGACATAGCTTGGTTGTTTCAGTTTAACAGAAGTATAATACAAGGCTTGCAGTAAGGAGCAAATCTATACTTAGCTCATTGTAATGCTCTTGGCATGGTCAAACAAGGCTGGTTTATTTTTGTGTCTAAAATTCTTTGTTTCAAGTTTCTTCCAATATCTCTGTCATGAATATAAAGGTTTTTGTCACGTTAAGTCATTTATATGACTGACAAATAAAATTCAGCATAGAATTGCAATCCCAGAGAAATGGTTTTAAAGGAAATAAATCTGAGCAGGAAGATTTAGTATAGGCATGGTAATAATGCCTTTCCTGCCACTACTGGGAGCCAGGTTTTAACTACAGACTGCTGAAATCCTGGTGTTACAGTTGTAAACACTGATTAGTGAAATTGAGTTCTTTCCAGGTGTTGAAATTACATGTGCTATTGCAGGAGTTGTTCCAATTCATCATAAAAAGGAACTTTATAAATAGAGGTGTTTCAGAGAGATTTGTGCAAATCATGTTCCTTTTAACTAACGCAGGCTTTATTGAAAGTCAACTTTCTTTAAAAAAAATTAAAAATTGCATCTGAGCAGTAGCCATAGATACTTCAGTTTAAATACAATTTCCTGCAAACATGGATTCTTTGTTTTCTTTCTTTTAAACAGTCATTTAGAAGTACTTCTCAAAACCATTGATTGAATGTGTTCTGAAGCTCCTTGGTTCATTCATTATATGAATGACTATTACACTGTTTGTTTAAGATGTAGGAAAAAAAAATCAGTCCACCAAAGCATAGATGAGGAGTCTTTTGCATTACTTGAATGGTTCTTGTCTTGAAAATAAAATTAGAAGCAGCTTAATTTTAGTCCTGTAATTGGCTACTTACAGGGTTCTTTTGCTATTACACTCTTCCCCCAAATTACTTATTTTCAGTCTTCAGGTTTGTCAGTAGTTTAAAAAATGCTTTAATCGCTTCCAAAACTGTGTGAAATTTACCTTGCTTTCTTCTGAAATTTTGGTCTCAAAGCATCAGAAATACAGAAGGTGTAGCAGTGACTTAGGCTTTGTGTTCATCAAGTAGGATGTTGTCAGTTTCTCGAGTTATTTTTCCTGTTTAAAAGTTCAAAGTTATTGCTAATTAAGAGCAATTGGAATTTGGAGTTACCTTCCTCAATAGTAATGTACAAAAGTTCTAGTTGATGGTTGCTTAATAGTCTAATACTGCAAATGGTTGTATGCATGCATAGCTATGTTCATGTTACTATTCACATTTATACATTTCTCTTAATAGTTCTCTTAAATGCAAAGCAGGACATGTAGAAATGGCAGTTGTTAGTGAACAAGGAGCAAGATTGCAGTAATGGCTATCAGATACTGTGTTGGGTTGATAGTGTATGAGTTGTAAAGATAAAATTAATGAAAACATCCTATGAGACTCAAGTGGTAGTAGAATCACTGGGTAAAAGAGATTGAAAAAGAGAGATGTCAGAATAGAGAAATGGGGGAGTTGAAAGAGAAGCACAGCAAGTAGAGAAACTAAACCTAAAATACCAAGAGAGAACTAGGAACAGTCACTTGATGAATTACAGTCAGTTGATGCATTGGCCTCAAATCCAGGGAGTATGTGTAAGCGTGGCTCAGAGATACTGACTCATGAGGCTTTACTAAGTCATGCTTAGAAGATCCAAAAATTCTTTTTTCATTTCTTTTCATACTCTTGAGATTTATGACAATGGATGACACACCGAGCTGTCCACAGGCAATGTCTTGAAAGGCTGCACCTTAGTCACTGTGATTCTAACTCTCTTAGAAAAGCTGACACTGGTAGGCTTTTCCTGTGTTGAGTCAATGTTTGTGTATTCATGAGACATTTTTAGGGTAAAAATGGAATAAATTTGCCTGTAGTATTTGCTCATTTTCAGATAGCATATATAGAAAAAGAGGAGATTGCATTTATTTTTTGGTTAGTGTTCAAGCGGATGGAATTTAATTGTAAGATTATAGACCAGACTACTTGCCCTGCTAATTTAGCAGGTTAATGTGAATGACTACTTTTGATGTGGATTATTGAGTGGGGAATGGAGTGGTTTGGTTTTAAACTCCAGCTTTCACCTCAATTTTTCCAGAATCTAGGTGATACCTAACAACACAAATCAGGTCATGTTTGAAGTTTTGTGCTAGTAGATATCCATGGTATAGCTCCATATGGGGACATGGACTTTGGCTGACGACCTCTTTACTGGCTGGAAATCTGCTCTAAACACTATTAAGGACTTTAATTGTATCATAATTATTTCTCAGCTGTGCCTTTTGGCTAGTTATATGCAAGTTTAAAACTATTATTTTGGCAGCTTTCTATAAATATTGTCAAAGTATTCTGAACTTAATTCTTCCCACCAGCCACGATACTGGAACTAGTGTAGATGTTTTCACTTTCTCTTGTTTGGGGTTTGTGTGCTTTTCTAGGAGTCTGTATGCACACGTGCTGTATGTATTTTCTACTGTGAAAGATAAAGGAACTCAGGTGACTTTTCTTGTTATCTCTCTAGTGAAGCATGAAGTCTGGGTACCACCAACAATAAAAGTAAAGATCGTTGGCAGATAAGGAGTAATTCAAGGGTTTCTTTTCAATCACTACTTACATTTCTCTCCACAGACACTGACTTCTGGCTGATATTTACTCCTTTTCTAGGCAAATCTTGCTCAACTGCTGAGTGAGGCTCAAGATCGAAATAAACATCTTGGAGAAGAGATTGGAGAGCTCCAACAGAGACTGGGAGAAGTACAAGGGGACAATAAGGTATTACAGACTGCCAGTAAATTGCATGGAATATGTAAACTGGGCTAGAGTTTTGCATTACTTCTTAAGAAAACAACTAAAATAATGGCTTAAAGAACTTCTAGAATACTTTAATTGCAATAAATGCTTAGAACAGTAGAACTACAGAAGCTGTAAAGGATACCAGTAAGTGCAGCTTATTATATATTTTTGTATGCTGCTTTTGCTCTGATGTCCTTAACTATCTATTTTGTATTTAGCCTTGCTTTAATGCTCTCAGACTTTCTATGTTCCTTTCTTTTTTAAAAAAACCCCATATTTTATTAGTGGTATTTCCTCTTACAAATAAGTACAGATAAGCATGTCTTCTTCATGTGATACTTTTTAGGTTTTTGCACTGAAAAGCAAAACTTTAGTAGATGTCGGAGGAGCATAATTTTTCCTTAAAAAATATGGAGTAGTTGATCAGAAATGTGTATAGTGAGCTTTGTATTAAACCCTCATCCCATTACCCTTACATAACCAATTTATTTCATTGCTAAATTTAGCAAGTTATATGGAACATTGCTCAAAATCTGCCATTTGGTATTAATCAAACTCCTGTTGTCTCCATTAATTGAAATATTTAAACTCAAGCCAAATGTGTGTAACATTCACAGCTGGAGCTTTATGCAAAAGTACATTCAGAGATCAAACTAGTGAGAGGTTGAATTGAAGAGTCGAGGTGGTTAACAAAGTAAAAAATTGAAACAATTAATGATAACTTCCCTCCCTCAACTGCAGTTTTGAAATGATGGGATTTTAAAATGTGAATAAAAATGACATGGCTTTTAATTATTCGGATGGGGTTTGTTTCTTTCAATTTAAGTTTATTTTATTTATTTTCTTTTAAACATAAGTATATTGTGATAATGCAGGTTTTTTCACAGTTTGTCACAAAGACCTCCCTTGAAGGTGTTTAGAGAGCTGGGAAAGGGTCAAGTGAAACCTGAATTTGTAGTATTCATAGCATTCAGCATAACTTGCTCAAGTCTTCAAAGATCAGGTTTCCCACTGTTCATTTTCATTTGCATGTTTCTGTTTGAGCTATATTACAGTGTAGAAGTCAGTGCCTTGCAGTTCTCCAGTACCAATATTATGCCATACAGCCTTTTCCAAGCCAGTCCTGAACAGATAGCAAGGGTTTGTAAGTACAAACAGAAAACAAGGGTAGTAAAACTACAACATATTTAAATATCAAGGTCATGTACCTATTCTAATTGCTTATGACAATATATGGTCTTGGTAACACAGAGCCTACTTCTTTGTGCTTGAATTGGCACTGTTCAGGTTCACCTTTGTGGGTTAACTTGGTATTAACTGGTCATCTTCGTGACACCTCAGCATGAATTTAAATATGTGCTCCTCAAAATGAATGGAAAAGTACAAAAGGAGTTATTCTGCCCAGTGTGCCTCTCTCTGAAAGGTGCAAAATAGTGCATCACTAAATAAAAAGTGGGAGGAAAGAGCTGCATCAGACATGGATTAATTTAGACTAGGATTTTCATTTTTGGAACACATTCTTCACTTTCCTAGTAAATGAGAAATAGAGCTTATTTTAGAGTCAGGTTGCTGGTTTTCAAAGTGCCTAAAAAAGCATTGCCATCTCTCTGAGGGATTTAGCACTCTCTTCCTGTGTCAGATTTCTCTCCCTACAAGCTTCAGTGATAAAATTCTAGGCTTGTTCACAAAGCCATTCTCTTCTGCTCATCAGTTCTCCTGTACTGGCAGCTGGGCTACCTCAGGCACTGGAGTCCAGACAATGCATGGTATATACAAAACAAAAAACTGTAATAATTTGCTTGTTCTTACATTTTTTCCCTGCATTCTTCTCACTGCTTTTTCCAAAGTGAGGGAGGGCATCCTGCCCAGCTGGTCTACGTCAGCCTTACTTCTGGCAAGAGATGAACAAACAGCTGCTTTTGCAGCAAATGAAGCTGCTTATGGATGAACAATTCTGCCTGTGTCTGAGCAGGGGTGACTCATGCAGGCTTTGTCACTGAGTGGCAAGAGCTTTGCAGGACTAAAAAAGAAAAAAAAATCTCTTTAAATATCACACATTAGCTCTATTGATAAAGAAGTGTTTTGATGGCTTGACTTGTTTTTCACCATTTTAATGTTTGCTACAAGTAGGATAAAGTCACTTGGATTAGCAAGAAGACCTTGAACTGGAGATGTTTTACTTGTTGAAATCATGTTAAACATATCATCAGTTAGGCAATAACAAATTACTTGCATTTGGTTTAACTGGAATAATCTTTTCCTCTCATTTCAAGTAGAATTTTGTTGGCACAAATAATAAAACTTCTTCATACAGTCTCTGGAAGGATTTGTTGCTGCAGTTTGAAAAATACAGCAGTAGTTAGACTGCAGCATTCCAGCAACAGATATCTAAGGCTATTTATTTTTATGATTGATCACAGTCTCACAAGTTCTGATACATGAAAACTCTTCTATGTTTATGGTAGTTACTTGTAAATCTTTTTCCTTCCTAATGTTTTGGCAGCAATGCTTGGAAACAATTACTAAAACATAGAAGAATATAGTTAAGAAATCTAATTCTCTCATGTAAAAGGGTAAAAATGGAAAGCTTAAGACAAACTGGAGACTTCTGCAAGACAAGATGACTCAGTTGCCTTCACCTGAACCCCTACCCACGCAAAGAATTGCTTTTGGAAGCTGCCAAGAGAAGTGCTGAGCGAGAGGAAGGTGCATGGGGAACAATGGCTGCTGTGTTACTGTCGGTTCCTTATTGCCAGGCAGACACTCATTCATGCAGCAACAGGGAGAAGTGTTAAATGTGGCATGTGTGTTTTGGCAGAGCTGGGACTTCAGGTAGCATATTTGCATAGTTCTGGTCCACATTTTAAGATTTTGTAGATAATATGTGAAGGCAGTTGCTGTGACTGTGGCTGAATATGATGGTTTCTGCCTTCCATGAAGAATTGGTTGTGCTTGTTTCCCTTTTCCTTCTGTGTGTTTTATTGATAATCAGGAGTGTCCAGCTTTGGTGCAGGCATTGTCTATGAACTCCTAGCCTGCACAGCAGCTATCCCAGTGATGCTGTTTTTAGGCATTGTGGGGCTGATACACTGTTGCTACTTTGTAAATAATTATCTTAGCTGAAAGTGATACAGGAAAAAGCTGTGATATTAAAATAAAAAGACAGTGCTTGCAGCACTGGATTGTTTTGGTTAACAATTTATGGGTTCTTGACAAACAGGAGTTTTCTCTGGTGAGGTGCCATTAGTTTAAATCCATTCAGCTGTGAATGCTGTCCACAGAATTCTGAGGAGTAGTGTTAACCTATTCTCTAGATGCAAAATGAATTTGAGTGGTCTTTTCCTTAGTGATTTCTGAATGACAGAAACAAAAATACAGCATCTAGAGGGCAAGTGTATAAAGTTTATAACAAAGCACTAATATGTAAGATAAACCCTTAAACCTCTGGCATAACAATGTCTCTTTGGGTCACAGCATTTTCAGGGAAGAATTTTGTAGCAGGTGGTGCTGCCTCATGAGACATTCACAATGCAGAATTAAACGACTTGGCCTGTTCTGCCCTGTCAACTCTCTGATTGGCCAACTGTCTGGAAGAAGCACTCTGTTGTTTTATGGATTGGTATTTTACTGTATTTTGTGTATGTTAATAATGCTGCTTTTACTGGATGAATTTGGATTTCTGAAGCATTCTTTTCATAAGACTCTTCAGGGTTTTGGGGGGTTTTTTTCCTCAAAATTAGTAGTAAATAAAGAGTTCTCCTTTTATTGACAGACTGTTTGACCTTGCAAGTTATAATTGCTTGCAGTTATATCTTATGCCTCACCCCCTCCTGGGCTGGAGGAGAGTTGGTCATAGTGCACAGGTGACAGCTTTGGTCCCGTTCCCAGCCTTGTGCCAAGTGTTATGCAGAAGTTTTGCTCTGCTGCAGGCATTGGAAGCATTAATAAAGTGTGATGCCTCTTTCCATTTCCAGTTTTTTTTGAACAAGATTGACACCTCAAAATGTTATTACATTTGTTTTGTGTGGTCTTTGTCACTAGAGAGAGATCCTAGAAATTAAATTAATCTGAGTTAAATGACATGACCACCTTTTGTTCATCAGCACTTTAGCATTTAAAAAAAATCCAATAGCTATGAAGCCATTCTAGGATTTGCTAGTTGCCTTTTTGACTTACTTGTTTTGATAAAGAAATTAATAGGAGTTATATCTCTTAGTTTCCACTCAGCCTTACTAACTGTGCAGTGGTTTGCACTTTCCCTGTGGGGATAGGGAAATGTAGTTTGCCAAAACCAGTTGCTTTTGCAGCCACAGCTTCCCCTGAACAAGTGAACTTCTTATCAGCACACATTGTACTAGCTTCAGTGACTTGCACTGAACTGGAGCTGAAATAAGTGGGGAGGATGATTTTGGTAGTCTGTCTTGCATCAGCAGGATTTTAACTGGCACATTGTAGCTATGGTGACAGGCATCCCATAAATACCAAAGATAGATTTTAATGTACAATCTTCTACTTCAGAAGATTGATTTTTTTTTTTTTTTCCTAACTCTGCAGTATAATAATGTACATTAATTCCTTGGTGCAGTCAAAGATACAGGAAAGTCAGGCTGGTTATTGTGGTGGGTTTCCCTGGTCTGTGGAGCTCCTAAAGATGAGGCCCAGTTGTACTGAGTATAAACAACTGTAAATGCTGAATGCATTATAGATTGGTACTTAATACTCCATGGTCCTTGAAAGGTTGTTGCTTTTTGCTTTGGATATTGAATGTCAATGTGTATTAATTCAAGTCAGACTGTTTTCAGCAATCACAAGCTCAGGAGTTCTTTAGGTGCTTGAGCATTTTGGCTGAGTATTTCTGTTGTTGGCCCATTTCTTTGGTTTTGACATGAATTAGCTTTTGTGAGTAGACTGAAAAAATAATACATAAGCAAATGTATTAGCAGCTGTTAATACAAATTCTGCACTGATGTAGCATGGGGGGGTTTTATGTAGTGTCACTAAAATTAAGCTGGACAAGCCACTTCATTCCTTTTTATTAACTAGGAAGAGTTCTCTGCTGCAGAGAATTTTAATATTTACATATTGACAAAAAGGTTTTCTGATAATTCTCTAGTTTTAGTCTGAGTGGAATTAGTTCCTGTCACTCCTAAAAAACATTGACCATGTCTGTCGTCTTGATCTTTCATCATTTGTATGCTCTGGTGACTGTTGTTGCAGGGTCTGATTCAATTCCTGTGGATGCTTTGACTGTTCAACTGGATTTTTTCACTTAGAACAGGATTGAACCCTCAGCTCAGAAGACTCCCTCTGGTTTAAATAATACCAGCTGGTATTATTTAATAATAATAAATATTATTATTAAATAATAATGGCCTGGAAGAGCTGAAATCTATGACAGCTTTACTCTTTCTAATACAGATGTACTCTGCTGCTACAGCCTATGTTCTCTTGCTTATTGAATTCTGTTTTTGTCATGGCAGCTCCTTCGAATGACCATAGCAAAGCAAAGACTGGGAGATGATGAAGTTGGGGCTCGCCACTTTGCAGCACATGAACGGGAGGACCTTGTTCAACAGTTGGAGAAGGCTCGAGAACAGGTAATAATTAAATGGGCATATAGTGTCATGTTTTACAGAGCTATTGTAGTAGTAAGTAAATAACTTCAGTTCTGTTTGAAGGGCTGGTAGCTGATTGACGTTGGAAGTAGTGATTAGAATGAATTCTTAATCTCAGGAATTTCTCCTCTAGATTATTGATTCTCCTTTTCTTTTTAATGTCCAGCAACAACTTGTGACAATTGAATATTATCAGTGAATGTCAATGAAAGGTACTCTTTAGTGAAGGCTGTTACAAGTATTCAACATGGTGTACAGTGGCTGATGTACCTCCTAAAGATACCCTCTGAATCAAATTTTCTGTAGAAGCATTGTTAGTGTCCTCTTCCTCCTGCCTCCAAGCTATTTCTTCTCCTCTTCTGAAAAATTCTCACATCAGACCTATTTCCCCTTCCTCAAGTCTGTTATGAGTGCTCTTTACCATGACGCATCAGACTTTGTCCCTAATACTGATACATAAACTTCTGGACAGTTTTGCGGGTCTGTGTTCTCAGTTTTTCCCACACTGATTCCTACCCGTGTCAGTTCCAACCTGAATGAACCATTCTGTGATACAGGAGAGGTGTGTATTTCTGGTTTTTCAGTCTTCCTTCAATTGCAGCACCACTGTACTTTACCAGAAAGGCTGTTGGAGTTCTTCCAGTGTGATCCTCTCTGCTAACTCTGTTCCCAAGCTTGTGTTCTTTCTGTTCATCACCTGGCCTCTTTTAAATGGTGGTCTGTTGCCCTTCCTGCCTTATCCATGTTTTCTGGGGTGTGTGTGGAGTCTGTCACTGCAGACTTTTCTCAAACTCAGTTTGACCTCCTTGGAAGTTTGAAGCTCTTTGTCCTTGAGTATCTTTCACACTGGACTTCTTCACTCTTTTGCTTAATAGCAAAGCTCATCCTGTTGCTTCTGTGTTGGCTTATTTTGCACTTTTTCAGTTCTTATTCTGTGGAACTTCATTACTCAAGTCCCATGATTAATATCAATTCCCACTTACAGGCTTTTTGAGAAGTTCTTATTCAGTTGACTTAATTCTTGGAGTCCTAGAAATTATATGATAAAACCACCTTAATATGTTTGCAGCAGAATTACAGTAGGTTTCTTTTGCTGTTACATTTTAGTTGTTTTCTAGAAATTTTGTCAAACAAATCTAACTGGTAAAGTTACTTAACTCCAAATTAATGAAATATTACCAAAATTGAGTAAAAATACCTGCGGTTATGAGCTTTGAAAAGACTTCTAACTGTCCAAAATCAATACTGTTCAAACATGTGCATGTTACTGTTTTCAGGCTGGATGCTATGGTAGCTCTTGTTTAAACTTGTACTGATACAACTCTCTTCTCAGATTGAGACTCTGAGATATGATCTTCAGGCTGCACTGGATGAGTTACAGGATGTGAAAGAGGAACGCTCTGTTTACCAAGATAAGTCTGACAGACTAAACCAAGAGTTGAATCATGTCTTAGGAGGGCATGAAAACCGTATCATCGACATAGATGCTCTGTGTATGGAGAACAGGTGAGTGCATTACTGTTTCCCTAAAAAAACCCAGTGTGGTGTTGTAATAGGAGTATCGGGAAGTCTGTCACAACAAAACTTCAAAGGAAATATATCCAAGAATAAAAGCTAAGAGATTTCGGTAATTTGTTTTGTCTGTTTTGTTTATACTGTAACTAAGCATTAAATAATATTGGGAAAGCTAGGGTGCAGGAAATTACCAGTGTTGTATTTGGCTACATGTCAGTGATGTTCCCAAATCAAGATAAACAAGGAGAAGGAAGAGAAGTGAAGACCTTTTTATTCCCATCACTGTATGGCACCAGAAGCAGGAATATTAAAAATTTGTGTATTCAGAAACTCCCAGAGAGCTGTCTTGGACTAATCTCGAATTGGAAACAGGGACTTTGAGTATCCTGAGTTAACAGTTTCAGACATAATTTTCTCCACAGGGAGAGGTTGTCAGCATGGCGTGATTTGCCAACAAAAGTTGCTGGTGAAATCACCCATGTGGATATTCTTGCTGGTTTCTTGGAAAAAGAATGTGTTTTATGGTCTCCACTAAGGATGACAGAGAGGAGTCACTGATAGGGCCATAGCAGGTATCTCCCTTAATGTCAACAATTACCTTCAAGTGAAATAAAACTTGAAAGACACTATCCATTTACAAAAACTTATGCTTCAGGCAAGAAAGTGTAATACCAAAGGCATTACTTCTTCCCAGCAGCTTCAGGGTTTTTTTGTGTTTTGTGGGCCTTCAGAGTTCTGTATCAATTTAAGCCCCTGCTCCCCGACAGTGATGTGAATTTTTCCTGTGAAATAATTAAATTGTCACAAACCCTAATACAGCTGCAGTTGTACTACATGAAAAAGGATATTTTATAAACCCTTTATACATAAAAAAGGTATTTTCCTATTTGGAAATAACTGCCTCATTCAAGTGCATAAACTCTATTAGGAAGAACTGTACTGTTTCATTTAACTGTATATCATTTTTCAACTATACTGTTAAATTTTCTACTTTGTGATTGCTAATGAGAAGTGCCAAGTAAGTGATGGATATTGCAATGCAAAAGTTCTGCATAGTTGAGTCTTGTGTTGACATATATACAAATCTTCATGTGTCCATCTCACAGACCTTCAAGTACAGAGGACACGCGTAAATGCTTCCTATTTCCTCTAGACATAAATATATCCTTTTAGCTTTCTTCCCCAGAAACCAGACGACCAATACAAAATAGTTGTGCAGCATGCTTGACAAATCTAACAGGAGGGCAGCCTCCTGTTCTGATGCAATTTGTTTCCCTACTTAAAGTTTTATGGGGTCAAGAGCAGTAAAATTTTGTTATTTCATCCCTCACAGAGCTGCAGAGGGAAAAGAACTCTCAGTAGTTCAAAGAGAGGACATGCCAAATAGTAAAGAAGACCGCTTGAAGCAGTACTTGAAGGTAACATGAAGTAAAGGATTACATTTCTTTTTCAGGTATCTTCAAGAGAGATTAAAACAACTTCAAGAGGAAGTCAACCTTCTGAAGTCTAGTATTACTAAATATAAGGTAAGATCCTCTCAGTGTATCATCTAAAGTGTGCTTCTTTGTTCATGAAAGTTACTGTTCATTTTCATGTTAAATGTGTTTAAAGAACAAATTTTTTCTTTCAAGAAAAATCCACCATTGACATTCTGACAATATTAGATTGTTTACATGTTGCATGCCCATTTTTCCTAGGCTTCTTAGCTGAGGGATACCTGTTAAGAGTATTTTGAAAAATTAATGAAATACCTTTCTTAAGTTCTATGGGGGAACCATCATCCTGATGGGGGGCAGGTGATCAGCCTTCCAGACAGCTTTTAGGTGAAAAGTAGCAGATCGTGCAGTGGTGAATGACTGCAGCTGTGTTGCCGTCACAAAAAGATCTTGTCTCCCTGTTCTCTGGAGGCTGTGCTATTTCTTCATGTAGCTTAATGATCACTAAGCTTTCATTGTTCCTCCATTCCTGAGTTAAGGTATTCCTGAGTTATGTTTTACATGAAACCTTCAGGACTGATATTTGCCCTCCCCAGAAACGGTGCACTCTTATTTCTTTCTGCAAGTGGTTTTGGGAAGTGGGAGGGGAGGGCTGCTTGTCAGACCATGAGGAGAGTAATCTTAGGATTGTCAATAGGACTTCTTCATTTAGGTCGCTATAAAGTAGTCACAGCACTGATTGTTTTTTGTGCATGAGCAAAGCTCGTCAAAGTACCAACTTCATTTCAGTGTCTGTTCCTGCTTGCAACTTGGGTCTCTTGGAGTGTGAGTTAGTTTAGCGGTGAGAACTGAGCATCTTGGTGGTCCGGTGGGTTTCACAGAACTGTAATTGAAAGAGCTGAACTTCTGTAGCAGGATCATTCTGCATCTAATTCCTGAAAGTCAGTATTTGTTACTAAAAGGGCTGCTAGAAACTCTGATAGAGGAGTTGGAACTTTCCCTCTGAAACCTGTCCAAAGAAATGCTGGGAAAAGTTTGTTTCCAACAGATGTTGTCTACAGGATACTGCAGTATCTTTACTGGCAGTCAGAAGATTATTAAAAAATAGGCAAGTCTTAAATATGCTTTTGGGGTAGTGGGTGGGAGTAAAGTGATTGCAATGAGACAGATGAGTCTTTGTAACATTGCAAAGACTTTAGGCTGGAGAATAATAATCTAGGAGAGTTACACCCTGTAGTTTACTATGGGTGTAAGGTCCAGGCCCTGCAGAGTTGCTCTGCAGATTCTTCTCCTAATGTTCCAGATTCTTTCCTCCTAATGACAGGATTTGTTGGCTACTGTTTTTCTAAATAAGATATTTGTTGTTTCCCTAGAATGCACTAGAGAGACGAAAAAATTCAAAGACTCATAGTAGATCCAGTAGCAGTGCTCTGACTGGAGTCCTTTCTGCAAAGCAAGGTATTGCATAAATGCAGCATGGTGTTGCATATCTCATTTAATTCTTTTCATCTAACATCTTAATTTCAGTAACCCTTTCCTTACCAGCCAAACCAAAAGCTCTCTTCTCTTTCCCTGTTCATTATTATATACTAATTCTGTCCTCTTCTCAGTTGACTTGACAATATAAAAGTTGCCTCTGGATTACTGCTTCTTCTTTTGTTAATTCCTTTGCCATTCATTCTCTCCCCCATTAGTTTTATCAAATATTTCCTTACTCTCTAGACCCTGACAAATCACTTCTTTATTCATCTCTTTGCTCTGCTAACAATGGCAGTCACAATTCACATTCCAATGAAAAATAGACTGGGTGGTAGAGGAGGGGCACTAGGTTTTCTGCTACTGTTCTTGGAAGCTTTTACATTCAGATGTTTTACAAGAAATCTTTGTGTCCCATGTTTCTTCATGGGTAGCAAAATGGAATAATCTCTTTTCCCCATTTCAAAGAAAATACCAAGATTAGGAAAGAAAGGGAATGATAAAATTCTTTGAAGCAAGCAGTATACCTTGCCACCCTACTGTTTAAATGTAGGTATATTCATACATGCACATGAGATCAGTAGTAAGTGTCATGGTAAGTTGAAATTAATTTTTCTGGTTTTGATTTCTCTTTTACCCTCTTCTCCATGTGCTTGCATACATGTACATATCTATCTATATATATTTAAAGAAGCAGAGCCAGGTTCTAGTTACAAATTTTAATGATACTAGTGAACTTCCTAATTTGGCTGAAAGGTACAGACTCTAAGTTGCAGAGGAAGAGTTCGCGGGTGACTGTATTTTCACATCAGTCTTAAATAACCTGAAGGATATAATGGTTCTAAAAATCAATATAAAATATTCCTTGGAGGCTTTGGTTTTAATGACCAGTTTTTACCAAATTTTAGGCCTGTAGAAGAATGATTTTGTATCCTTCTGAGCACAAAGAATTTTCCAAAAGAAGAATCAAGTTAATATAAGATGCATCTGCCTAGACTTGTTCTGGCTATTACTGTGGAATAACAATCAGCTTGGAAAGCCTCCATCTTTATGCCAGCTAGAGATTACAGTTCTGGTCTTTTGGATTTGTTTGTTAATTGAAGAAAAAATATATGTATTCATTTAAGTAACTGGAATATTTCCTTAATGCTAAGTGTTTGTGTTGCATCTCTGTGCATGAGAAGCCAGAACTCATTTGTGTTTTTAACATTATAGTCCAAGAGTTGTTGTCGGAGGATCATGGATGTAGCCTACCAGCCACACCACAGTCCATTTCAGATCTCAAATCACTGGCCACTGCATTACTGGAAACCATCCATGAAAAAAACATGGTCATACAACACCAAAGGCAAACCAACAAGTAGGTGGCATGACTTGTAAGTAAAATATCAAGCTATGGAAAAGCTAGTTGGAGAAAATTTAAGGGAAATGGAAAGGAAGATTCATTTTCACAGAAAATTCATTGTCATGGTTAAGTGGTGGATTCTTTAGCTTTTAAGACCAGATATGTGATCTGAGAAAAATTACACTTTTATCTTAAATTCTGGGGTTGACAGAGACCTGTCTGCCTCTGCTAGGCAAGGATTGGTTTGCTGCTCAGGTTTAAGACAAACTCTAATAACACAGAGTGACTTCTAGCAGGAAATCTGTAGGGACAGCTAAAGAAAAGCTGCTGGGAGGAAGGACACCCTTGAACTGGAGAGAATTGTGTGTCAGTGTAGGAATATTCTAATGAACACTCGTGGGGTTAGTGTTGCTCCTAGGAAAGAGTCTGAAAGGGTTAATGTAACATTTGACACACACTCAGTGGCCTGTGTCATACAGGTGATACCTGTTGTTTTTGTAGTTACTTTGGTAAAAGTTGAAGGAGATAAACACAGTTGGATTGCTACTGTGTAGTTTTTTTATAAAATCTGAACTGAACTTTAAAGGCGAATTTGTTTACTCTTAGCTGTTCTGCTTATCAGTAGAATTCTTTGTGGCTTGTACAGTTCCTATCATGGCAGAATATAAAAATTTTTGACACATTTTCTGACATTCTGATATTATTGTCCTTATACAGTATATAAAAATCAGAGCTAGGAAGTGTTCCTTGATTTTGTGCTCTGTTTCACCCCCTCTCTTTTTTTGTTGGTGGGTTTTTTGTTTTTTGGGTTTTTTAACACTGAGTCACTACTGGTAATCAGAGGTTATTCAGGCTTCTCAAAAACACATCAGGACCAGATGCCAGCAACAGCCAGACATCTTTCCTGAAAAGGTGTAGTACTGAAGTAAACCATATTACACTAGAATGGATGATTCATTTTGAAAATTGATAACTGAGATACTGGGCAGACACCATTGCATAATTCTTAGTGATGTAGCAACAGACGCGGAGCAGCAGTTTATAGCCACTCTTAATACTCTTGAGACAACGAATGCCTAATCAGCTAAAGGGAGAATAAAGTGGTGAAAATGTAGCCCAGATCTAACCTGATGGCAGCTCAGTCAGTTCTTGTCCTATGGTGCAAGAGGAGTTGCTGCACAGAGCAGTGGTAAGGAATGGCTAACACCTGCTTACTTCCTTCTTATTGCTAATGTAACATCAGAAGGAAAACATCCAGAGAAAAACTTGTTGTTCCAGGTGTAACCAATCTTTGCCGTTTACATCCTGATGCTGTATCACTACCCAGTGTTTTATTTTGCATAATCTTTCTTTTTTTGCAAATTTCTTTCTTAATTTTGTATTTCTCTTTGGTGATATGCAGTCTCTTGCAGCTCTCAAATATCATTGCAATGATTGCTTCATTTTCTGATACTACACTTTCTGCTTTCAACTACAGAGTATGGTTGTCTTGAGATAACCCACACGTTAGCAGATTCTTATCTGATGGCATCTGCATGCCCAACTGGTCACATACAGCCATCAGAGTAGAGATTAAATATATGCAAAAACTACTATTCTTTGGCCAACAGAAGATCAGGTTTTAGAGGGAAATGACAGTCCATACCAGTCCAAGGTCAGGAGTGTTCTCAGAACTGTAGAGGTGTGTTGCTGTGACCCAGCCCACTGTGGGGCTGGGTCAGCGTGATGCCAATCAATCCCAGCCCATCCCCTGGATCGAAGAGGCAGACTCAGAGGGTGGGTCGAGGGGCGGCTCAGAAGCCTAAGCTGCACCCCCTGGGCGGGTACAAGCCGCCTCCCCCTGTTCGGGAAAATTCTGGGTTACTCGGTTGTTCACTGGTTCTTTGTTGTACCACTTCTCGGTTTCCCCCCGTGGTTCTTGCTAAATTGTATCCTCCCCCTGGCTTGTAACTCATTGGTTGTTTTCCCCTTTCACCGCGGTTTTCAAATTCCCTATAAAACTGAGGACAAGCCTCGGGGAAGCATCCCATCGCATTCCATCCCTTCCCGAGCTTGTTTGGGTTGCGAAACTTCTACTCTATTCCTTTGTCTCCGAGCTAACGTGAGCCGATCCCATCGGCTCCTGCCGTGTTCCCTCTGCAATGAAGCCAGCTAGCGAGCTCAGCCAGCAGCTCTTTTCCTGATGCCGAAGTCGCTTCAGCGACGCACAGAAGTAACGCAGCTGGACTCGCTCTGACCTGGGGCGCGCCAGAGCTTGTGCCTCGAGCTCAAGTACTGTGTTAGGTTGGCGCTGAGGTGTATACAGTTCAGGATGGTTCAGGGGGAAAAGAAAAGAAAGATAAATCCTGATCAAGTTGAGTGAAGAGCCTCAAAAACATTCCTATGTAGTATTCTCATTCTTTTTGTCACTTTTGGCTTTAGGTGAATTAAAGAAGCTGTTAAGGAGCTAGGAGGAATGGGAACCACTACAAGTGGAACACTAAGACATAAAAATTTAAAGTGAAAAAGGGAAATGCAGGTAGGACATCAAGGGAAAACATCCTTTATTTGAGATGCAAATAAATAGGGGCACTTATTTGCCATGTAAAAGGTCTGCTGACTTGTGAAAATGGGGAAGAAACTGCCCACCTGTTGGAGATGGTTAAATGTGAGAGTATGGTCAGCACACAAGTTAAATGGACTGGTTCATAAACTGCTACTAGTAGATGATGCATTCTTTTGTTGAAGACATTTCTCCATTCAAAATAGGAAGTGGAGAAGGATGTGAGGCTAGAGAAAATTGTAGTGACAAAACGTTTTGCATAAATCACAAGGTAGAAGTCTTTCCCTGTGCAAAGAGCATGTTTGGAGGACACATTTCAGATTGTTGTTTGAAGAAAGCGAGATTTATTGGGTAAAAAAGATGAGATTTTGGGGTGATTGTTTCATTTCATGGAGGAAATTCTGCATTTGATATTTGATAGGTGAATGACCTAGTAGTGATTCTCTCACTATCAGTAAATGAGATTTTTCAGACCATATGAACTTACTTTCCTCCATACAGTTAACCTACTCTAAGGTCTAGACCTCTTTGGTTGCTTGCAGATTGAGAGTTGACTGTATAAGTTTACAGTAGCAGAATGGTGGATTTGCTTTCTGAATAACTGAAGCAATGACAAGACAATGGATTTTTTTAATGTAGATTAGAATTTGGATATTCTGTTGAAGTTGACTTTCTGTTGTTACACTTGTTAAAAACATCCATTGCCACTTGTTCTTGGAAAAGACACACTACTATTATTGCTACTCTTCTAAAGATGGGCATGATAAAAGGAACTGTGGGAGTATGTGCCCAGGAACAAGTAGGGTAAATCCAGCCTTTATTTTTTTAGCCCTAGTTTTCAGAAAAAAAGAATCGGTTAGGGAAGAAAACAGATCATTTTCCAAGGTGGTTGGTAGCTAGTAATGCTAACTTCAAGTAATGTCCTGTGGTTTTCCTTACAAGCCTGTTAGCTTAATTTGAAAAGGCAGTTGCAAATTAATTCTGTATGCTGTAATGTGTTGCAAGATTAAACAGTTACATAAATGCAAAACCAAATGGTCCTAACTCTCTTAGCAAATGGATAAACCCCCCTTTTTTATTCTACCACCAATAAACCATTTATTAGGTGTTCTTTTTAGTGCAATTTGTTCCTGCAATTGCCAGCACCTGTGCAAGTTGGATCAGCGTAAAAGCTGCTCTGGTGGTTAGACATGTTGCACTAATTTTAACATTTCTAACTTGGGCAAGTTCAGTCATGTTCAAAATTACAAAAATGATTGTGTCAGTCTGTAACTTGAGCACATATTTCCATGTGACATGTAGAGCTAGATATGGGACTGTGACAGACCTATTTACAGGCATTTAGGTGATGGTATCTGTATGAGGGTGTATGTCTTCTGTAGCAATATCTAAATTAAAGTAAGGCAAAGGGAGCTCAGGTGCTGTAAATCACCACAGCTCCCTTCAGATTATGGCCATGTATGTTGAAAAGCACGAGAGAGCCAGAAAGAAGCTTCTGAAGTCAGGTGGGAGCATTGCTGCTGTTACATGAACAACAGATTTCTGTAAAACCTTATCCTGGATGGAGGTTTATACTAGCTCCCTTGTTGCATTAGACAGGACCAGAGAACAATGGAAATAACTATCAGCACCTATGTCTGTGACATGATCCTTCTATTTTAGTTGAACGATCTGGTCCACTGTGTCTAGAGATAAAAAAAAGAGATTAGGGAGCTGGATGCTACCAACATGTGCAGCCCCTTTAAAAATACCTACCCGGGTAGGCCTACCCAGGCCACCACAGCTCAGTCTTCCCACAACGTGTGGAGGTGGCAAATTATCTGGAGGTCTCAGGGGAAAGCAAGAAATGTGATAAACCACGTTGTGTTCAGAATAGCTTATGCATTTAATCTTGCAAAAATTATTTCTAACAGAAGTTGCAGCTTTATTTAGGGTTTATTTCTCCCATACCTGTCTTGAAATAATGGGGTTTTTTAAGCAAACTAGACTCATACTCAGCACTGAATATATTTTGCTCTCTTCCTGAATTAAAGGAGTGGGGTTAAATATTGCCCTCTGCTATTGCCAACCATTCTTCCGAGATGCAAAATGATCCCTCTATATGAGAACCTGCAACAAAGGTTAAAAAATAACTCAGTGCCTCTTCTGAGGATTCAGTAGGTATTATCTGGATATATTCCCTCCAAAACCTTTAGAAATAGTGTGAGACAGCTGATAAATAAATTATAAAATTTAAGAGAAGCAAGAGAAAAGTGACTTTGCTTTATTACCTGAATAAAAGGAGCAGTAGCAATAACTTGATACAAAGGGTTGAGTTTTCTTCTGTGGTATGGCTAGCTGGCAGGGAGGGCAGCATCCTTCCCCTGTTTTCTGCCCTGGAACTACTGGTGAGCTACTTACGAGAAAAATAAGGATTGGAAGTGCTAAACTTCTGACTCCTTTGTGGTGACATTAGCCAAATCAATATTGTTTTGTCAGTTCCCTGCCAGAATTAACATGATGTGGAAGAAGTCTTACATCATGTCTCTCTTTTCCCTGCCCCTCTAAGCCTGGGGAATTCCATGTTCTTTAGCTGACCCTTGGTGAGGCCCTAGGCAGGAAGTGGGAATAGGCTCCCAGTGTGCAAGGCGGAATTTCCTGAAAGCTGCTCTGTGCCTTTTGCTGTCGGCTGTTGTGTTGTACTGCAGAGTGCAATTGCTGGATGTCAGGGTTATGAAAATAGAGCTATTAAGGCTGAGCTTCTCATACCAGATGGAAACATTCTGAAAGTGAAATCTAGACTTGAATAATTTTGCTTTTAATTGGAGAAGACAGTAGTAGATCCATCTTAACCTTTTTAACCTACTGGGTTACTGAGTTTCAATGGGGAAATAAACATAACTGCTTTAGAATGTCTTTTCTCCTCTGCTTTTGAATGTGATGGACTGTTCTTTTTAGTTGACACACACCCCTGTAGCTCTCAGTGCCTTCTTTGATATTTATTATAAGCTTTCTCTTTCTGTTTTACATTCTGTCTCTCATCTTGATATTTTTGTAATCTTTAAAATACTTACAGGCTTTTATTGTGTCATAGCAAAGCCCTCACAGTAGAGATTTCAAAAATACTTAGTCCTTGTTAATCAATTTTTCTAGCCCCTTTGATATTTGCTGGGTATGCTATTCTTCACGTCCTTCCCAGAATCTGCCATCTTGTCAGTAATGACATTCCCAGTGTGCTCAAATGTCTGCACATAAAGCCCTTGCTGGAGAGCTCGCAGTGCAGTATTACACAGCTCTGGT
Source organism: Corvus kubaryi (assembly GCF_017639235.1). Classification (NCBI taxonomy): domain Eukaryota; kingdom Metazoa; phylum Chordata; class Aves; order Passeriformes; family Corvidae; genus Corvus; species Corvus kubaryi. The sequence goes on from NW_024582073.1 coordinate 13,946,183, forward strand.
GTGCATGGGAAGATCCTATTGCCCTGCTGGGGTGGAATATGCTGCTTCTCAGCGTTCAGTTCAAATTTAACTGACTTACCCTGTTGCTGTAATTTGATGAGTAAAACTTGCTGTCTATAATCTCTGCTGTCATGTTTAGAATTGCTGCCTTGTCTAGGTTTCTCACTCTACTGAGTATTGTTTGGGATTTATTTAAAGACTTTTGACTCTAGCAGACTTGCTGTGCCTGTGAAACACTTACAAAAATTCATTGGAGAAAAGAGCTTTCTTTGCAAGATAGAAATCTCTCATTTGATCCGGGGAGAGAATTAAGACCAAAAGTTAAATCCTGCAGGAGAGCTAACTGCAAATAGTATTTGTGTATGAAATCAGATACAAAAGAAGAGATGACCGAAGAAATGCAGTGAAAACTAAGAGTGGGTGATAAAGGCACTAAAGACCTTGAAGCTTTTTAGTTAAGTAGAAAGCAGTTCAATGCTTAAAAAGAAAAGGTGTAGTAGAAAAAATATTCTTTGCCATTTTAAGCAATTTTAGTGATAGAGAAAACTCCCTGAATAAAGGACTAGCAAAAATTGTGTCTTGGAACTTCAAAATCAATCTAGATGCTGTCTTGAGTTTTCCATATTTTGTCTTTGTAGCTTTTACTTTCTGGTTTTAGCTATGAAGAAAGTAAAGTGGTATTTGCAGGCAAGAAGATAGAAATATTGTGAGTTGCTTTTCTTCATCTTTACTGCAAAGGTTGAATGTCCAGTACATCTTAGGCCTTTTGCTTTTTTAAAAGCATGGGATAGATTAGGCAAATATATTTAATTTTCTTTTAACTCTGGGGGAGGTTGTCCATTGTTGTTAGTGAAAAGAGATGACTGTACACAGCTTTACTGCACTAGTTAAGTAACAATTTAAAAATTCAACTGCAGTCATATAAGCAATTGGGCTTTGGTTACCTTGATATAACAACTATTCTTTTTCCAAAGAATTCTAGGTAATCGAGTGGCCGAACTAGAAAAGAAATTAAGGACTTTGGAAATCGCTGGCTTATGGAGTCTTCCAGGTTAGTAAAAATTCAAGAGAATAGCTTGCATTATTTTGTTTCCAAGGGTATGTTTGCATTTAAGAGAAATTTGGCTGTAATTTTTTTTAATGACACTTATTTTGTGAATGTTCTATTCAGCACATTTGCAAAATTAGAAAGATCTAATAAATGTTAAGTGAAAAGCAAAAATCACTAGACTTTGTAAACTCTTAAGTCAAATATATGTTGAAAATAAGATGAGAAGTGCTGAAAAAGAAATGTTTAAATATTGAAGTAATCAAATTATTTCCATAGACAGCAGGCAAAAAAAAAAGTGAACTATTTTATTTAAACATTGCATAAAATTATGCACAGGTTATTGGCCATTATGTTTTTCAACCAATTTTATTTACTGATTTTGTACTTCTTGTAACTTCCTTTTTTTTTTTTTTTTTTTTTTAGTGTTTTTAAAATGCTTTTTGGTAGAATCATAAACTCCTAGAAACTGGAAATTTAAAGGGTGCTAAATTTTTTAGTCCATCTGTCCAGAACAGGCTTGTTCCCTGTAGTGTCTTAAGTATTGTATTTGGTCTTGAATTACTCAAGTAATGGGAGATTAATCTGCTTCCTAATAGACGTCGTCGTTAGGAAAATGTGCAATATTTAATTTACATTAATTTTTTGCTTTTTTTCTTCCCATTGCACCTAATAGTGTCTTTTGTAACCACTGTAAATTATGCTACTTTGTTGGTGGTGTTTGCATCATTAGGCTTTGTTGTTTACAGGTTCCTATGAGTGCTAGTAAGAGTGGGAGAGAGTGGTTTAGGCTTCTACTTTTTCGGCTCTGTTTTTTCCACCTAACCTTTACATGTAGAAGAAAACATTTGACAGGGCTGAAGAGCCCTTGTAACAAAGCTGTGCTGTTCAGCTGTTTGGGCTGATGTGGTGTGTTTCCACTTCAGCTTGCCTGTTTGGGCACTGTCAGTCCTGCTTGACTCTTTCCAGAACCAGAGGTCCAAATCTGTTTCCATGGATTATTCCACAGTTAGTCACCTAATGTGTAGTGTACTTAGTGCATTTGTCGCTGCCCATGGTCTCCAAGAGATGAAGGTGAAATGTTTGTCTAAGACCTTGCTAATCCAGTTTAGTACATTACTACAAACATGTCTCTCAAACTCACCAGTTCAAGGTACTGTAGGGGTTTGTTTGTTTTGTTTTGTTTTTCAAAACTAGTGTTCCATTAAAATGCAGCATTTCTCATGTTTGCAAAATGTATTTTAAAAAATGGAAATGGGAACTTCTTGCACCGTATTGACCTGTGTAGGTAAAACATCGAATTAATGTTTATACAATAACAACTGTCTCTTTCCTTCCTTTCTTTTGCTGCCTGAAGGCCTGAGCTACAATGTCTCAGTGGGATTTGGGAGTAGGTTCTGCTTAATGTATATTTTTAGTAACTGATCTTAGCAGTATGTTAAATATTATCATTGCATGTAAATAAATGGAAATGTCATCTGAACATTTTTGTATCCAGCAGAATAAGATGTTCAGTCGAATGAGTTAGATGATCACAGGAGAAATAGAGGCTGCTCTACATGAAAGTTCATTTGCATTAAGGGAAATAGTAAGAGAGGATGATCTTTAATACTCCTAAAGGAATTTTACACTGGATTGTGAGTCCTGTTGAGCCCTGAGGTTTTGCTGATTTTTTTCCTTGCCTTTTAAATCAAGAGTGCACTTTGTTTCCAAGGGCACTCTAATCCTGAGGTGGTCAAAAAGAGCATTGCAACACCTGGTGGGTCACCAGTTTTCTTTTCAGAGCGTGTAAAGCTTCCGCTCCATAAAACAGCAGTGTGGAACAAACAGTGTGGGAATACCACAATGGATTCTGCAGCTGAATGTTGGCTTGGGTGAGGAGCAGAACACGGAGAGTATCTCATCTAGTCAGTCTTAAATCCAGAGTGAAAAGATATTATTTGGTTGTGAGTGGAATTTTTTGTCATTGGAAAAAAAATGCAGATAAAAGCTGATGTTCATTCTAGCAGTGAAGGAAATGCACATTATAAATTGCAGGGTTTTAATCTGAAGTTAATGTTCCTACTTAGTCATCATTGTTTATATAACATTTATAACATCCACTGTCACCATGATAATAATATCTTCCAAATGCTGTTAATATACTTGATCCTATTGAAGAAAGATCTTGAATGCCTGTGGTTTTTTGCTAGGTGACATATTTGTCATCTACTTTTTGAGAAAGCCAGGAATGAACTAATCAAGAGGAAGTGCGTATTTAGATTTTGAAAAGGTGAAATCAGTAACATAATTCATTTTCTGTGGAAGTTCTGCCTACCAGATTTTATATTGCCCTGCTTAGGAAATGGGCTTTAGTTAAATGAATCTCTTGAGAGATTCGTTTTCATTGCTGAAAAGAAAGCAAGTTTGGGCATAGATTTGACTTTTGAATTTCTTCTTATGATCCTACTTCCCTTGAGAAGGAAGCAGGGAATGTGATGTTCACAAAAGTATTTAATTCTTTGCTTTGTTTTGGCTACATTGTGGTTGAAATATGCACACAAGTTAAATGTATTCAATCATAGTACATAATAAACACCATCTTATTCTTTTTGCAATTTTATGTCACTAGACATTCAGATAAGTAATTCTGTATTATTTTTAAATCTATCATTTCCTGAAAATTCCAGATTTCCACAGAAAAAGTCCAAGAAAGAGCCAACCATGACTCAGCCTTTTTCTGTGTGGGATGATAAGAGAGTTTCGGTGCTGCCTCTTGCCCTGAAGTAATCAGCATGGAGCAGAGGCAAGGCAGAATTAATGGGCTCTGCAGCTGCTGTGGCTGTAGCCAGTTACAGTGGCATAGGGTGCAGCAGAGGTTATAAGAGAATACCCAACCCTGGAGAAGAAAATGAAAAATTTACTACTGAAAATTTATATGTTTTTTGAGATCTGTATACTTTTCACTATAGTCCTTGAAAAATTCATTAGAGGAACATGAAGCTATGTAAGTTATGAAATTGAGCTTACACAGCAGCTAGTTGAAGTTCATTGTGTGTAATCCAGCTTCAGATCACGATTCACATAATGTAGTGCAGCAGTACCCCTATGTGCCTCCTTCATGAATGGATGTGAATCACTGGTAATAAATAAATATGCATCAGACTCTTTGGGCCACATCTATTGTTAAGATGTGTGGATACTGAGCTTAGCTTTATTTTCTGTAACCAGGCTGGTTTTCAGAGAAAAATGTGAAAGTAAATGTGTTTACCGTGTAAATGCTGGCTGGAAGTCAAGAAGTACCTATTTTGAAGCTTGTCTTGCAATCTTCAGGGACTTCAGCTCAGGCTTTACTTTTTTTATTAAATAAATAAAAAAGCCTCTGCTTTCTACTTTCATATTAAAACCTCTGCCCAATTTTTTTATTCATCATCTTTTTACTTCCTCTGTTGGATTCTTTTGTATCTTTTTGGATATGTGGCTGCTTCTGACTGTGTGTTGGGTGTTTTCACAACATCTGTTGGGTGTTTTCATACCACGAGTTCCCTGTATGATTTAGTTCTTCCAACACAAAATTCCTTCACTGTTACAGGAAAGTACATTCATCTAGGAGCTTTTGCATTTTGAAATACTGGTTGGATTTTTTTATTTTGAAATACTGGTTGTTTTGCCTTTTTTTATGTTTTTAATTAATTTTGTCTTATAGTGGTAGGGTTATCCTCTGCTGTTAGTTAATACTGGTTTTTGTTACCGGTCTGGCAAAGGCAGAATTCTGATGCTTACTTGACAGGGGGATCAAAGTTTGACAAGATCCATGCTTCAAAAGCATTAATTGCATTCATATTGCTGCAGTGTATTGCCCAACATGGCAAGGGTATAAACACATCATTACTACCTTCAGGATCAAGGTATTTGCAGCCAGTGCCTTTAAAAGGAGTTAGGGATTGGAGTAGTCCAGTTAGACTCCATGGGAACAGCTTGACTTTCATTATTCCTTAGTTTGCACCAGAACTTTCTCAGAGTCAGATTTATTTTGGGTATCTTCTGACCTGGTGCTCTCTTGAAAGTTTTTGTCTTGGATGGGTGATTGGATTTAGGATGTTGCCTTAAGGTGAAACATACAAACAGATTTAGAGGGGCGAAGCAGTTGTTACATAAATGTCGGTTCTCATGGAGATAAATAGAGCAGTATCTTGCTGCCTCCCCAGCCATTACTTATCAGTTGGCACTTGTTCTGGAGGCCACACAAACACCACGCTTAGCTGATCTTGCACATTTCCTGCCGTTTCCACTCTAGGTTTAAGGTAGTGTCAGTCGCTAAAAACATGAGCATCCTGAATAGTGGAGGACTTCCTAAAGGATCTGCAGGTGTTGCTTTCTGCATTGCTTAAATATGTAAAGACTAAGCATCTACAGCAGAGTCCTCAGATGAAGGGTTTCTTGTACTATTTTGTCTGCAAAAGAGTTGGAAAATTGCCTTTTTCCATTTGGTTTAAAATGAAAATGTTCAGAAATGTTTTTGGAATTTTCAGATTAAAATCTCTCCTGTTCCCCAGCAATGTGTACTTGTTTGCTCCCTCAGCTCTTAGTTATGCTAAGTTTTTAGGTTTTTTTTAAGGAAGCATTGCAGGATAATATGTAAGTCTGAAGTGTAAAGCTACATAATGATGAACCTGCTTGTATCACATGAGACAGAATAATAGAGAGTAAAGAGTTACTGCTGAACACTTGCTGGTAATAGTATGCAAGTGATCCATTACGTTGGTATGATCTGATTGTTAATATTTTTAATTGTACACTAATTGCTAATACAATTTGCTGCATACAGCACCTGGTCTTTCAAAATCTGGCCTTTACTCAGTACTGCAGATAAAAACATACACATTTTCTGCCTTTGCCTTGCATATTCTGGCTCCAGTACAGAGTATTTTTTTCTGTGCTGTGAAAGGATCATTTGTGATGCTTTTCCTGTTCTCTACTTTTCAATAACATTGTTAAAAATTTGTAGGGTATGTTTGAATATCATTGGTGCACAATGGTTGTAACTGGTGAACTAGCAGCTCTAACACTGTGATTGTTCCAGGTGGGAAGGATACGATAACATTCAGTGACCCAACCCTGCCTGTGATACAGCGGTCCAGGTCACCGTTGTTAGCGTTCGCTGATAAGCCACAGAGAACTGAAGTACAAGGTGAGCACCTGGAATGTAAGAACATGATGAGAGCTGAGCACTCATTTCTTTCCAAATAAAATGTAATAAATTTTCATGCTGGGATAGCAGAAGGCAAAGTTTCAGTGGTCACAGAGATTGAATACATCATCCACAAGTAAAACAGATAGATGGTCCCGGTACCAATAGCAAAGAAACAACTGAAAAGTTACTATTGAATAGATTGCACAGGGCTAGGGATCAGGTCTTACACCTCAAAGAATTTTCCTGCCAGATAACTTGATACTCTGAGAAGTTATTCATGCCATCTGTGTTACAGTTAACGGATTCCTGCACTTTCCCCTTCAGTTAAAATGCACAGTAGGAAGCAGTCTGTGGAACTGGTTTAGCACTTTCCTGCATTATAGGTGATGTCTAGATGAATGGCTTCCTGATTGCACAAGATAAATTGAAATACCCAACTCATTTTCCCAGAGAAATTGACTGGTTTTTTTATTGTCTTACATGTGTTTTGTTAAAAATCCTTCTCCAATAGCAAGTGTTAACATCTCTTCAAAGTCAAGCTTAACTTTATTTGACAATTGCTGATAACCTTGATGTTTTTTTCCTTAGTTTTTCATAATGGATGGGAGATGGATTATTATATTTGCTTATTGGCATTTGGATAAGGTTTTAATGGGCATAACATTATGATATGCCTAGATCTTTCTCAGCTAACCATGAAGCATCATAAACAATTTATTTTTTAGTCCTGAAACTAAATAGATTGTGGCTTAATTTTGACTTTATAGTCCATGTCATTTTCTGATAATATGTGACAGCCAGACTGATCTTTTTTATAATCTTGATCAGCTGATATTTTTGCTAAAAATAACAAGTGAAACTGTAATGAATAGTTCTCTGGTGAGTAATAATAACTCATAAATATTCATTCTTTTACCTACTTAATTGTTGATTTTTAATTAAATCTGCAGTTACTGAAAGTATTTACTCGGTGGCATTATGCTTTTTTGTTTCCATATTTGTCCTAGGTGAGGCTGGTATTACAGTTGTGATTACAGGCTCATCAGACAGGCAGTCTGATCTGCCTGTCACATCTCATCAGACCCTGTTGCTGTTGCGTTGTAACACTGCCAAACCGTAGCTCTCCATGCTGTGTTTTCTACGTCAGCTGAATTTTTTTTTAAGACAGCCAAATAACTTCTTTTTTGTGTTAAATACTGATGACCACGTGGGGTTCTTGGTGGACTTTTTTTGTCTTTTTTATGGTTTTTTTTGGGTTTTTTTCAAATATGCAAGCATTTACTCTATAGGAATTTGAAATCTAGGGAAAAGGTTTCCAGCCTGAGGAAACAGTATGGAGTTTCCACCTCATTCTACATGATTCACTTACAAATTATCTACTAAAAACAAACCAATGATTCACAGCCACCAGTGCTGGTAAAACTCTGTATGCACCATTCCTTCGAGATAAAGTAAACTTAGCAGGAACAAAATGTGGAGCAGAGAGGAAAGAAAGGCCAAGATCAGGACTCTCAAGTGGTGGGAACACTAGAGTAGATGGGGATTGACAGAGTCAATGGAAGTCTGAGTGGGAAGGGACCTTCATGTGGCTGAGCAGAGGTCAGAGCACAGGAGTGAGGAATCGGAATGCTGGCAGTGAAAGCAAGATGTGATTAAAAAATATTGAAAGGTGGATGAGAAATGGGCACAGTGAGAATAAAGGGATATAGAGCAGGAGCAGAAAGATAGGCAGGGGAAGAGAAGAGCAGAACAGCCTTGGATAGGGAAAAACAGACAAGGATTAGACTTGTGGCAGTCATAGGAAGAATCAGCTCTCAGAAGGTCATCTCCTCCTTTCCTCCTCTGTCCCATGACCATAATGAGAACCAAGGTTAATCACAGAAATTCTGTCGTTCAACTGGAGTAGGCAAAGAAATTACTGTTCTGCCTGCACAAACAGCTTGGGTTTTCCCTTGTCTGTGTCCCAATATATCTGATAACCTGCAGTGAAAACTGAGACAAAAGTTACTTCTGTGATAATTAAACTGGGCCAACTTTTTGGTGATAGAGATGAGCACATATTTATGATGAGCTGTGCAGGGGATACCATAGTTTCTAGCAGTAGGTGAAGCAACAATAACCTGTTCTGCTGCTCCAGATGCTTTTTCTGAAGGATCTTTGAGGCTGCCATCTTGCCTTCAAAGCCTGGAAAGGAAGCAGTGTGTTTTCAGCTGTGGGGCATATCCCTGTGCTTGAAGTCATACAACTTCTCTGCAGTTGGCATCTGTATGAGAATGATACACTCGTGCCTTTTGTACCGCTCTACACAGAGAATAACTGCTGTTGAGCTTTAGGAACTTGCTGCATACTGCAATTTTTCATCTATACACCATGTACCTCCAAAATCTGGGGGACCTTGGCAACTGGAAAGAACATAGGAGTGTGTTCATCTGCCTTCATTCATCAAACAAGTATGCTCTTGGTTTAAAGTATTACTGAAATAAAAGCAAAACCACTCTTATTTTCCTATTAATTGAATGATCAGTTGAGTGAAAACAGTTGATAATCAGAATAGAAATGAAATTCTTACTTATTGTTATATATTAGGCCTCATGTCACATTGGTCAGTTATGGTCTTTTAAAGAGTAGTACTGATATTTGGTGCCTGTTTGACCCAAGAAATCTTTTTAGCTTTTAAATGAACATTTATTCTTCATCAGAACTTTTTATAATGCATCAAGTGTTGCTCTATCTAGATCTGTAGACAGTAAGAGGGCTTTTTCAGGCTTTTTTTAATCCAGTCTATCTGCTTACCTTGGTCTCATCAAAGCCTCCTTTAATCTGTACATGTTATCATTGTTTCAGTTAAGCTGGATGGTGGATGTTTGTAGGATCTACTGCACAGTTCCTGTGTGAACATGCATAATGACAGAGTACAATCATAGGAATTAAAGCCTGTCTTGTGCCACCAAATCTCACTTTATCCGATGCACAGGGCGGATAGTGTCGTGGGATGGATTGTGCTTGAGCATCACAGCTGCTAATGAACAGCTATTCGGGGTTTTTCTGCTCCATTGTTGAATGCCTTGTCCCTGCTGTATTGCCTGGGAGCTGTTTCAGGCATTCCCTGAAGAAAACAGTGCTGTTCTTCTATGAACTTTTCTCTGGTGATATAGTGCTTTGAGACAATTTATCTTCAAAACATTGCAGCAAGGTTGGAGGTATCCTACTTTAAGAGGGAGGAAACTGAGGCATGCAAAGAGTAACACAGAGTCCCTGCTAATTTCGAGTGCTAGTTTGAGGTACATACATTTTGGCTCATTTGGAGCACTTTGATGTACAGCACAAGCAGAGCAGTACTGCACATCAAGCTCCTAGTTTTCCAGCTGACTTCTTAGATAATGAGTCTTAGATCCAGTGGGTGATCACCTTTTGAAAGTTAATTTATCCCTGCCTTTTCCACAGACTTAAATTCCAGCTCTTCAGAGTTGAATTCCTAGCTTCATTGATAGCAGTAAAAGTGCCTGTTCCCTTCATGGCAACCCTGCTCTCATTCACTCAGTACCTTCCAAATTCTAAATTATGCAGGTCTGATAGAGACAGTAGGCTGGTCCTCTGCAGCCAGGCAGTCCCATCCTTGTGTGAGGCAGGATTCCTGTGAGAGAATGGAGTAAATTCTTATATACTAAAAGGTAACACATCTGCATGACAAGAGTCATTTTAAGCTTTCAAGGCAGACTTATTTTTGGCATTTCCTAAGTTTTCTTACTTCACTTCGCAAGCTTATTTTCAATTCAAATAATCTTCTATGTTTGGAGATGTGTTGCAGGACCAATAACAAAACTTCATTATTGGATGAAAGCCTGTGAAAAGCTCCAAATAGGTGGAGCTCGTGTTAACCCCTGAAACTGGTAGTGATGGGGGGATTAATGGTAAACCGTGCCAAAAATTTCCATAGCTAAGTACCTTGCTTGGAGTTGATATTCCTCTGAAAAAGTTTGCCTGACCTTGCTGTTCTACAAGCAACTGTACGGTATTGTCTGACTCTTAAAGTTATTGGTATTAGGAAAAGACAGGATCCAAAACAGGGCCAGATCCAGCAAGAAACTTAGTGTTGATTGTTTATTGTCTAAGAAATAGACCTGGGAGGGATAGGGAAGCACTCTTAAAAATTCCTTATTGAAATAAACATCTCTGTGGTCTAGCACTGGTAGTAATATTCTTCAGACCAGATATTTAACAAATGCCTCCAACTGACTCGAGTATCTTGCTGTTCCATTTCTCTTTCAGCAGAACAGAAGGGAGAACGTGATGAAACTTACGCTGTTGCAAGTGAGTCCCTGGCTCCAGAGGGAACAAACTTAAATAACAGAAACCAAAATAAACATTTTTACCCTTCATTACCCCAGCTACCTTCTGAGGAAGAAGACATAAACAAGCTTGGAAGTCAGATAATTAAACTGGCAGTTGCAGAACTGGAAGGGAAAAGAGAAGGCGCTCCTGTGAGGGAGCAGAATGTGGGAGTTGGAGCAGAGCTTAATGATTCATCAGAGGCAGAGTTCCCACTTTCCAGCCCTGATCCATCTGACCCCACAGATCCCTCAAACTCTGAGAATGAACGAACAGGTGAAACTGAGGCCCTTAAAGACAATGACAAAACCTCAGAGAGAGATTGTGAAACTCCAAATGAAAGAGGGGATCAAAATAACAGCACCATGGATGTGGTGGTGCGTACTGAGGACGCTGGAAGGCACGGAGGGCTCAGTCTTACAACTGCAGACACAAATAACAGCTTTGAGGAGCTTTCTGAATCTGAAAACAAGAAACCATCTGATGCTGCTGAAAACCGTGAATATTTGGATAACAGTTTGGCTTGAGGTATGAAATCCAGGCCCTTGAGCATCTCACTGTAATCCTTGTGCAGTGTCTGTGCTGTTGCAGATATGATCAGTGAAATAGTGTGCTGTAGGGTTGATTATTTTACACTGAAGTGTTAATAATTCTTTAAAAAAGATGGGTTTTTGTTAGTTCTGACTGTAGTGTACCAAAATTGTAAATTACCCAGGGGAAAGAATTAGTGATGCAGTTTAGTGATGTTGGTTTTTTGTAATGATTTGAAGTTTCTATATGGATTGATGTAATTTACATTAGTGTAGTAAAGAGGCCAGTGATAATGATCTATCTTGTTATCACTAGGCTCCTGTAACATGTATGGTCCTAGTGCTAGACTGTATTGTATTGGTAATAAGTGTCTCTCAAGGATGAAAAATTTGGAGTGATAAATTGAGAAGCATCTTAAGGCTGCAAGCTTTTTCTTCTTTCTCAGACTGTGTTCTGTTTCTCTTTACACATAGTGACTGTAAGTATATCCTTAGAATAAGATCACTATTCCCTTACAGGAAGTTTCTGAAAATCATCCCTGCGTGTATATAGTTCTCTTATTACAAACATTTATACCTTCATATTTTGTCAACTGGACAAAATTTTTCCTTTCCTCTCCCAGCTCATCTCATGAAAATGAAGGGAGTTATTTCACCAGATGCTGAGAGCCCAATTTAATGAAGCTCTGAAGGAAACACCATCAGAGAAGCCAGAAGTCTTACCGTGAGAAACAGCAATGCTGTTCCAAATCAAGGAAAACAGCAAGAGGAGAACCAGTGATGTCCTCACCAACTACTTGGCTCTGTCAATTTCTGGAATTGCATTCCTCTTCTTACAGGAGTTGGAACGGGCCCTTGGGCTTAGTTAATGGGTGATAGATTTTAGCCTACCCCATCTGTGCTCTCCTTTCTAAAGGAATTCTGTGTCTTTTTTATTTTCTTATTGTTTGGAATTAGGCATAACTCTTCCTTTCCTCCTCATTTCACCAGTCTATGGTATGATAGAGGGATTATTTGCATTGTTGCCACTTTGTTAAACTTCTTCTCTTGAAGAGGTTTCATCACAGAAAAATGTTCCTATAATAACTGGGGAAAAGGGAGCTTCTGTGTCATTCCCTAGCTTGGTCCTGATGCTGGAGCTGTGCCACTCTGCTTCTAGGAAGGCAGCAACGAGGGAATACTTAATGTTGAAGTTAGCAGCTGTTGGGGAAGAGGAGGCAGGTCTTTCCTCTCCTGTTTGTAGCATAAGGAGTAGTCTCTGCAGCTGTGAAGCTTCTATGGGCCAGCAGCCGTCAAGGCAATTTTTCTGCTGGCTTGGGACCTAATTGTCTGTAAATGTTCATTTCTCACTCCTAGAACTTAAAACCAATCAGAGAAAATTAAAGCAAATTTAATAAAATACTACTAATAAAAAGGAAAATCTCTCCCAGATTGAGTACTTCTTTGACAAATAACTGCCAGCTGCAAGTTTTTACAGCCCACTTGTCAGCTACTGAATAAAGAGAGTTTATATTACCAGTACTGACAAACTCTCCTGTATGTGTAAGATGAGCTAGCATGTGCTGCCATAATCAAGGTGTTAGAGTCCATGGAGGGTTTGTATTCAGCAGAAGAAAGGCTGTATGTAAATTACTACATATAAATATAAGCAATGATAGTTGGAAGGTGAAAAGTGTGGCTTGTCTCTGCTCTCATGTGTTTTCCCTAGCAGGTGCATTCGTGTAACCCTTTTAGTGTCTGTCTGCAGGATATAAAGCCATACTTACAGTGCTCCTCAAATATGTTTACTTTGTGTTTACGGGTAATTGGACATTGCAGCATTCCACTAATGTTAAGCAGCAGTCCTTAGGAATGAAAGTTCTATAAATATTTAAGCATATTAGGGACATGAAGCAGTGAAAAGTTTTTATTTTGTTATCCTGATCACTGTTAAAATTCCTCATTACCTGAAAAAAAACCAAGAAGAGTTTAAAGTGTTTGAAAGAGTGTTAAGCTGTTCCCAGTAATTGCAACTGACTGCATTACTGACTCATTTTTGTGACAGTCAGAAGAAAAATAGCTGTAGGAACTAAAATCTCCAGGAGAATGCGCAGGACTTTTTCCCTCTAATGCCTAAATGTCACATGAAGTAGCATTTTATTTGAGATGTATTTTTTCCGTCTTTCACAGACTGATCCTGCACAGAGCTAAATATCAATGCAGTCAGAACGGAGGCAAGCAAGTTAGAAGGTCAAGATTTCATATAGTTGAGCTCAGAAATGTTGAGGGTCTTTTACTATTTCCCTGTCCCGTCTTTCCTGACCCAGAGATGTGCAAATGAGCATTTTTCTCATGCTCCCTTAACAGCCAGTTAATGCTATTAGTTAATGAAGAGCATGGTGTAAGGTTGAAGCATTGCTGCATCACCAGCTTTTTAGTGCCTCATTTGCTGATTGTTTTCAGTATATCTTTTCTGTGAGAGCATACTGATGTACAATCCAACAATTAGGGCATCTTAGTAATTGTCCTCACACCATTCTCCCTCTTAGATGCCATTCTTAAATCTTTGCAATCGCTAAAGTCCAGTAAGATACACAGATCTCAGAAAACGTCATTTCCAGTGTGATGCCACTGCTGCAATACTGCCCCTCTCCTTTCTGCTCTAGCAAATGTGTATCCTAGCTACATTTTTAGCCTTCTCCCAGGAACACAAGACTTCAAAGCAAGGAGACTTGTAAAAGTAAGACATTGTTGCTGCACTAGGTAATAAGTAATTAAATATTGTTGTCAGTATCTTCCTTGTATATTGCTTTAATTGATATTGTTGAGCTATTATAGCAATGATTATTTTTTTCCCAGTAAATTTAACTAGTGGATTTTTGTGGATTCAACACAAACTTAGGTTTGGAGGGGTGGTGTTTTTTGTCTTGTGTTTTGTTTTGTTTTTTTTTAAAGACCTGTGTTCCCTTTTACTACTACTTTGCCAGTGCAGAAATCACAACCAGACATGTAAGCCATGTTGGTGTTTGGGCTTTGGGGAAGCAAACTGGGAAGGGCATTTTGTGGCAGGAGTATGGAGAAGCTGCATTTCACAAACTGATTTTAAGGAGGTTGTCTTACATGAAAGTGAAGTCATGCATTATCTGTGAGAAGGACTTCATTTGAAAGTATGATGTTGTGGTTATTGGAAAAACGATGTTCACTGAATTTGTAAAATAAGTGTGTGAAAATGACAGATTAAGAAGCATCTTTTAGAATGCTGCTTCTTTTCTAAGTGAGACTATTTTTAAGCATATGGGAATTTGTGTAGGAAAGACAGTGGAAGTTCTTTAATCCCTATGAGCTCAGGAATGTATTTCAAAATCTTAACTGAGATTAAGTTGAAAATCTGCTACATTTCTAAAAGATAGCATTTTGTTTACCAGCTTCTGTTTTGTAGTTTGCTTTCTAAATTATGCAGTTTATTTGCAAACCACTTTTTTGTTGCTGCCTGGATTAACAGCACAACAGCACAACATGGTTAAACGATATTAATAAATTTTGTCATCTTTAATAAAAACATTTCCTGATATTCTACCTGCTTGTTTCCTTTTCTCTTCTTAGTATCAGATGAATGATAGCCATGGGGTGGTGTTTTAATATTCCCACTGAGATGTGTTAAATTTAAAAAGTAAGGCCTTATTAAGTGAGAATTTTAAGTCTGAAAATAATCTTATTTAAATCTTTTCACTGTCACTTTTCCCAGCCTAAGCTGACTGATTTACTTCCTACAGTTTTGTATGAAATAACACACCCAGTATTTTTTTGCTTTGAAAATATTTCTCTCTGATCTGCTGACTTTATCATCATTGTCTAAGCAGCATTATAACTGTTGTATATAACTTTGTTACTGACAAGCACAAACTGGAGACTTACACAAGTAGAATAACATAATGGATCTGAAGTTCAACACAGGAATTTCTGCACTTTCCCTTATTTCTAGGGGAAGTCCACTACCAAGGTCTTGCAACACCACACCCAACACCATTAACAGCATAGAGACCTTTCTGCTTTTCAAGTTGGTGCCTAACTACAGAATAGGGTCTAATGAGAGGCAAATTCTTACTTTTTTCCTTTAGTATCTAATGATCCCTTAAGAGGTCCTTGCAGCACACAGATTCTTTAGCCCATGTACCCTATCCATCCGCACTCTTACATGCATTCAACTCCCGAACTGCATAAAAGGGAATCTTTTTTCTTCAAGAAAACACTCATAATGTTGAGTTGATGCTGGTTTTATTGATGGGCTTACAGAAAGAAAGCTCTACAGAAGTGATATGGATTTCATACAGGAGCAAGCAAATGGAAATCCTTTAGCCATATATCTTAGTGGGCAGTGGCACAGCCTGAGTTACTTTGGGCTGCGCAGGCTGTAGCTGGTGTTTTGGACTTCACCTAAGCCTGGCTGTATGCTCTTTTGTTGAGCCCTCTCTTCTTCTTGTCCATAACCTCAGGCAGTTTCTCTTCCCACAAGTTCTTGTTGCTTATCCCAATCACACAGCAAGCCAGACGTTTCCCAGCATTTCCATTTTCCAAACTGGCCTTATTATTGCCCTTGCCCATGTCATCTTCCTGCTCATGGATCACAACAGATCTGCCCATGATGGAATATGGACCAAAGATTGTGGCAAACAGGTTTGTTTTGTATTTTCTGATTTTGCCTTCTTTAGGAAGAAAGTTGCCAAAATCTCCTGGGTGACGGGGGTGGTTCACTCTGAAAGGGTTATAGTGTCCTCCTGTAGAATCACAGCCATTGCTGAGGTCTCCAAGCTCGTGGATGTGTATAGCTCTACTAGATTGATTGTTATCCAGTGGAAACCCATCCAAGTAAAAAATGGCTTCCAATCTTCCGTATGAGTAATGCTGCTTGAATAAGACTTGTCCACTCACTTGTGGCTTGTCAGCATCTATTTTGGAGCTGGGCTTCATTTCACAAGTAGCATAAATCATCCCATCAGTGTCGTTACCACGTGTTACTGGGTAGAGCAAATTCTGCCAGAGGTCGTTCACTTGTTTCTGTATTTCATGCAATGACTCCTGCCGTGGATCAGTTTCCTTGTCTGTCATGACACCAGAGGCAGAAAGGGCAAGCCCAGTGACCAGAGAAAGAATCAGAAGCATCTTGGCAATTTTAGAGTCTGCAAAAGATACAGGAAAGTACAAAGAATTCAGGGCATTTTGCAGCAGTATGGCTGGAGAGAAAGACACACAGCCGGTGGGGAGCTGAGTGAAACAGCTGGGACATGGTCCCAGTGGACTGCTGCGTGCTAAACCTGTCTAATGTATGAACTGAAACTAAATCAGAATGCATGTGTGTATTTAAACACGCACAACTGGCACCCAAGACTAAAATTTTAGTGATTATATATTTTTAATTAGATCTTGATCTTAAAAACTGCCTCTGTTTCCCTGCAGGAAGCAAGCAAGCCAAAATGTTTTTAAATCTATTTCTGAGTTTGTACTGAGGCTTTTCTACTTCAACAAATTCCAGCAAGACAGTTTGCCAGGAGTTTTTTCTTGGTCCATCTACTTAACCACTAGTTAGGCATTACAAACGAAAAGTAAAAATCCAACAAGTTGATTACCTTGCAGAACCCCTCAGTAGTAGCTCTTCACCTCTGCTCCCCTAAACCAAGATGTGATCAGACAGAAAGCCAGAGCTGCTTGAAGGTGATGCTTATAGAAACTGCGTGTTTGTGTAGAAATTAGGTAACGCTGGCTCAGGGGAGGCGGGAGAACTGTGGGAGGGGAGAGAGGCGGGGACAGAGGGAAGAAGGAAGGGGGGGAGAAGCTTCCAGGCATTTTTGTTTTGGGCAGGGTGAACGCTTTATCCTTTCTTGGTGAGTTTGTTAGTCTGGCTCTCGGTCCTTACGAGCATTTCAAAAAAGGGGGGAAAAAAGGGAAAAGGCTGTGAAGCTTTGAAATTAATCTGCCTTTTGATGACTTCATGTTCTCATCTAAAACAAGTGAACTTCAGCAGGCAGGGAGGGGAGAAGAAGAAGCTTTTATTAAGGCACAGTTGGGCAGTTTGCTCGCTTGTGTGCTGGTTGTGTGGAGCTGGTTTGCATTTTTATGCATTAATCATAATGGAAACTGGTCCTTGAGCAACATAAACTGTTCTACATGGATGCGTACAAAAGTGGATTTGTGGATTTAGAAACTGAGTTTAAACTGTAGATGTTGAGGTATGTGTCAATGATGCTGCTCTGAAGTTTTAGGGTTAGTTAGTATCTGCTGCTTTACTCACCAAGATACCTGCTCCTCTGCAGCCCTTCTGCTCCTTTTCCTTTTTTCTTTTTTTTTTTTTTTGAAACTAGCAGTGATTTCTTTCCTAAGGGAGCAGTAAGCAGTACTGAGGCAGCACAACATCAGACAGAGGTGCAGAGGAATTGCTCAAAAGCTGTTTGGAGTATGGAGAGTTCACGTGTTTCATCATCCCATGAACTAAGAAATGCTCTCCTCTCAGGGGCATTGTCCTCCCTACAGCACTTCCCACTGTCGTAGCTGAAATGTGGATTTGTGTGTCACAAGATCAATTTAACAGGGTGAGATTTCTGTAGAGAGAAAAGAGTAGCTCTTATTACTCTGGAACAATTTTCAATGCAAGAAAATCCCTTTCCCCTGTTCAAGTCTTCTGCCAGCTGAGTAAGGAATGGGACTGTCAGCTTCTGCAGTGGTAAAATTGTGTGTGTTAATCTTACCAGTGTCATATACTACATCAGATCCAAGATACTCAGTTATGTGAGAGACAATTTTTGTTCTTTATGTATGAGGGAGAGTAGAGCTAAAGGAATATCAGCTACTCAGATCATTAGCCAGGAACGGGAAATACAGAATTATCTAACTTCATTTTTGAATATTGGGATATTGAATGTGCTACTTTAGCTCTGGGCTTCAGTTCCTAATCTATGAAACAGGACAACTGGTATTTCTTCAGGGTATTTACAAATTTCTGGGATCACTGAGGTTCTGGGCGCCGTGCAGCGTTCAGGGGGAGCTGAACTCTCAGAGAGGCCAAGCGCCAGGATTGCCCATCACCCAGCCTAATGCTGCTGCCTTTGCAGGTCTTCCCAACTTCATTCGCTGGCAGTCTCTAAGCTGGGAAAAGCCATACTTGCAGTGTGCTAATATTATGAGATTGCTTGGGTTTAAAGCATTTGGAAGTTTTATAAATAGACACAAAAAATGTTGAGCTTAGACTAGCCAAATGCAAAGGGGACTGGTTCAAGTTTGTAAAATACAGGAAGCAAACATCCTGTCTAGGTACTATTAGAAAAATTATTTCTTAGCAGCATAAGCCATTTTTTATGGGGTCACAACAAATGGAAGGAAGAAAGGAGCATCATTCATTGTTTACTCTGAGTCACAAAGTAGTGAACTGCAGTTGAGTTTAACACTTTTACAAGGAAATTCCTGAGCCAGCAGTCAGTACTCCAAGAAGAGAATTGTAAAGCTTTAATTGAAGTATAAGGCATTTTGAACAGAATTTTAGCTAGCATAGGTACAGCAATGTTTCTGACTTCAGTGGCATTTGTGCTGCCTACACCAGCTGGGATTCTGTCCTTGGAAAAACCTACTTGCTGCTCTTTTTTGATGTTCTGCACATGAGGGAGGGAAGCAGAAATGCAGAAGGTGTAAAGGAGATGATCAAAGGGACATAAAGGACTGCAGCAAAGCGAAATGATGTATTTGTAGTGCTCTGCACTTCAGAGAATGAAAAGGAAATAGTAGCTGTGGGCTGCTGTCAGGAAGATGTATTTTAAAAAGGAGAAGGGCTGATAACTACAAGGAATACAATTGCCAGGGTGATTTGGCATTCATTTTGAGTCTGAAAGATGGTCCTAAGTACGAACCAGGTGTGTCATTAAAGTCTGTTGTTACCCACTGCCTGTGTTTTAATTTTCTGGTTACAAAGAGGTGCCAATAATGGGCTTGACAGCCTTTAAAGCAGACAGCAGTTACTGGGAAGAAAGCCTACAGTGACCTGACCATGCACTTGTGTTACAATCGCTGACCTAAAAAAACCAGACCTCTGCTTTTGTTCCAGTTCTACAAGATCTCTTGTACCCTGAGTTTCAAGCAATGTCCTAAAGTTTCCTGGGCTATACAAGACTGATTAGTCAAAACAATTTCTGCAAGGCTCTCTAGACCACATAGGAAGAATTTTGTTTTACAGTGAACTTTATACCAGACTCTGCTCACAAGCTCCCAATCCATCCAAACCTTCAGGGTTGGTTGTTTGGTGGGCTTCTTCTGCAATGACACCGTTCCTATTGCATTACCCTGCTGTTTGACTTAATGTTGTTTGATTTGTCCAGCACAGAGTTAAATACAATGAGGAAAACACTACATGGGAGGGAATCATTTGTAGCAAGCTGTAGCCTTTTTCATGTCTCCAGCACTTTGATCTGCTCTCTGTGGTTTTTTGATAGAATGGTTCTCCATAAAAACAACACCCAGGGAAGAAACTTTTATGTCTTTGGGAGTGAGTGATGGAACTGACTGCTTTTCTTCACATATGGCGGAGGCTGGAGCAGGTGAAAGAAAGGGGACGTTTGAAGTCTGAGGGAAACAGTCAAGATCCTTGGCCACCTGATATGCTCCTTTGGTTTTGGGCACTTCTTGCCATTTCAAGCCTGCAGCATTGGCTTTCAGCTGTAGTGATACAAGCAATGTGGCCAGGGGGGGCAGGACACGGAAAGCAGCAATGCTGTCAGGGAGGGCAGGACACAGAGGCAGCAATGCTGTCAGGGAGGGCAGGACACAGAGGCAGCAGTGCTGTCAGGGAGGGCAGGACACAGAGGCAGCAGTGCTGTCAGGGTGTCCATGAAGGCGCAATGGCTTTGGCTATTCACTGCCCGTCGTGTTGTCCAACACAGCCTGTGAACGTCTCATGGAGCTCTGGTGCTTATGAGGGGAGCTCTGCCCTGGGCTGAGCTGTTTTAGCCTTTTCACCTGCATGGGGAAGATGTGGCTGGCACTGGGCTGTGGGCAGCACCACATCCCACAGGAATTATGATGGAGCAAGTGGTTTGCAATTCCTATGGAGAAAAAAAAGAAAAGAAAATGAAACATTTTGCTGTAGCAAATGGAAAATCTGTTGCTGGTCATGACTTATTCTTCCTGTTTAATCCTGTTCCTTGACTTGGTATTTCTATTTAAAGAAATAAAAATATTTACTGCCTGAGAAAAGCAT
The DNA here is from genome assembly GCF_017639235.1 of Corvus kubaryi. Classification (NCBI taxonomy): domain Eukaryota; kingdom Metazoa; phylum Chordata; class Aves; order Passeriformes; family Corvidae; genus Corvus; species Corvus kubaryi. Next base: position 13,966,477 of record NW_024582073.1, read on the forward strand.
CCATTTATAATATTCTTGCAAAAGAGCTATAAGCATTTCCAACTTTTCAGAGCATTACCCATAACAAAACTCAAGTTAAATAAATAAATAAACAAAAGGGAAACAGCACTGTTCTCTCTAGGGAATAACTTCTCTTGAAAATAGAAACTCATGCAACTGTCAAACTACTCTGCATCAGCCAATTTGAAAAATTCTTGAAATTCTTCCTCTTTAATAGCTTGTGAAGAAATCATTTCATGAGAGTGAGGGAGAGATGATCTGTAAGTAAGCTTTTAGAAAAAGCTGCATTCAGAAACTCATTCTGTCAACCTAATTTAACAGAATTTAATCTTCACATGTGAATATAAAATACAAATATGTAATGTAAAAAGTAGGGATGGAGCCCAGCTATTAGATAATTTAGGTTATTATTTGTGTTTGTATTTATTCCCTGATCTTTTATAAAAAGTTTATCCTTTCCTCTGTGTATCATTAATCTGATGAGAGGTTTGCTGTTTGAAAGGAGACAAGAAATAAACAAGAGACTTTTGTCAAGCTCAGTGCCCAATGGCCACAAATGGAATATCTTGGGGTTTTTAAATTTCGAAGTGCACATTGCACACATTGTGCATATTTGCACAACTTCCACTCTGTGCGGAGCTTCAGGTTGCAGCTTGGGAGCCGTAGGAACGCTGGACCATTAGGTCAGGGGTATGAGCAGTGGTTACCTAAAATAACCAGATACAAATAAATTTCTCTTTTTATGACACTTAGTAGCAGCTGTCTCAATATTGTAATAATCATCACAGGTGAACTGAGCATGGTTTTCAGATATTTCTATCCTTAGTGTACTATAAAGACACAACCATTGATAACAGGCCATGCCCTGCCTTCTGCTTGCACGTGTCATCCCCCTTTGGTTTGTGTTTCTGCTGTGGTCTGCAAGGGATTTATGGACACCAGACCAAACCTTACCAATGTAAATCAAGACTTAAGTTTCTCTATCCTGTTTTTAAAACTTACATTGCTGAAGAATCTGCCATCAACTGTGGCTTGACTGTCCTTTCTCTTAGGGGTTTACCAGCTCTGCAGCGTGGTTCTCACTGCAGATTGGAACCACTGTGTTGGTTGTACCCACTCTGAACATGGGGGACAGATTATTTTCCTCTTTGCAACAGCCTCATTCAGACCTGAAGGTTTAACTCTGTACCGATGGATATTCTATCTTTCAGCTAAACATTTCCAATTCTTTTAAGCTTTCTTCCTAAATTTTGTAGGCTCCTGTGTTGAGTAGACCACCTTTTCCTATGGACTGTGCACCTCTTCCTGGAAGAGAAGTCACAAACACCCCAGTGTGCCAGACAAACAGCAAGAACTGCCATCATGCTTGTCATGCAGACTGTCTTATTCTCTACATCATAATGTGATCTTTGCCTGATCCTTTCCCGCAGAACTGCTGCCTATGCAATTATTTCCATTTTATATTACAGTAGTTGCTATTTCTGCCATGTATTGGATTTTACCATTGTCTTAATAGAGTTACTGCCTTCATTTTATTTTCCCCACCCCTTATTGTTTCTCCAGCTTGTCACAAACATTTTGAATTCTAATCCTTCCCCACAGTGTATTTACAGCCCTTCCAGATTGGTGTCAGCTGTGAATTTAATCAGTTTACTTTTTGTTCCATCATTCACGTCATTAACAGGAGGGCTAAATAAAGCTAAATAGACAAACTTCTGCACTCGAGGCAGGTTGCTCTCCCTGTTGGGAACTAACTGGTTTCCAAACTGGGAACAGATTTCCCACCATCCCCATACCTGCTTTATAAGAGTGTGATCAAGACCCTTTTTTTCCCATGCTTCTGCATAAGAATGTCATGTGAGATAGTAGTTAAGATACTTAGCAAAGTTTGTTCAGATAACCACCTACTTCTTTTCTATATGCAAGACTGATTATTCTGCTGTAGAAAGGAACTAAAAAATTCCTGATGTCTTTTATCCATTTCCCTTTCTGACATTCTATCCATTCCCCTTCTGGTGAATACAAGAAGTTTGCCTCTTTTAGTGGTTTTTCTGTGGCTGTGACTCCTGGATTAAGCCACACCTCTCATTACAGAATTTTCAGACATCATAGGAACCAAAATAATTTACTGGCCCTATCTCAAAGTATTTACAGTACTATTATTACCCTGGGAGAAGTAAAATGTCTTTGAAGAGCTGCCTGGCGCTAAGTGGTGTCTGAAACCTTAAGCATACAAAAACTAACAAAAAACTACCATTTAAGTGCACATCCCCACATTGCTTTCTCCCTTCTGCCAAAAGAGCCAATGGAACCCATTGGATTTTAATATTACATCAGCTATGGAAGCAAGGAATAGGTTAATTCATGCTAGCTAGACTAAATAAATTTCCAGAGGTTCCCATTTCTGACCCTCTTATTTCTCGCAAGCAGCAGCTGTTTGTGAAAGTCTCCCAGTTAATCCATGTTCCCCACCACTTCATTACAATTGCCAGTACTGAAGGCACACCTTGCCGAAACTAGGAAAGTTTTGCTAAAACCAGGAAGGTTAAACCCATTCCTAAGTTTGCATTTTAACGTAGAATCACAGGTGCTTCTCAAGTCACTAAGTAAAGTGAAATACCTTGATGGTTTATTTATAGATTCATGAGGATCTTGATGCTCCCATGCCCCATATCAGAGGCCCTGTTAGTGCTTAAATCCTTGGTGGCACCTGCAGGGCTCTGCTCTGCACTAGAGCTCAGCAGAAGCTGAGGGCAATCATGTTCCAGGAGGACAAAAGCCCACCTGGCTTTGACATCAGGAGCAGCTCCTGCTCTGGTGACAGCCCAGCTAAGGGTGTTGTATGTGGAGGTAGGGGCTGTTCACAGGCAGCCCTGGATGGAGACAGCCCTGGGCTCTTGCTGGAGTCAACACTCAGCAGCATCCAGGAGGATCTTCATCCTTGAACACAGCAAGGTGCAGGAGAGCCCTTGGACTCCTGGAGGCTTTATCAGAGCAGGTATTTCACCTCAGAAGATGCTACCATGGAATGAAATAATGAAAAAAAGGTATGGCTTATCTGTGTTGCATACCCATCTCCTTGAAAATTGTGTGTAGTTCAGGACCTGACCCTCTGAGTACTTTTCAAAGCAGTTTGTTGTAAAACCTTTGAATTTGTATCTTTCAAAACAGCAGAAATAATAAAATTTTTAAAATGCAACGTTTTTCAGAGTAAAAATAGTTTTTATGGTAAAGCGGTTCCCCACCTTTTTAGTCGTATTTATCCTAGTGGCTGACTTTTGTAAGAATAACTGAAACCCTGAGAGATTGATGAAGTTTAACAATGTGTGTTCATTATATGCAATTTTGTTCTCTCAGTGAAAACACAGACTCCTAAATCCTACTTATGCTCTGAAATTTCAGAGGTTCCAGTCCTCATCTGACCTTAACACCTCTTAGTTTTGTGCAGCTTTTGTAAGCCTGTGCACATGTTTAAATTCTCCCATGGTGAATGGTTTTGGAGATCAGATGTTGAGGATTAAGAGCACAACCAGTTTGTGCCTTGTTTAAAATCGTTTTGACGTTTTAGTGGAAGTCATTAAGATTGTTTTCTTGTACTCTCAAATGGCCCACAGTATGAGTGAGCCATTTTTAGGAAAATTACATAAAAAGATTTGAATTGCATAAAAAGATTTGAATTGCTAAATTACTCACCTTGAGAATGTTAACACAAATATTTTGAAAACTCTGAAGGTTCTATCCGAGGTAAATATTTGCACCTGAATTCCTCCCTTGGGAAGATTAATTCAAAATAAATAAATAAATAATTAAAGTCAGGGACCATTCTTAGTAAAAGCATGTAGGAATAGTCAATTCTAGCTGAAGATGCCCTTAGTATTGTTTATATTTACATTCTTCTTTCTTTCTTTCTTTCTTTCTTTCTTTCTTTCTTTCTTTCTTTCTGTCTGTCTTTCTTTCTTTCTTTTAACTGTGCAGTGGAACCAAAATCTCCCCAAATGGTGCCAGGTTTAAGGATCTCCACAGAAGTGCAGCATGGTTCTGTGGGTTCTGATTTCCAACCAGGTGAATCTCACTAGTCCCAGCCCAGCAGCCCAAAGGATTCGAGCATCTCTGAAACTGGAGGTTTGGCTCTAGAAAAGCTGAGGTAGATAGGAGGCAAACACATGAAGGCCCTCTGTTTTTATCAGCTCCGATGTCTGCATTAATAGGCAAGACTGAAATTGCCACCTGCTTACAGAAAGGCTTTCAACTCATAGTGCATGGAGTTCTTAATAGTATCCCATTAGATATAATGAGGTACACTGGTGCAGATTTCCCCCCTGAAGTTTGCACGCATTTGTACAAAATAAGGCTCCTGCTGGGGTGTTTTATGAATGTGGAGTCTTTCAGTTCCAGTTAAATAGGATAACCAGCTGTTTTCCAGGGCACAGGAAGAAATCCTTGAATTGGTTGTTGTCCCTACTCTCAGCATTAGCATGCCTGCAAAAACAGAATAAAAACACAGAAATATTTTTCTGTAACCTTCTTGAAGGGAAGGCAATCCTTTGAATGCATCAGAAATTCTAATAGATGCAGGGGGGGAAAAAAGGAGAAAAATCCATTTTCTTTGTCCCTTGATTTTGCTACAAACCTTCTTTCGATCTTCAGCCTCCAGGTCTCCCTCGCATGAGTTGTCATCTGTGTTGTCACTTGCAAGACTTTATTCCCAAAACCTGCAGATGTTATTAAATTTGAGGATTATAAGGTTATGTAGGACGTGGTAGAAGCCAGATACGGATTGGATGTTTTTGTTAGAGGATTACCAAATTTTGTTAACAGGAGTGTGCCTGAGTAATTCTACTGGAAGCTCTGTTGTGCTTATTATGAAACATCTGATCCTGAAGCAGATACAGAGCTGCACCCTGGCAAGGTCCAGGTGTCTTACCACACCAAGGACAGGTTGTGTTCATGATGTGTAAAGCTGGATCATTGCAAATGATACATACTGGTTTCACTGGGAAAAGTGTAATGGTCGTGACAGAGGTATCTCACCATAAAATCCCAAATATCCCAATGACTTCAGAATCGTTTTGCACTGCTGGTACATGTTACAGGCAACAAAATAAAATCAATATACAAGGTGTGTGCTTCCATGTTAGTTTCAAATACAGTGAAAATATCTAATGCTTTTTGTAGTTTTTTGTAACTTGAATATTCCTAGTATATGACACCAAGATCTTAAGCAAACTTGTTGCTCCTAAGGCATGAGATTATGATGACATGTAACTAACTCTGTAAATGTCACTATACACGTGTGTTTGTGAGTGAGGGCCTAACTCCAGCTAGTGAGCTTAAAGCAAGAAATCAGAGTAGAATGTTGATGAAGAATAAATAACTAATCTGACCCTGGAATCAGCATTTTCTCACAGTGATGAACTTGCCTAACTAAGGTCATCCACCAGCTACTGAGGAGGTAACTTCTACTCTTCTTTCAAGAGGAGGGTGAGTCATGAAATTTCCAGAAGCTATGAACTCTTTTTGCATACAAACTTGTACCCTGGTGGGAAGCTCACACGCATGCAGCCATTTGCTCCCCTCCAACAGGAGGGCAGAGATACTTGGAAGGGCAAAAGCAAGAAAACCTGTGGGATGAGATAAAGACAGTTTAAGCGGAGGTGGGAAATAGGGGCAAAGACAGCCTGTGATGGAAAAGCAGTCACTGCTCACCAGCAGACCATTGCCCAGCACTGCCTGCAACAGCATCTTTGGAAATGCTTTGGTTCCTCCATTTATTGCTGAACACGATGCCACAGGGTATGGAATATCCATCCCTTGGGTCAGTTGGGGTCAGCTGTGCTGGCTGTGTCCCCTCCCAGCTCCTCATGCATCCTCAGCCTCCTTTTGCTTGTGGGGTGGCATGAGGCCGAAAAGATCCTAACTCTGTTTTAAGCCCTGCTGAGCAGTGACTAAAACATCTCTGTTATCAAGAGTGTTTTGGCCACAAATCCAAACCAAAGCACCCTACGAGCTACTTTGAGGAAAATTAGCTCCATCCCAGCCAGACCCAATACCCATGCAAGGCTGGATGCTGGCATAGCCCTGTACAGGGAGAGAAAAGAAAACAGGTGTTTGAGTCACAGCTAATGTGGTTTGCAATTCCAAGAGAAAAATGAAGAGTATTGAATAAGGAATTTGTGTTGTACTTCCAGGTACACCTTTCCTTCTGCTACAGGGCTGAATTACTGCTGCTGGGATAATAAAGTCTACTTGATTTATATGAGCAGACTCCTAATTACTTAATAAACCACTCTAAAAGTTATTTTGTTGAGTGGAAAATTATTAACTGGCTGAAGATCCAGCAAGCAGCAGCTGTTTCATAGTAGAAACTGGGAGAACTGGCCATGTTCAGTGCCAGAAAAAATATTTTTTCTAGTTTTAAAGCTATTTCCCACTTGGATCTACAAGGAAAGGGAAAATTCAGGTCCATGTATATAATTTGAAATTGTAATTACTGGCATAAATGAACATTTGCTGTTTATACTATATTTATGTATTTTCGAGATGCGAATTAGTCATACAGATCCTGTTCCACCATGAATCCCGTCATCAGTTTGAGCTTTTCATAGAATCATAGAATATCCTGTGTTGGAAGGGATCCACAAGGATCATCTAAGTCCAAGTCCTGGCCCTGCACAGGACACTCCAAGAGTCACACCAGGTGCCTGAGAGCATTGTCCAAACGCTTCTGGAACCCTGTCAGGCTTGGTGCTGTGACCACATCCCTGGGGAGCCTGTTCCAGTGCCTGACCATCCTCAGGGTGAAGAACCTTTTCCTGATATCCAACCTAAACCTAAACAGCTATGAGGCCTCACCTGAGTGTGATTATTCAGTTTATTAAAATTAGTTGTCTGTTTCTGCAGGAAGGATGAGTATCTTTTGCCTTGACTATGGATATTTACTCATGTTTTGGACTGGATCTAAGATGGCACAGTGGTTAGTTTTTCTTTTGATTCAATGGGTAATTTTTAACTTCAAGATTGCTCACAATATCCAGCTGGGTGAGGATTTTAAAATCATCTTTGGGAGAGTTCAAGTAGAATTCCACCATGAAATTTAGATTTTAAGAAACTTTACATCAAAAGGTAAATCTCTCTACAAGGTAGAATAGAGCATGCACACTATATGTAATCACATAGTTACACAGTTCCTCATTATAGCCCTGTAGTCTCATTTTTCAGACAGTAGAAGAGAATCTATGTGTTCTGAACGCTTCTGGTGTGGTGTGACTACAAAGTTTGATCATTGCTGTATGTAGCTTCATCAAAGAATATTGTCACATCACAAAAGGAAATATGGTCCTAAAATTAAAGGACAGATTTGGGTTCTGGAAGCATTTTAGTCTCTTTCTCTTGACACGGAATAAGGAGTCTAGCCTCCTCTTACCTCCAATTTGCCCTTCTTCAAAATGTTGATAACGATGAGTCACTTCCTTATGGGGGTGCTTTGAAGCTTAGATGAAGTCTGAGTTGTTTCTGACACTGAGAAAATTGATGTCAGAAACTGCAGTATTGGAATACTAATCTTTCAAGGCTAAGATAAATAATTGTCCACAAATGAAAAGCTATTTCCTCTGCAAATTTTTGGCCCTCTCTATAATATTCTTTGGATTAGTAGAGTCCAAACTTAATACAGACAACAGAGGAGACAGTGGACACTGCTTGCTTAAGTAAACAGCAGCCAGAGCCCAAATTATTAGTAAATACCAAGGCTTCATTTAGGTTGAATAACGCTGCAATCCAACAAATAAATGAGCCATCAAGTCTGAATTTATGTAGCATACGAAACACATTAAAGCCATCTGACCATGACAAAGGCCTTTTCTGCTGTGAATAATGAGGCAAACACATTAGAATATCCTTTAGATGAGACATTAAACCCAAGGTCCTTTCTGTTTGTCTCTGGTGGCTCTTCAGGTGGAAGTTAAAGACTCCATGGCATTTCACTAAAACCATAGAAAATCTCTGGCCCTGAATGGTATTACTTTCCTTGTAAAGAAATAAATTAAATTTAAAAATTAGAATAGCCGAGGTTGCGTATGAGTTGAATGTCATCAAGGAAAATGCCAGTTTTCCTATCCATGAGGGCAATGAGGAAAGTTCTCTTGTTTCACTGAGAGGAAGGTCAGTGTGTCTGGTATAAATACAGGTCTTTAAAAGTCCTTTGGGATTTTGGGAGTGTAAAGCACAGAAAAATGCTTTGTACTCATCATTAACAAAAACTGTGGTAAAGGAGAACAAACTCAAGTCATATATGATATGTTTGCATGTGTCTATGCTTATGTAACTAGACACACACTTTTACATGTGTAATTTCCAAGAAGTGACTTGGAAACAAACAGAAAATATGCCAGGAAAAATTCTTTACCTCAGCCTGTACATGTGTGATTCACTTTAGGAAGTTCATCTCAATTTTCTGCTTCTTTTGTATAATACCAATGATTTTGTATCACTTGAGATACTTTAGCTGTTCCTTTAGTCTGAGTCTCAGTGAATGTTTATCCACTGAGTCTTGTTCCCTTAGCCTGCATTTTAGTTGTGTAGTTTCACACCAGAGTTTCTTAGCATTAGACACTCATAAGTAAGAGGCAGAAGAAGTCATGTGATAGGTAAATTTCAGACTCCTCTCATAGATGTAGATGTACTATTTTATTGTTACCAAGCTGACTGGACTTACCCATTTGAATTTAAAAGAATTATAGAGAGAACAATCCTGTTGAAAGAAACACAAGAATTAGGTTAGAGCTGAACCCCCTTAGCAGCAGAGATAATAAAGCCTTTCATGAAGAACCGACTGATGAATCTGGGTATCATTCAATATTCTGAATAATGAGCCAGTTCTTCCGTCTTGCTGAGAAACATATGGGATGTGAGGAAACCAGCTATAAGCCCAGCCATGTCTGTCCCATCCGGCATCCTCTCTGCTGGAGCCAGGGAAGTGCTGCCTTATGAGGAAAGATGGTTTAAGGGAAACCTTGGTATTCAGTAAAAGCAAGCTCAGCCTTTGTGAGTCTTATGTGGCTTGAAGCCCCTGTTTTATCAACAGGAATGCCACAGAGAGCTGCAGTACTTGTCCAACGGGGATTAATGCTGGCTGGTTTAGGGAATCCATTGTGTTTCCCATTTTTAGTGTGTATTTACTTGAAACTTCTGACACAATGGAAATGTCCCACAGGTCATACTTTCAGGGTCTTATATTTTAAAAAGGTACTTTCCAAGAGAAGAGAGAGTAGTAAGAGGAGAGCAATGTAAATATCTAACAATGACACTTCTTCACATTGATTTAATTGATTTTCATTTCACTCATCCCCACATTAGGGATAGGAACTCTAGTAATGGGGACTGAAAGCACATGCTGCCTTTTCTGACTAGTCTGACACGTACGTGTACCCTATGAGTATATCAAATGGATTTTTAAGCCGTGCCGTTTCTTCCACAACAATAATTAAAGATGCTATTCTAATCTAAGGGGCCAGATCCAGCCCGTGCTTTGTGACGGCCACTTTGCACAGGATAACTACAAATCTTGTCAGTAGCTTGTGTGGTGTTCAAAGCAACAAGTGGAGATTTCTTTTTTGAGGATTTCTCCTAGACCTAGATGGACACAGAAAAGAATTTGTCTCTTCAAATTTAGCTTACTAACGTCTAAAAAAAATTATTTCAGCAAGTGAAAATTTTGTCTAATCTTCCATTTTATCTGCTTTGGTATGATTATGGACCCTTCAAGGCATTACCGATAGAGCTTTACTGCCTAGCTTAAAATATCTGATATTTTCAACTTGTGGTATTCAACTTAACAGGTTTATTTTAAGTTACTGATTCCTAACATTCCTTTTCTTTGTCTTTTTACCTGCTGTCTAAAACACTGGAGGCAGGTGCTCCCAACGTAGGGTCTATGATATATGAGTGTATTGTTTGGACTCCATACAGAGGGAGGTTGTGATAGACATCTGCCCAAAAAGCAATTAACTGAAATGTATTTTGAGAGACAAAATAATTCTGTGGTGATTTACCACCTCCAGAAGGGAGGTGTCTTAGAAACAGTGTTGTTATTTGTTGTGGATTTTTTCAGATGTTTTACTTCCAATTTTCAAGAATTAAGAAAAAGAAAAGTTGCAAATTATTTTACCATGTAACACAGACAACAATATATAGAAGTAATTAATAGGGACATTTGAAGGGAAAACAGGGTCGCACCATTAGCCCCTAATAAAATGCATCAGAGTTGATGAATTATTTTAATGGGACAGAATGACAAAAAAGGGACTGTTTCACCTAAGCAGGGACAGCTGGTTCCTCTGACAAGGATACATTGCTGTCCTGTGGAGTCTGCCAGCCAGCAAGGCTGAAATAATAGCACTGAGAGAGGTGTGAATGCTCCTTGTTCACCTAAATTGAGAGGTAATATGAAGTCTAATTATGAACACTTGGTATTAACTGCTTCGTGTCTGAAGGCAGACAGCAGATCGACTGCCCTCCATCGTGTCCAGGGAAGGTCTGCTTCGATTTTACAGATGGTTGTGCATCCTGATGCCACCATGCCAGCTGTGCCAAACAACATCCAACTAACAACTGTCCCTACCAGAGGTTTTTGATCCCTATTTCCATTCCTGGGCAATAGGAGCTTGGGACAAAATTTCCATCTGGGGACCAAGCTGTGTGTTTCTCAAAAGCAGAATGGCTCCCTTACCGTAGCCGGCAGTGCCAGGCAGCAGCTGGGGGGGGCTTTACAGGCTGTACCTGCACAGAAATCCGGCCCTGCTGCAGAGCCCGTGGTGCAGGGCAGCCCTGGGAGCGGGGCTCATCATCTGCCCAGGGCTGCCCTCCCACTGCTGCCAGGGACAGCCACCCGTTGTGGGGGCCGGAGCTGCAGGCACAGACCACAATGACTGAACCATCTGCCAGGATTCAGAGCACAACAGGTGCATTTACAGGATTTAGGTGACTAATTGCAGAATTTACTTTCATACAACATGTTTGTGTGAGGGGGAGAGAGAGGTGGGTTAACTTAACTGGCAGAGATTTCTGCAATTATTTGAAAGGTGGTTGTAAAATGACTATTTTATCTTGCATCTCACCCGCTTCTGAGAACAAAAGTGCTTAGATTTAAAAATATTATCTAGATGGGGATGGGATGGCACAGGAGATTGAGACTAAGGCTGCTGAGGCTCCATTTGTAAGTCACGCAACCAAGGCTAGTGAGGAATGCAAGGCACCCTTTGCTGGCTTCTGTGAACTGGAAACCAGAGTCCAGTTCCAAAAGAATTAAGGACCTGATCCTACTTTCATATAAACAGTGGTCCAAGCATGAGTCTTAAGCACCATGTTGCAAATCCTCAGTGCTGCTTTTAGCAAGTGTCCTGGCACCGAGGAGATGAAGGCAGGCAGGATTGGAGAGGCAGTGTCTGCTGCTGCCTGCAGAGCCAAGCTGAACTGCACTGTCAGAGCAGCACTAGCTAATCCTGATGCTCAGTTTCAAAAGGAAAAAGTGAGCATCTGCTGTCTGCAACACTAAGAAAACAACAACCCAAAACCAAAAGCAAAACAAAAAAAGCATGTGGGAGGGAGGGGAAGGAAAAGAAGGATGGAAAACAAGCTAAGAAAAAACCAAAAGAACAAACATAAACATAAAATCTATGCCAAAACTAAAGCCTTTGGTCCCCTGATCAAAATAACTTCGATCAATGTATCTATTCTCAGAAGCACCTTATTTCAAAAAGCAGCTAGCTTTCTAACAAATAAAGAATTGCTCTGTGGTTTCCTTCCAAAGCTTAAATTCAGCTTTCTAGGGTAAGATGAAAAGCTGATTTTCTAGAAGTTTAACATGTTTGTATAAGCATGTCAGGTGAAATAAATGACATTGATACTCAGTGTGTATATAGGTGGCACCAGCTCCCAAAACTCTCTCTCTTTTTCATCTTACTGGAACATTAACTTATGCTCCCGAGGGCTAGGTAGAATGCAGAGTGAGAGTGTGAACTTAAAGATAATTTATCATAGCTCTCTCCTTGTATCATTCTCTTTTCCTAAACTTTTCAATATCAGAATACAGAGCAGAGGGAGTTTACCTTTGCCTTAGCTGCTTCTGACTGCACCCATGGAGGCTCTTACTCAAATCAAACCTTTGCATCCTGCAGATTGACTTCTCAGCATATTCCCTTGGTAAGTAGAGGAGTGGACATTTTACCATTGTAACTGGGTCACAGGAACCTTAAAAATCGATCTTTTCAGATGCAAAACATATCAAGATCTATAGGAAGAGCAGGGAAGGCGTTTCATAGGAAAGCACGTCATCCAGTCCAGCAAGAGCTGGTGACAGAGAGGACCAAGGAACACCACTCTTTACTCCTTGCTCTAAACAACTTTTAGCAACAGCTCTGGAAAGGCTTGGACTCTCTTTTTATTATGCATTTATATACTACTAAGTGTGACAGAGGTGTTCTACTAAACGTGCTACAAAATGGCAATGTAATGTTAGTGACAATGTAGATTGTGTAGTGCTGGCACCCAGTTTCCCTTTTCTATATTAATATCCATAAATTACTCTGCGTGGATTACTTAAACTTATAATTTGACTTTCTAGTAGAGCTCAATTTTGCAATTCACATTTTGCAGAATGGAAAACTGAGGAGTACATAGGTTTTGTGACTTTTTTCTTCCTGATCTACTGTTAAAAAAAAAAAATAAACTGCTGATTTCTGCACCACAATACTGAGCTGCTTTTCCTTTTCTTTTCTTTTTTTTTTTTTTTCTGGTTTGGTTTGAGTTTTTTCTTTGGTTGTTTTTTATAGGAATAGCAATGTTTTAATGTCTAATGTTGCTGATAGGGATCAGCATTGGAGATGTCTGGAGATGGCAGATTACATCGCTTTATTTTAAAAATAAAGTATTCTTAAGGGTGATGTACCTTCCTGTATTTTAGTTCTCTGTTCTTTATTTGTACGTGATGTTTAAGGTGGGAGTAGGAGTAGCTGCAGAACAGGTAGCAATCAATGAGTGGGAGAATGCCTGGCCCTTCAAGAGATGTGATTCAGGGTGCTGCAATTCCCCTGAAGTACTGAAATCCAGAGTTATTGTGTATTTGTCTTTAGCTCTGTTTATAAGAAAATGAGGCAGAACTTGGCATAGGAGCACACCTTGCAAATTTGCTTCTAAGGCCTTTACTTCTGTCCATCAGAGAGCCAAACCATGGAAATGGTCTTAGACAGTCTTATTAGACAGTCTTGCATATAAACATGCAATATGTGGGCAAAAACAAGCACAACAAAGAGAAGTCTTTGAAACATCAACTGATTATGCAAGGGGCTGGGTGATTATGTGCAGACCAAGGGCAGCCACAGTGCTAAGCACTGCTCTTCCACCCATAGCTATATCTGTAAGAAAAAAGCCATTTCACAAAAGCTTGCTGTTAAGGGGACTGAAGCAGTAGAAAACCAAACTCGGCATGGCCTGGGGAGTGTGTGCTGCACAGAGGTGACTCTGCTGGCTATGTGAGATTGTATCACATCATGTCGTGAACATGGTTCCAAAGGTGCATGATAAAATAAAATGTGGAGAATGCAAGCTTTATGGTTGTCTCAGGAAACAGGCTGCTGACTGCAGAAGGCTTTGAGAATATTCTCAGGTATGTTTGATCATATATTTGTTCTGTTCTTGCAATTTCTCCTTACTCGTATGCTACTGGCCAGCATCATCAGACTTGCAGTCCAAACAGGTAGTCTCTGTACTGAACCAAGGTGTTCTTGGTGTAACATCTTGGCAAACAACTAAGGAACTGTTCACCTTTCTATCTTCCTCTTCCAAAGGGAAAGGAGTGTAAGACACTGATATTCTCAGCCTGTGAGTCAGTTTGCCTAGTCTTTGCATTGTTTTCAGCCTATCTTCTAAAGATGATGTGCTTTTCCATGACCTTCAGATTCTGGGAAGTTTATGATAATAGGAACACACAAATATCAGTGCATGAAGGTTTATGAGGCCGGAGTATGAAGAAGGGGAGGATTCTAGACAATCCATCAGGGTGTGCAGGTTTTTGTGGGGATAGAGTTAAATTTTCTTTATTGTAGCTGATGTGGGACTATGTTTTGGATTTGCACGGAAAACAGTGTTGATTACAGAGATGTGTAAGCACTGCGCAGTGCTTACACAGTGTCAAAGGACCTTCCTGTTTCTCACCTCATCCCATCAGCGAGCAGACTGGAGGTACACAGCTGACAACTGTCCAGAAGGATATTCCATACCATATGGCATCATGCTCAGTGTATAAAAACGGGAGAGGAGGAAGTTTGGTGGGTGGGCTGCTGCTCAGGGTTTGGCTGGGTACCAGTGGGTTGGTGGTGAGTGATCATTTTCATTTGCATCATTTGTCTTTCTGGGGTTTTATCTTCCTCAGTCTTTGTTGTTTTTTCCCATTTTTTCCTTGCTTTTCACAAATGTTTATTATTAGATTGTTTTGATTATTAAACTGTTCTTATCTCAACCCACAAGTTTCTTTTTCACTTTTACCCCTTCTCATTCTCCCCCCATCCCACTGGAGTGAGTGAATGACTGTGTGGTGCTTAGTTAAACCATGACACGCGGACAATGGTTTTCACATAATTTCATTTGCCATAAACAAAGGATGCTTGTTTATATCCAAGGAATTGACTAGATCCTTCATAATGTAATCACTTTAGCGTGCATTAACATCCTATGTAAAAGTTGATTTCCAAGGCAAAACTCGTGTCTGCAAGCAAGGAGAGCCTAAGAAAGAGCCCTCACACCATGTTCTCACCCAAATCTTTAACTGTTTTTTCAGTCCTATTGTCTTGCTTACCAGGAATCACTATGCTTGCCAAACTAGGAAAGAACCACGTGTGTAACGTCTGTCTGTGTCCAGAGAACAGGGCTGGCAAAGAAGGCAACCAGCCACTCAGCTCTGTGGTTTCTCTGAGCTGGTAAATGAGGCTATTGCCACTGTAACAAGAATCCATTCGATTTGCTGGCTTGCTAGCTCTATCAGTATTATCTGTTTACTTATCTATTGTTATGATGGAAATTATACAGGAATTATAACAGGAATATTCATGCATGCACTTTTTTCCCTTCTTTTTTCCCCACTATACTTCTATAGCATCAACACCTTGTAAACAAGGATGAAGTTGTGGCTTTTATAGATTGATCTCTAAGGAACAGTATGCTTAATGCCATGAAAATATGCCAGAATAGTAACCAGCAACCTTAGAAAGGAAAGTCCAAGTCTTGGAATCTGAATATGTTCATCAGTACATTCTCTTGTGCTAGAGGCAACAAGTGATTTATATACCTATGTATATAAAGCTTGATTTGAGAACTGTCTTGGGACAAATTAAATTCACATCAGCTACTGCCTATAGTATAGTGCACAATCTATTATCAATATATAACAAAGATAGCCTTGCATGTGATGTATGCATACAGCTTTAGAGCATCCTTGCTATAGATGCTCCTCTGTTGTAGGCATTTGACCTCCAGGGTGACAACAATCCACAGCATTTGAAATCTGACTTAGATTTTCTAAGTGCAGGTGGCAGTTCAAAACTCCGGGGAGGTTGCTTAGATGAAGATAAAGTATTGACTACTATGGCCAGCTGGCTCCAGAGGCAGTTTCTATGCAAAGGAAGAGATCAAGTGCAATCTCTTCTCCATTCAAAGCAATGCAGGTTTTTCTCTAAGGCTTCCAACCTCTATGGTTATCACACTAAAATTGAAAACATTTTACCCTTGCCTGTGCATAGCATGAAATCTTGTGGGCTTCAGCTAAGCTGCTTCCTGACTGGAAGGTACATAAAGATGTGCAAGGAGACTGCATGAATCCAATGGTGAGATGATCAAAGAGGCACTCACTCATTGCCTCTTATGTCCAAAGGTTCCTATCCCCCAGTCCTTCTCAGTTTTTCTGTGGTGTTTGAAAGATTATCCTCACTGTCTGCAGTGCCTTCTGGTACATGGATGTGACAGAATAGGTAGTGCATTTGCTCCTTAGCTCCCATAGCATGAACTAAAGCAGTAGCTTATGGACTGATGTATTAATTTCAGCCACCACTGCACACATCCAAGGGAGGGATGCCAGATACTTTCCATAGCCCACAAAGTGCAGTTGATACTCAGTCACTCTCTTTAGTTCACTGACACCTTGAGAGGATAGAAGCACAGCTAGCACTAGAAGAGGTCACTGTCACTGGTAGAGGACAGGAAGATAGTTCCTCCAAAATATCCTCCAGAGTGACACTGTATTTGGGTCTTGGTAACGTTCTTGGATTTTCAGTGTTTCAGAAACTTGCCTCTGTCCGTCTCTTTTCCTTCTGCAGGACTTCCACCCGCAGGTCAGCCTGGATACTGCAGCTGAAGTGTGACCTGCACTTTGTGGCAAAACTAGCCAGAGCAGCAGGTAAGTCCTATATTTCCAGCAGAAGGCAAGGAGAACTCTGGATTTACTTTGGCAAGGGCCCCCAGAGTCAGGGACAGCTGATGAGAGGGCCCATATCTGAGACACAGCCATTTCAGCGTAGGAGAAAAGTGCAGCCCCTGGCTCTGTATCCCTCACATCTGGATTCATCTTCTCATGGGCATAACATGACGTACTCATGATTATTTTAGCCAGGTGGGTTTCAGAAGACAGAAAAAAGCTGGAGGAGCTCACCATTTACAGATGTGGAAACCATTTCTATAACTGACAGTGTGCTTTGGCCATTTCTTATTAATGTCTTTTGATAATCTCCTTCACAAATCAAACAAACTGGGTAAGGACAGAGACTGTGTAGACAGGAATGTCATTTGCAGTAATGTTCACACTGTGCTCATTCTCAGGCTTCAGAGAGGCTTACTCATTAATTTGAAGAGGGTAGGAGAGGCTCTCTTTGCTGACCTACGCTACATAAAATAAAACACAGTTAGTAAAGCAGGATGGCTAACTTCACTGTAAAGGTCCAAGTTTCTCTTCTCCCTTGTTTGATAAATGACTGTCATCAGAATTACTGTGCTCCCCTAAAGCAATTAGTCATTATTGGATGATCAAAGTATTTATCAAAACTTCAGGTGCAGTGCGATTGATCTTCATTTGGGTTGGAAGGGTTTCCTTGCTGGATTTTGGAGAAGGAATCCATCAGTGGCACAGCCATCAAACAGAAGGCAGCAGGTATATCCTTGTCAGAGAGATATATGACTATGCAGAAGTTCCAAAAGGTGCCAAGAAGTGCAGCTCAGTAGCAGAGGTAGCTACTGTCACCTGGCAAAACTATTGGGTTTTAGGAGATAGAACATTTAATCCACCCACCCACATCAAGACTGCCATAGCCTACCTTAGAGGAATTTTAATTGAAGGATTTATACAGCTGTGGAATCTTGAAATCCTCTGAGTAATGTGCAACTGTCTGAGACGCTCCTGGGAACAAACGGCACTCCAGTATTTGCCACATTAAAAACCTATAAAAGAGCTATTCCAACATGATAGGTCTGATCTACCTTTTACAGAAAACTTAAGATAAGTAACCTGGATCAAAAGTAATCTAAAATGTCATTGTAGCTGTTACAGCACTGTGTTCATGAGCAATAGATGCACTTGAGAAGACTTCTCCATGGCAGCTCTTGATCTTACAAAATGGCCTTTAGCACCAGTGAAAGGTTATTGAGCTTTAAAATATCTACCTTCAAAGTATTCTGGTGACCTGCATGGTTTGTGAGTAGACATAGTGCAGAAACCCTCTTTATATTTTAACCACTCTTTCCATATGTGAAAGAGGTAAATGCTTACTCAGGAAAGGAGCTTTGCTCCTCAAGACACCAGTTTCCTCTTGCTATCCAGTAATTCAAATAAAAATAAATTAAATCCCCAACTGAACTGGAAATACAGAACTATCAGTGGCAATTGCATTTGCCTTCCTTCCGGGGGAAAGTATTGCAATCCCAAAGCACCATTTATTTTGGCCATTCAATGAGCAGGAATTTTTTTTCTAATTAATCTGTTTCTTTTCCTTCCATTTATTTTTTTCCCTACCCATTATTTAGTTGAATTAAAAGGGGCCAGTTTTTATAAAAACAGGTACACATTCAGACTAATCTACTGAACACAGTTGAGTTACTCTGGACTAACAGTAGCATAAATAACAGCAGAACTTGTCATGGTGTTTCCAAATTAATACACCTAAATGTTTTCCAACTAATGAAATGGCTTGAATATGATCAAACAGATTTTTCTTTTAATCTGTGAAAGAAAAATGTGTTTGCTTGACCTGTAAAGCAAGTTATGCCAAATTTGATCATGAAACAGTATTTATGACTAATTTTTAATGCACTGAAAACAACTGAAGTGGGAAATGCTGATACACTAGTGTAACTATGACTGTGGAAATTGAACTAATGTAATAACTAAAACGAATTGGTGTAATGAAAGAATAAACCCATGGAGGCTGGTAATGCCTTAAAATGTTGTGATTTTGAGATTAATGTTTATGGAGCAAATGAAGAAAAAAGTCAGCAGCTACAGCATGTGGCAGGAGTCTTTGCTGACATTTGCAGAGCATCGTGTTGTGCCAGCACTGTTATAAGCAGTGTCTAAGAGCAAGAACATCACAGAGTAATGAACTCTGAAGTATACTGAAAAACAATTACATATGTGGACATAAAGCCCAGCATATTTCTATTGAAATTGGCACCACAGCTGATAAAAAAAATAGGCTCAGAATCTTTTCTTGGTGACACACCATATCATCCCATTCACTATATTTCAAAAAGAACAAAATTCAGTTGGGGACATATATTTTTGACAGGCAGCACAAGTGATAGAGTGCTGACTCTGCATCTCTCCGAAAATAGAAGTAACTGTACTGCAAAGTAACACTGGATAAATGCAGAGAAATTACTTCCACTAAGAGTGGTATTTTGTTTTGTTTTTAAAGTATCCTTTGAATGTTGTTAATAGATCTTCTTAAAAACAAAATATTTAAGGAGGCTTATCTTTAAAATACTACCAGAATTATGATTAGAAAACATAGGAATCATTGCTATTCTGTAGCAAAATTAATTTTCATTGCTGTATTTGTGACCTACTTACAGAGACCACAAACACTAATCTCACTGGATAATTAAGAGTGTAAATATAATTTGTCCAGCCCCCGATGACTGGTTTTAGAAATCCAATGAGCTCTCTACATTAAACTTGCAGATAAGAAATCCTCCGTTACATATAGACATTAATTATCACATACCACTAATGATTTTTAATACTTGGTTTCATATTTTACACTTAGAATAATACAAACTGTATTTAACATGCAATTAAATATTTTCACCCATAAATTTATTTTTCTAGATGTAGCATTCTGATGCAACAGGATGTGGATACATTGTACAAAACAGGAAAATACATTTGTCTTATATTTAGTCTTGAATAAAACATTTGTAATAGTTTTGTTTGTGTAAATGAGGTTTTCTTTAAAACTTACTGCTGGCCTTCTAAATATAGATGTATATTTCAGGATTGGACCAAAGAAATTACTTTCCCAATCCAGAAAATATCTGGCTAAAAGCCATCCCGATTGAGTGATAAAATAAATGTAGCAATTAAAAATCACACATATTAGTTGCATGTATAATAAATTATATTGGGAGTCATAACAAATGGGAAGTGGTGATACAAATAGACTGAATGTTACAAGCACACAAATTAACAAGAGAAGCAAGAGACAAGGAAAAAATCCATTATAGTGAATGATAATTTTATAAAGTATGATAGGAATGACAGTAGTCCCAGCAATGCTATCAGCTTGTAACTACCTAAAGATAGTAAAATAGTGAATAATTATGGGGAAAGACAAAACATTATTTAATTTTGAGGTGCTTATGTTGGAAAGAAATTGGAGGACATACTTGTTTAACATGAATTGCTTTCAAATTTACCAGTAAACTGTGAATACTGTAGCCATGAATACTTGGTACGTCTATGTTAAATGGATAGATAAATATGCCTTCTGTCCTTAAAAATACCTCTTAAAAGCATTGTAAAGACAGACCTTGAGTACTGCTGCATGTTGGTTATTAAATTATTTAAATAAAAGATAACTCCATCTTTCTTAAATATATTATAGATTGTTCCAAAGATCAAAGATCCATAATAGTAGTGTTTAAATTGTAGGAACACCAGTAAATTCCAGAAAATATAGTTAGGGGTGAATCAGTACAACAGCCTTCAGTACAAGACCTCAACAGGGAGTGTCAAGACAGTTGTTTTTGTGGTACCCTACTGTGCTGTTACCAGAACTGTTTGCTTCCTTGATCTACCTGCAATTAGAGTCTGGGTACCAAGCAATCACCATGTGAGTAACTTATGTACTTTACTGTTACAGTAGGGAAACTGCAACACGTGTATCAGACAATGAGGCCTGTGGAAAGAATATATATAGACTGATTCTTGATAGATGTTTCAGAGATGTTTATTTCTCCAGCCGCATGGCTGGGGCTCTGCCAAGGAACTGAAGCAATCACAGGACCCGAGGGTCCTTCTGCCCGCGCAGGGAACACAAACCAACCAATGGGAACGAGGCTGAGCAGGGGCAGGGAAACCCCGTGTCTGTGCCCTCAGGGCCCCTCTCCCAGGGCTCCATGGCAGGGGGGAAGGGACCCCGACATTTCACCCATTTATTTTTAACAAAAGGAGATTTAAAACTTAACATTGAAAACAACTGGATAAACATGAGATAACAAGGACAGTTTCAAGACAAAACAAGCCACCCTCCTGAGTCTTTAAATGTCCAAACAGATTCTCTGGAACATCTTAAGGCTGACAGAAGGGAGACAGGATTCTCCGAGCATGCTTTATGGGGAAACTGAGGCAGGAGAGGGTTTCTTCCATTTGTAGTTAATTTCTTCCCACCCCCTCTTCATCCCCCACTCAGCATTGGAAAGGGATTTTTGGGGAAACAATTCGCAAAGATATGGTTTTGTGAGGGAAGCCATGGGTGAAAAAACAGGTTGGGAATACACTGGTGGTAATAGAATATAGGGTAAAAGGGAAAGGTGGGATTAGGAAAGGGAGACTGTAGGGACTGTTTATAATGTGGATATTGTCTAACATGACTACGATTTTTAGCATATATACTGCCTTTTACAGAAACACCATCAGGCCCAGTGACTTCTGCTGCTTGTAACCCTTTTCTACCTTGCACAATTTTGAACTCTACTACTTCTCCATCTCTTAAACTTGGGATGTATTTTTTAGGGTTATTCTTTTTAATAGCAGTTCTATGAACGAATATGTCTTCTTGGTTGTCACATCTTGTTATAAAACCATAATTTTGTTTAACATTATACCATTTTACTATTCCTAAAACCTTAGCTACAATGATCTTTTCCTTTTTCCGAGTGGCTGCTGTTTTCTGTCTCACTGCGTCTTTGCTTTCTTTTTCGCTTTCGCTTGCTTCCATGTTGGAACTGCCAGGGCTGTCAGTGCTGCCAGAGCTGCTCGTGCCTGCACGCTTTTCCCGGGGCCGCATTTGGGGCCGCGCAGGCTGGGCTGGGCCAGGCCGCTCAGCTCCCTGCCCGTCGCCTCCTCTGCTCTCAGCTGTGCTGCCGCTGCCTGAGGCCGTGCCCATGTCTCGGCCGGGCCCCCGAGCGACGATCCCCCCGCGCCCCGCTCCAGCGTGCATTTTGGCTGGGCGCGGCTCTGCTCCGCCGCCACCACCACCAGCCACCACCTGCACACCGCTCCTCTCACGGGGCTCGCTCCACCATGCGCTGCACAGAGCTGGGCAGGCTCTCGCCACGCCTCGCTCTGCTGCCGACACTGCAGCTCGCGTCGCTCCGCCCACGCGCAGGAACTGCCTCGCTGCTGCTCGGAGAGGGCTCGGTCCACGTGGCCTGGGTCGCACAGACTCTGAGGCATGCCTCCCTTCACCAAGACACAGCTGACATTGCTCAACAGTCTCGGTAATTAAATAATATTCACGAAAATATTCTTCCATCGGCATATATTTTGACTCAGAAATTAACTGTGTCCAAATGGTCTTCCAAAAGTCTTTGGTAAGAATTCAATCCCGGGAAACGTAGAAAAAGTTCTTAAACAACCATGCCAGGAAGTGTTTCAGTTCCTTTTGAGCTTGAATTAAGCTAAAATTTACAAATCGTTGTTCAAGAATCTTCAAGTTTAAGATAAATGTCCATAGGTGGCTCTGAGAGCCAAGAATCTTTCCACAGTTCCTCCATAGTTTAGAGATGGAACAGCAAAACAAAAACAAGAAGAGGAATCCAGAGTTTACTCACAAATCAGTCACTGTCCTTAGGGATCGGGGATCGTTCTGCTCGCATTTTCTACCATTTGTTACAGTAGGGAAACTGCAACATGATGTAACAGACAACGAGGCCCGTGGAAAGAATATATACAGACTGATTCATGATAGATGTTTCAGAGATGTTTATTTCTCCAGCCGCATGGCCGGAGCTCTGCCAAGGAACTGAGGCATTCACGGGACCCGAGGGTCCTTGCCCACGCAGGGGAACACAAAACAACCAATGGGAACGAGGCTGAGCAGGGGCAGGGAAACCCCATGTCTGTCCCCAGGGCCCCTCTCCCAGGACCACATGGCAGGGGGGAAGGGACCCTGACACTTTACCACTTTTGGTTTTTTCTTTAAATATCTGGAATCCAGAACACATGAGTTTCAAGACCAACCTTATAATTTGGTACAATTGAAAAACATGCAAACCTTCACTAGGGAAACTGCTGAGAGCTGCTACTTGCACCTCCTTCTCCCTGTGTACCATTTGCTCCCTCAATTTATCCCAGTTGTCTGGTCCTCCCTACTCTCTTTACCCCTGGACTAACTATGCACATTTGAAAGCAATGCCAGCCAGGCAGGTCTGGTGACATAGGCTGAGACAGGTGTGGCATTTTGGACACAGATCTGTCCACCTATAAGGTCACCAGCTAAAGCCAGCTCAACTGAACAGTGATTAAATATTAATCTCTAAGAGCTTCTGTGTGAAGGGACCAATACAGGTAGTGTTACACTAAACACTCCGGAAACACTTTAAACTAAGAATTGGAAAAGGAATTGCTTCATTCAGCTACAGGGGATGTTTTTACACTACGAAATATTGTACAAGAACTGTTCCTTATTTAAGCTTGTGCCTTGCCTTGTCCTGGAGCAATGTTTGTGTGTACATAAGCCATTAGACCCATCCACGAAACCCTTATTTGAAATATTCCTGCCCCTAAATCATGCTATTATTATCCTATGGAATAATTTGCAAGCTCATCAAAATGGCTGCAAATTGCATCAGTCTAGGAGGCCAATTGGTTGTCCCCAGGAGACACATCCTTCTCAGACTGGAGAGGAGCAATAGAGACATAGTTGTATCTGTGGAAAACTTTTCTTGTAGATAAACAAAGGATTTAATTCAAAAGAGATATTAGCTAATACTTATAATTGATATCAATTCATTTTTAAACTGATGTCTGTAATTATTCTTATATATGCAAAACAGTCTATTTGTATAACATACACACAGAGCTACACAAAACACAGCAGCCTGAGGTTCTACATCTTCTTTCCCTGACCCACTTTGTTATCTTTAATGTTTCTTTTGACTCTTTTTAGCCTTCTTCATTCTCTTTTTTTCTGGATAGAAACATCCTTATCCTTTATCATTCTTTCCTTACTTTCTTTTTTTTCTTTCCTTTGCTTTCTTATTCCCCATTTTGATCTTCACCTGCCCTCTTGTTTCTTCATTTTTCCAAACTCCATCCTCTTCCACGAGGTACAGATATTGAGCAGTTGTCTTAGAATCTGGCTGGCCAATCCACTAGTGGTCACTTGCTTTCATAGAGAGACTGAATGAAACTGCTACTATACCTGATCCCACAGAAAAGTGTTTCTCCTGTAATAACTGTACACCAGTCCCCAGACACTCAGTAGTGTGATAAGAAACAGCATTTTATAAGTAAGTCTTGCCATAGTAGGCTCTTCAGGCCCTAGGTTTTTATTTTGCAAGACTGATAAAAACAGCCTGGAAACTATTAATAACAACTGCAGATAAAAATATGGTAACTAGGTTTCATCCTGACTCCACAGTGCATCACCCTCAGGGTTCTTCGTCTCCAGGACATCTGTTACCAGCCACCCCACTCCTATAAACTTCCCTGTCATTCTTGGCTTTCAGTCCATCAGTAAAGGTGATGTTTAGGCTCATGGGCACAGCCCTATCCCATTCAAACCATCAGGAGCTACTGCTCCATGTCCTCCATCTGCTTCACCCCAAGCGTCCAGCTAGCCACACCTTGTGACACTGCAGAATCAGTTTCTTCCCAGTCCCATCTTCCCTCCTCATTTCCCTTCTTTGGAGGCTATAGTGCTTCTACTGGCTAAGTTCACAAATCTGTACCAGTACACTATTGACACATGCCAGTAAAATGCTATAAAAAAAGCCATGAACTCTTTATTTTACTTGATCAGTGATAAAAGGCACAGCATGGTTATGTGCATTACCAGTTTCCTGCATGACTGTCTTGATCTAGCTTTTAAAGAGGCATTTACTAAGCACTGAAACTTCATCTTTCTCTACAGGAACAACTTATGCCAGCTTTCTAGTAAGAACAAACAGGCAGACCCTGCAAAGATAGTGCCATTCTTCCACACTCTAAGCTGAAGTGAATGCTATTCACTGTAAGAATGCTATTTGGCCGCCACTTTCTGTTGCCATAGCTCTAGCAAGAGTAAGTTGCAGACACTAACTTGAGACAGTAAGAGCAAACATGTGGAAATTACCACCAGAGACTGTTCTGAGAGAGAAAACTGACTGCAAGCAACACAGGGAAATCTGAAAAAGGGCTGCATGAAATGAGATTACTCTTCAGCATGTGGCATGCCTAAAGTGAAAAAAAATTTCTATTTTTGTACAATTTTCCCCTGCGTTTGAAGAATTATTTTGGCAATTAAAAAATACTTCTTTACCACCTAGATGACTTAACATTTGGTAAACAGGTTTTCTTCTAAACTGTCTAATTAAATTTGTCTTGGGTATAATGCAAGCATAATAAATTTCAGCTCTAAAGGTCACGTTTTGGAAACTTTATAAGCCACTTAACAACAGAAGCTCGGAAGGAGAACGCTTTCTCAGCCTTTATGACTGCCTTGCAATGCTGTAATAGCACTGGGACAGCAGTATTGCTGTAATTAAATACCCTTCGCAGCAGCCTGGAGAAGCGGAAACACTCTGGTCATTGAAGATGTGTAGCTCAGTAGCACCCTCGGGACAGAGATGTTTATAAGGGTTAACGCTTTCTTCCTGCAATGTGACAGCATCAGCTCCCACACATGTGGCTCAGCCAATAAGCTTGTATTGATATAATGATTGAATTTATATATTTTATTGGTCCAAATTTTTGTATTTATGGAAGATGGAATCCTTAAAGCTGTCTGGTAAGGGATTCAGGATACCTAGCTTTAGTCAGTTGAGACTGTTCCCCTCCTTACTCTGCTGTAGTTACACTCCATGGGCAGAGACAGTAGGATGGGATGTGCCATAGTCAAAACAGCAGCTACAATACACCTGGGGCAGGTGGGTGGCAGAGGCGTACAGAGGCCTCCCATGGGATATAAGCAGCCTCGTAGACAGGATGGAAAAGTTGGCAGACCAGGAACATCCAAAACTGTCCCAAATGAATCCTCTTGAGCCCATCTGTCAGGATCTCACCACCACAGACACTTTGCATTACAGAAAACTGCTACTCAGCTGCTCCTCTCCATCTTATTAGCTACAGGTTTTTAAGCACGAATTTGAGAACAACTGGTACATATCCATATGCAGTATGAGCTTCTGTGCTCTCTAAGAATTCCTTGGTGACTAAAGGACAGGACAAACTTTGGGAACTGCTCACTCTGATAACTGACATTCTATTCTATGGGAATAAACTTGCATGCAGTCACACAATCATTATAATTAAAAATATAGCAATAACATGGTTTCTCTAGTGTAAGAGAAATAGCTGATGGTTAAATTGTATACCTTTGTCAAACAGCCATCATTTTGGCTGAAAGCAGTTTGGTCCTTATCCAAAACTAGAAAAAACTACCTAGCCTGCACAGCAAACTATGGAAATAAAATGTATGCGAATGGTATGCTCTCTGTAGCGACAACGTAGCAACACATTTAGAAAAGTGGCTTTCATATTTCCTTTGGATATGCATGTTCATTCTACATATCTCTATCCCACAGCTTGGATCTACCAGTAATTCTTCTGTGGTGTCTCTTTGACCCACACTGGATGTTTTCACTGTTGCAAGCAGAAGTTTTTAAAATTTGAGCTTGTAAGTGAAGCTAAGAGGTTTAGCTGAGAGCTACAACAGTCATACCCTCTGGTTTGGGCATGGATGACATTGTGCAATTCATATTGACCACTGAGTAATATTTGCACTGACTTGCTTCATTGCATTTCATGGCTTGTTTTATATTCCAAGTCTAAATATAAGGTACAAAGAGTGGGATTATACTACTGTAGTAAGTTTGTTTCTAAGTGTTTTAAAAATTAGCATTTGTTGGATTGTTTACAGCTTACCTGTGCACTTAATGTATTGAACGTAAGTTGCAAACCCCAATACAGTATTTCTACATGCTACTGAAATGCAGAAAATTTCCTCATGCCCTCCCCCCACTATATATTCATACTTCTTGTGTCTGCCAGATGGTGTGGAGCAAATTATTCTAGAACTCAGACCATGTGAATTTTAAGCAGATGAATATAGCAGTCTGCACAGCACTTTGCCTTCTTTTATCACTGACTGTAGTGCTGGCCTGTTTGATCACACCCCAGAACAAACAAATCTCATTAATCAGTGTTTTCCTTTTTTTTTTCCTTGGCTGCTTTTTCCTTTCTGCTCACATTTGGAGAATTTCTTTGGAAAGCCTTGGTTTTAGAAGGAGATAAAATTTTCACTCTGCTTGGTGCTTTTATTTAAAAGTAAATTTAGCTTTAAGGAAAAGTGCCAGCAAGATAAAACCAATCAAGAATGCAGTTCCTGTATAAATGAAACTTGGCCAGGACATCTCTGATGTAAGTTATTCACTAGTACTCTTCAGCAATTTACATCTCTAGAGTTGAAAGGGCAATGTGATTTAAAATCCATGTACCTTACATTACTAGAACTCTTACTGAAACTGCCATTGAAGATTCTGAATTATGCAATTCAAATATAGTTACTTCACCACAAATGTCAGCGACACCAGCCAAGCAATAATTTGATGATGTTGCTTAATTTACTTTGCCATGACTGAACTGGTCTTGAAGCACTCCTGACTTTTTGTTTTATTTTTAGTTCACAGAGTCATAAAAATATTGGTCAGAAGGGACCTTTGGAGATCATCTGGTCTAACCTCCTATGTGACTTGGGACTCCTGCCAGTGCTAGATTAGGTTAGCTGTGGCTTTATCCATGTAAGTCTTGAAAAGCCCCGAGGATGGAGATTTCACTGTCTCTCTGGGGAAATAATGGTATGAACCTGCTCCAGTGCTGTACTGTCCTCCTAGCCAAGTCCAAACCTCCCTAGCTGAGATCCTTGTTACACTATCTGTTAATATGGAGGGAAGTTTTGCTTCATCACCTTTGTGACTCCTCTTCAAGTGTTGTAGGCTGCTAATAGATTACTGCTTAGCTCTTCCTTGGCAGAGTGAACAAGCCCACCTCTCTCATTTCTAGTGGCTGACCACTCCTCCTTGATGCCACAACTGTCTTGGTGACCCTCAGATGGACCCTCTTCTACTTTCTCCTCCTCCCTTTCTAGCCTGGACACAGACTCCAGATATGCCCTGGCCAGTGCACTTCACTGACAGTGTCTGAGTGAATCACACCTTTCACTTTTCACAGCTGACTTAGGAAAACTGGTACTATTTAGTATTGTTAGCTAATGACTTCTTGCAGTAGTTTTCCTGTATTAGGACTTTGAAACATAAAGACCTTTAGTTCTTAGACAACTATTGTGGAATGCATAGCTTTACTACTGTGTTGGTTTTCTTCTTGACTGTACTGGGGCTGCTTACACTTTCAGGAAGATCACTCCTGTAGGAAGTTTACCTGGTAGCATGAATATGTTGTCCACAGTTCTCCTCCAGGCTTAGAAAAGAAGGTAACAAAATCAATTTGCAGGCACTACCAGTTGAGCACATTTCAAATAAGTATCAAGCAAATATAAAGTCTGGTTTTTGTTTTCCTCAATAACTTCTTTGATGCGGATGGGAAAGAGCTGAAGGTTTGGGGAATTTTTTGTGGGAAGGGCAGTTTGTAATGTTAGTTGCAAGACCTAAATTTAATTATGTGGCAAATTTTTTTACATATTTCTCACACTGAAGACCTATCCAGAAATACAGAATGCATGCTGGGAGGGAGCCTTAATCTCAAAGGTACAAAACCAGTGTAATAGATAATAAAGAAACCCCTACTTATCTTCATAATTAGAAGTGCTTGTAATATTCCAGCACAGAACTGGTTTATGGAGCTGCTGACAATTGAGATGGAAGCTGATGGAAGAAATAAAAAATAGAGTGCCACAGCTCAGTGCAGCATACCACACTGAGATACGGGCAGGAAGGAAGAAAGCACCACGAGCAGCATTACTGCAGACTGGGATGTATTGCATCACAGGTGTCTCAAAAGAAAATACAATGAAACTCAGAAAGCTGCATTCACTGAACAACAGCAAGGTCAGAGTTTAGGCTAACACTTTCTGATCTTGCCTCAGTTTAGGGTAATTAGATATAGGTGGCATTTAAGACTAGGACTCTTTCTTTTCCTGTTTCTTCTTTCTTTTTCTCACTTGCCTCAATGACAGAGTTGCATTCCACATAGCATCTTGGCTCA
Organism: Corvus kubaryi; assembly: GCF_017639235.1. Taxonomy (NCBI): domain Eukaryota; kingdom Metazoa; phylum Chordata; class Aves; order Passeriformes; family Corvidae; genus Corvus; species Corvus kubaryi. The sequence goes on from NW_024582073.1 coordinate 13,995,371, forward strand.
TCTCCTGGGAGATCTGTGGTATTGTACCTAGAACATATGGAGGCTTTGCACTTTCCCTGACCAAAGTTTCCTCTGCAACCTTCTTTCTAAATTTTTTCTATATTCTTCTTTTCCCTCCAATGAAATATTAAATCTGCTCCTCCCTCCTTTGTCATTTTGGTAACTTGCAAATTACTTGTAATTGAAAGTAAATGATGGTTTGTGGGTGTACCTACACAGCCTGTGCAAGTCTGTGCATGTGTGCAGCAGAGAGAAAGACTACTGAGGACAGGCAGAGCCACCAGCTATATGTATTTTAGAACACTAGGATAAAAGAGGAACGATGGGAAAGGAAGGAGTCTGAGGTTTGCAATTTCATACCAGTGTGCTGGTGAAGACACACAAACTTGCACATTAAATGCTTGATGGGGGCTTTAAGGCAAAAGAAGGTGATAGCTTTCCTTTTCCTTAAGTGGTTTGTCTTTCAGTCCTACTTCCTGTGACTCTTTGTCTTCACTTTAAATCTTTATCCCTTCAGAAAGTCTGAGAAGAGGCTTTGTTCAGAAGGCTGAATTTTTCTTCTTCTTTCTTCTGTTTCTGCTTCTCTTTCTCTTGTCCCTGTCAGCTCTTATGTTCTTCTCTCCCTTTACCACTACTGTTTTTCCCTTGGCATTCTCCTCTTTTATACACTCTGCTCTTTTCCCTTCCCACTGGGGGAACACAATGTTGGAACTGCGATAAACCTAGAGAAGTAGTGTTCCTCCAGGGAGCATCCAGATGATAGTCATGAGCAGAACTGGATGATTTTGTGAATGCAAGTGTGTGTAGGACAAACTACAACTTCATGCTGAAATAAATTAGGATTTTGCATACTGACCCTATGAAATAGCACAATTTTTGGATCAAGTCAGCAGAAGTTTTTGAAAGCAGTGACAGCAATCTCAGTCTTAACTATTGTGGAATTAGCACAGGAATGTGATTTGTTTTTAAGATATGACAGAGCAGATTATGGACATGTCTCTTAGCTATTTCTTAGTATTAGCTACTGAGAACATTTTAATTCAAAAGTATTAATCACCATGGTATTAAACCAGGGTGACATTTACCCTCAATCACAATAGAGACAGTAGATGCTGTGGTTACAAATAAAGCTACAACAGACCACCTGCAGAGTCCATACTGGTTATTATGTGGTATTCATAAATCACAAAGCAGCAAACCTCTCCTAGATCCATCCTGGGGATTAGAAGATATTATTACCGTCAGCTTCCTAGCAATGTCCCTCTGCTGGACTGTTAATACTTTCCCTGCTACCATAATCTTCCAAGATTCCAAAATTTATGTAAGTGTTCCCTAAGTAATTTCTGTCCAGACGAGAAAGGTTAACTTAAACCAATGCAAAAATCAGGTCTTTGTTAATGCAGTTTATTTGACGAAAGTAGATCAAGAACCTTATAAAAACTACACCTATGGGAGAACTTTAGAGTTAAAGGATGTGTAGGAGGGATATTAGAGCTTTCTTTTGTATGAATATCTATAAATGGACAGTATTGTTCTGTTTATTTTAGGGGTTTTTTTTGAGTGTCCAAATAGATACGCTGTTAAAAAGATGAGTACATATAGTCTCTTTTGTTTTAAAATCCTCTACAAGGTCCACTGTGTTTTAGCTATGTCTTGAAGGATTCGAAATGTTTTTTTCTACTTTACTGTTCCAAGATCAACACGCTTCACTGTAGGATACTGCATGCTTTTCATAGAATATGAATGCTTTTCAGAGGATATTTGTACTGAAGATTCAGTCCTTACCCCATCACTCTCCCACACAAGGTGCTAAGCAGCACTGCCTTCTTTTAAAGGAAATAAAATTCTCTAGGATTCTCCAGTATAAATTTGCTTCCATTTATTAATTAGTTTCCACTGGAATCTATGAAAAATTAAGCTAATGTCAAATACCTGAATACTTCTGCAAAAAATGATGAATAAGTGGAGCTAATACTATTCATATAAATGTGTCCAAATCAATCAAGATGTCACTTTAATGTAGGATCAGTCATCTGGCATGTAAAAATGCATATTAAAAAATGACTTTTACAAAATTTCTAAATACAATTCTTTGGTCCTGATCCTCCAAAGATATATTCAAGTACTGAACTTTATTCACTACGAGCAGTGTCAAACTGCTATGTCATGGACTTTTTCAGGTGATCCAGCAGTTGACAGTGTCCTGTCTCCAGTTGCTTGTCTGTGTCCCCATGCTACTCCATCTGTTGTCCTTGTTGGGAAACCAAACAGGCTAAGAAGCTCTCTTTATGTTGTTGTTGCTAGGTTGGTTTTTTTAGCCATATTGGTTTCACAGCCTGATGCACTGCATGATTATCCAAACAACTATGCCATAATGAGGGAGAGGGTACTGCAGAGCAGTCAGCATCAGGAAGGTCAGGGACTGCTTAGGTCATGCTACAGCACAATCTGAAAAGCCTCATTTACTCAGGGAACTACCATAAGAATGGTCTGTGTGTTAGATATTGCATGTACCATTGCATAGACAAAAGGTACTTCAAATAAAATATTTAGGTTGCAGAAGAAATAACTTCTTTACCTGTGATACCCTTAATTTGGCCTCCCTTCTGATTACAGTAGGATTACAGTAATAGTACAGTGCTGCTATCGTAGTGGAATTTCACATTCATATAGTACATGAAAATACTACATATGATGCTATACAAGACTATACACAACAGGGTGGTATTACATATTGATAGAAGGCAAAACCAAGTTTGAACCAGCATTGCTTTATTTCGGCTATGTAATCTGAATAACATTCAAGAAGTACAGATAAGTTCTAGTCATTCTCTTTTCTGGAGGAATCTCCTACAATATGGAAATATTCACTGATGATCAAGATAGGGCCCAAGAAAATGAAGTCTGGAAGCAAGGTGCTGCCTTCAGAACAAGTTACCTGCTTTGCAGTTATCTGCTCAGGCCCAAAGAGTCTGAGCAAGACTTCAGCAACAGCATGTTCTCCACCATCCTCTTTCCTGGTACTTTCCAGATCTGGGCAGAAAGCAGCATTTACATAACAAATCCAACCTGCATTTGTACAGATCAGCTGTCCTGTGTCCCTATGGCAGGCCCAGTCACAAGACAAGAAAGAGGCCATACATATAGCTGACCTTTGCAAAGGCAGAATTATGTAGAAGACAAAGTCACCACTACTCTAATTACAAAAATAAGCCTAAGGGCACATAAGACAATTCATGTTTCAACCTAGATATGACTGTTATAATTTTAATAAATGCTGCAGGTATACCATTCCCTGTTTTTGCAGCTGAGAGAGCAAGTTGTGCTACCTATAAAGATCACTCACCAGAGCATTGTGTTGGTTCTTTCATGTTCACAAGGAGCAGCTCTAGCAGCACCTTCTCCTTTACCTTTGGGAACAGTCTCGCTCATTAGAGTGGACATCATTACATTCACAAGGCAGTAGTTTATTAATCCCCATGTTCCCCCCAAAATCTCAGTGTCTTCTTTCAGCGTCTTTAGGAGACTTACACTGGTTTTCAGATGATACTATGGTTGTTACTCCCAGATGGGAGCTGGGAGAAAAATGATGCACACTAACAAAATAACCTCGCTTCTGCAAGGCTGGGGGTTTATGATAAGAAGCTGTAAAGAGGAAGGTTACACAGCTGCACAAGTTTAAGTGCACTTTCAGTGTTTTCATCCACTGCTGAGGATTTTTCTGCAAGTGGACTTTTAATACAGTTGAAAGAAAAAGACTTCATCATATGGGGAAAGAATAAGTAAGGCCATTTGTTAAAAAATTGCACCCAGCTGAATAAGGTATGGCTGTTAATGTTTAGGGTTTGTTACAGACCAGTTCCAGGATATGATGGATTTTAAGTGTGCTTAATTTTCTATGGCTATTACTTTGTAATTTAGTCTGGAACTAATTTTGAAAATAAGGATTAGTATTTACCACTTTAGATGTTAGTAGCCCATGAGGTGCAGGCTATTAGATCACCTGTCTCACTGCTCATTAGCTTTTTTGTAATCTTACCTTGTTGAAACTGTGAATGTTCTATATACATAGTAGAAACTAAGAAAATAAATTTCCTGATAAATTAGCAGATACTCAGAGTGAAGATGTACTACTGGTAGTTCCAGCATGATTAATCTTAGACATGAATATGAATGTTTTACAGATTATATTAAAGACAGAACTTTTAAAAAAAGAGTCTTAAGGAGCTAATGCAATAGTGACTAAGAAAGAGATCATTGTAGTCAACAGAGAAGGAATGAAAAATGTATACAAATGTAGTAATTTTTCCTTCTGCCGATGTGAAAAATTTGTAAAGAAAATTCAAGAAAGAATCAGACCTTTGCAAAAGAAGTGCCAACTGAAACACTTGCATTGGCTCTTCTTTTAATATTCTACCACAAGATCAAACAACATGCTTGAAATTGTGATCTTCTCAGCCTTTAAACAGTTCTCTGTGAAATAGCTACTACTTCCCAAAACCACCTTATAATTAGGGAGCTTCTCACAAGATTTCAGACCTGGCATAGAAAGAGTTTAAATTTTAAGGAGTTTAAAAGATAAACTGTCTTCACATGCAATATATTAGCCTTTAGTTTCAGATGTTTCTGAATGCAGAAGGTATTAAACAATGCCATTTTAACCTTGAAGACCTGGAAGTTATGAGAACAATGTGTGAATTATGTGTATAATTCATGTAAATTAGACATATAATTTAATATACTTGGGGGTGATGGTTTGCTTTTACACTATTTCTTTGATTTCTATTTAAAGCACATAATGAATACCTGCTCTTGCAGGGTTTCTCTGAGGGGATTAAAGGTAATCATAAGGCCTTAATAGGTGACTGAGGAGCTCAGAATAGCACCTGATTGTCTACAGTATGTTTCCTTCTACAGAATGGGGTCTGCTTTAAAAAGTGATTTTTTACTCTGGTTAATGTTCTAGCAGATACAAAAGCTGCAATCTCTCCCTTCTTCTCTCTCTTCCTCTCTCTCTTTTTCTTCTTCTTTATGAAGCTTTACTGAAGTTATTCAGACCTTTCTGACCTGCAGATTCAGTCACAGTGGTGTGTTCTATATGGGATAACATTTAATAACCATTCACAAAATTCAGATGTGTGTCTGTATGGCTGATAAAGTTTGCTGTCACGCAATAGTGCTGTTGCCATGCTGTCTTCCTACAGTGTCCTCCCCAGAGCAATTCAAAGTGCTGATTTATATATACTTGAAGTGTTGCAAAGTTTAGCTTCTGTAATTACAGAGAAGCTGCCTCTTTCCTTCACTGCAAAAATTGAGATCTGTTCATGTATTCATATTTTTGATTTGAATGATGTGGAAGTCTGACATTTTTAAACATGCTCTGATTGTGGGTTCTTGTCTCAAGGATTTTTCCCTGATGATATGGCAGAACATGAGGATAATATCCATTTATTCGCATGGGCTTGGTGGAGGAGGATAGAATAAGAGCTTGTCTGTGATAAGCACTTGCATTTAAGACTCCCAGATAATTTTCTAAGGGTATTACCCATTTTTATATACAGATATAAAATTTTAAAACAGTGATTACAATTATAATTATCATAAGTACTGCATTTTAATATTTTAATTTATTTGCAGGAAAATGTTCATATAATACTTTGTAGATCTGTAAAAAAATAGGAGTTACACTTGTTTTTAAAAAGGAAAATATTAAAAAAAAAAGTGGCAGCACAAGAATGTCCATGGCATTGGGATCATATATAGGCTGTAGCTTAGGGTCTTCTGCAAGCCAGCCAGCCATAAAAGAAATACATACTACACAAGTTTTAGGGCTCTAACACAAAACTTTTAGAAGATTTAACCTTTCCTAGCTGTCTGTCTCAACACTCTGCTCAGTATTAAGGCTTCCACTGCAGCAGAGGTTTGTGGTTTCACTTCACCATCCCCTGTTTTAGCTTAAGCCAGGGAAGAAGGTGAGTTTTGACTAAGAAGCTAGACTAGATAGATTGCATGTGCTTTACAAATTTGGTAATCTCTAGAAAGGGATGAAGCAATTAGCATTAGGCAATAATAACCTAAAGTGTGACACTGGCACTAGACTTCTTTGTCAGAAACCTCACCCCACCCATGTGAGGGTTCCAGGGTTTTTGAATTACAGCTGGTCTGAGACCCATGTTTATTCTTTAAGAGAGATGGCAATGCACAATCAGGAAAAGAACTAGACATGATGTTATTTCCCTAAGCCATTGTTTCAGTTTTAAGTGTTAATGCTCCTTTCAACCCAAATAGCATAATAAATATGTCCATGCCAAATGTAAAGAAATATTCACTGGAAGTTGGCTAAGAGGATTTTGATACCAGTGATTTTAAAACTAGGGTAAGAAATAGAGTGTAGAAGAGTAGATAGTCAAGTGGCAGCTCATACAAATGTGTCCTGTTTCAATAACCTAAGATTTTCACTTTTATAGATGGATGTAAAAGGCCTTGGGAGGGGGAATAAAAACCTCTTTTTTAAACAAATGCCTTTGAAAAGGCAGAAAATAAGCTTAAATGTGCCCTATTTTACACATTCCTTTCATCCTTTTGACATAATGCTTATCACACTGCCATTATGTCAATTTGTGCTTGCCAGTCTTTTTTTCTCTTGTCTCATCTTATATTTAGGCTGTGATCATGCAAACACTTACCTACATGCTTAGTTCTGCTACTCCTTCCTTGTTAATCCCTTTGAAGTTAAAAGGATTATTTGCATTAGCAAAATACGGCATCTGTGTGCTTTCAGGAGGAAGGTCTTAAACCCTTTGGGGTGGGACCAGATCAGTTATTATGCAGCTGAATAGCTCAAAGCATGGTTGAGTGGAGGATGAGTTCAGAAGTTTGTGAAGTTAACAATTGTTAACAGAGTGAACTAGTTTGTGGGATATCAGTCTGGGGCATAGCACACACTTGTTCATCCCAACTAGCACACAACTTCTTCCCCCTTTTTTGCATTTGTTGCTGAGCTGTAGCCTCAGATTTCATACCAGCTGAGACACCTGCTTTTCTCTTACCTCCTAAAGCAGAAACTTCCCTGATATTGGCCATAGGGTAACCTAGAGCAAGACCATAAGTAGATTTATGCTGCTGTGCATAGGGAGAAATGAAGATATGAAATAGCTGCAGAGTTCTCCACGCTCCCATTGTTGGACACTTGCGGCCTTCTCAGAACCGCCCAGCACTAGCTTCTCATCCCAACTAATGCATGTAGTGCTTTTATCTTCTTCTCCTTTTCTCCCACTTTCTGGGGAGACCTAGCCACTATTTTTTTCCCTCCTAAATGTGCCCTATTCAAGTACTCTATCTCAATAAACACTTGCTTTTGTTTTAGACATAATTTAAAATTCATTTAGAAAGATGTGTAGAAAGTCTTCCCTTAGGTGCATTCAGCCAATGCAGCTCTGGGTACGCTACCATAGCATAACAAGTAAGCTTGATATTTGGGAATTACTCTGTAGTGTTTATCCTCTAGAAACCTCTGACAGAGATATTCCAGTGTTTTTTGTAGTTTTTTGTAGTATAATTTTAAAAATTACTTCCAGCTTCACAGGAAAAGTTCAAAATCCAGTTTCCAGGAATATTTATTTTGGTTGATAACTCTAAGCATAAAAATCTTATTTTTATTACACTAACGTCTAGAACTCCAGTGGAGCTGTGTGTGCCATTTTGCTATATTATCTAAAACTAGGGACAGAAATGCTCTTCTGTTAAAAAAAAAAAAACACCTATGGATTTGTCTATATTAAATATTTTAATAGCTGTATTAAAGTAATTCCGGCAAATCTTTGGAACGTGAATCTATGGACAAAGACCCACTTGCTGAGCTGGCTGTACTTGCGGAACAGGTCACTGCTGCTAGATGATCTTTCCTGACTACTTTCATGTTGTTAGCTGAGCCATTTATGTGAATGCAGCCTTGCTCCGACAGTCAGGTAGCAGGAGCGAGTGCTCATTCAAGCGGGTGAGCAAAGCTTGTAACCTCGAGGAGAAGGACTGTGAAGAGGGACAGGGAGCAAGCATTGGTGAGGCTGCACCTCAAGTATTGTGTGAGATGCTGGAGTGTGATCAGAGAAGGGCAGAAAGCTTGTGAAAGGTCTAGAAAACCTCTCTTATGAGGAACGGCTCAGCGAGCTGGGGCTGTTCTGCCTGGAGGAGGCTCAGGGTGGACCTCACGGCTCCCTACAGCTCCCTGGCAGGAGGTTGTAGCCGCGTGGGATCTGGTCTCTTCTGCTGTGCCTGTAGCGAGACGTCCAGAGTAAATCGACTCAAGCTGAGACAAGGGAGATTCAGACTAGGTATTAGAAAAAATCAATCCGTGTTAGGGTGATCAGGCACTGGAATAAGTTGCACAGGGAGGTGGTGGAGCCGCTACCCCCAGAGGTGTTCAAGAGGTGTTTGGATCTGGCGCTGGGTGATACGATTGAGTGGTTACAGTGGTAGCGCTGAGTGGACGGTCGAACTGGATAATCTTAAGGGTCTTTTCCCCCCTGGATGATCCTGTAACCCATTGATCCTACGACGGGGGCTCTCCGGCAGGGCACGGACCGGCTCCCCTCGCGCCGCCGCGGGAGCGCGCGGGGCGGGGCGGGGCGGGGCGGGGGCTGGCGGGCTCGCGCCCAGAGGAGGCTTTCGCCAACGGGTCCGCGCGGGAGCGCCTCGCGCGCTCCCGGCGCTTCCTTCCGGCCGCCATTTTGTCGGCCGTGCCTCGCCGCGCCGCCGCTCGGGGAGGGAGCGCAGAGTGCCCGCCTGCCGCACCCGGACGGACGGACCGACCGACCGCCATCGCCATGTCCAAGCGCCACCGCCTCGATCTGGGGGACGACTACAGCTCCAGCAAGAAACGCACCACCGACGGGTGAGGGGCGGCGCGGCCCGCGGCAGGGCGGGTGGGGGGATCGCGGCGGCTCCCGCGCCATCTGCGCCCCATCCCTGGGTTCGGCCGCCCCTCCGGGGCTGAGGCTCCCCGGGGCGCGGGGCGGCCGCCCTGCGGGACAGGGAGAGGCTGCAGCGACGCCGCCTCGGCTGAGCAGGCCCCGAAGCCTCGCGGCTCTCCGGAGCGCTGGGCCTGGCCCGGCATCGGCCGCCCCGCCGGGCGGGCCCCTCGGGGGGGCGGATGGCGGGGAGAGCGGGCGGGAGGGCCTCGTGCGGCGGCGCCGGGAGGGGGAAGGGAGGAAGGCACCGGCCCAGCCGCTCGGGCGAGTGGGCTGGGCTGGGCGCCCGTGGCGGGGGTGGCGCGCTGCTGGGCCCGCGCCCCCGCGCCACGCTTTGTTTGCAGTTCTTCGTATTTATATTCGCCCTTCCCACTCCTTCTCCCCTCTTCCTTTGTATTGATTTGTTTATTCTTTCTGGCTTGAGGTGTCTGGCAAACGTGGGCCTGGAGGTGAGCACGAGGTTTGTGCAGCCCGTGTTATTAGTGCCTGCACTGGTGGGAGCGTTGTTCCTTTGTTAACATTTTTCATCAGTCACCCTCGGTGGTGTGCTTGGCTTGAAGTAAGAATCGATGGTGAGGTGGGTTTTGAGGTAGGGGGCAAGGGAGTGATTATTTTTTCCTTTGTTTTGCGAAGGTTAAAGTTTTAGGACTGTACTGCACACGGTTCAGCGTATTTTTGTTGAAGTTAATGTAATTGCAGGAACACAGACAAGGCACTGGTGCTGTCCTTAAATTCAGCGTTGCTTTAGAGCTTTCTTTACATAATCTTTTCCCCTCTAATTGGGCAGGAGGGGGAGGAAAGGCAGAGGCTCTTAAAGGAAATTTCTAAAGTCTCAAGGAGTACAAAGAAATGCAATGTTTGTTTAGTCAGGCCTTCTTTATGTAGCACAGGAGATGTTCATGAATTAAACAATTACTAAAGTCCATCAGCATTGTTTTGGAGTGTTTATCTAAGAAAAATCCTTGAGTTTGTCCTCAAGGGTTACAATAAGTATAAGTCTAATGTAGCAGTTAATATTCACTGCTAAACAGCCTTTGCAAAACTTGGCCTTTTTTAATGTAAGCTTGTATAGCTTCAGTTTTTAACCCCTAGAGTTTGATGCATTTTTCTCAGCTAAACAAAGTTTATTATTCAACTTCTGTTTCCTGTCTGTAGGATCATCATAATAATGTTTCTTAAAATAAATGTATTGAGCTATTTGTCTCCGTTAATGCATTGTTGTATGATTTCCCCGAGGTTGAAATACCTTGTACTCTGAGTCTGCAGAAAAGTTGTACATATACAGCTTTTCTGTATGTAGAGGCTTTTGTAAAATTACCAAGTGGTTATGTCAAAACCGGGCGTTATTTAAATGTGGTACGACTGTTTCAGCTGGTTGTAAAGATAATCATAGGTCAGTATTTCCCTGTTTGTATATTGGTGGGTTTTATAGTTTTGGTGTGGCTTTATTTGTTACTGTTTTTATTGATCATGTAGTGTTATTCCGAACTCTTAGTCTTACCATTTTGTATGTACTGCAATGAGTTCCCACCAGTGTTAAACTAGAAGACATTGACCTTTATGGTACCTAAAAGCTGTAGAAATGCTGGTCTTATGCCCCTTCTTTGTCCCCACCTCTGCTAGTAAAAGCATTAAATGGTATAGGACTGAGAACAAGTCACTATAAGTGTAATTACTGAGCGTGATTATTTCTTAAATGACCTGAAATCTTAATTCGTGTAGCATGAGGCATACTAATGTTACATGGTTGGTTTATTTTGGAGTAGTTTGGTTTTGCAGCTTATGCAAGGCCAAAAGGAAGATGCGTGGAGTCTTGTTAAAAGCATGTGTGTACACGTCTGCCTCTGTGTCGAGAGCGCCTTTCTGCAATTCGGGTGGTTTTGGAGCGGGATTAAGCTGGATGAGCTCCTTGCATGGTTACCACTTCACATTCAGAACAGTAGTTTGTCTTGCATCCAAACTGGACTACCTGACAAAATATGAAAGTTACTTTAAGTGAACCTGTATTTTTTTAGTTCCTCTTTGATGGAGGCCCCTGTTGGTATGGGTGGCTCTACACGGCAGCAGTGCCACATGGGCTCTACCTGTTCAACAGGTTTGTAATTGTTGGTGTAACCGTAAACATCTGTATGACATCTGTTTACTTCCAGACTTAAAGTATTGTCTGTGAAGTAAAAAACATTTTGCAAAAATAGAAATTGTATGGAAGGTTTTTGGCTACAGTGTTTCTATGAATTACATACATACTATTTTAAAATATGTTATTTTCTTTTTAGTTGTAAATATTTCAGATTATTCAGATATGTCAGTTACATGTATTTCAGTTGTGTAACATCAGTTGGTTATTTTCTGGATAGAACTGAAACTCCTTTAGCTGCACTGTCTTTTTTGCATCAACTATTGCTGTGCTTAGTAATGGGGAAAAGTACTGATGGTCTTTTAGATGGGTTTAAACTTTCACTGTGATGATCAGTGGTTTAACTTGAGTCCTTTATTTCCATTTTTATTTTTACATTTTTTTTACCAAAAGAAGCGCTCTTATTTAGTGATTGTTACAGTGCTTCTTTTGTGTTCATATCTGTATATATTATATATCATGTAGGGAAGTGGAAGCAGAGAGCAGACTAGACTTTTTCACTTAAAAGCAGAGCAAAAAATCCCAACCCCCTTCTGATCATGGAGGCTGTTATGGGTTTCAGGCACAAGACAAACGCGATTAAATTATTATTTTACTGTTAATTTTTGTGTTTGAGTTCTGTTTTCTCTGTGCAATATTTAAAAAGCTAAAATGTGACAGTTTATAAGTGAAGAACTGCCCAGCCACAGTTTTAGAAAGTTAAGGAAATTTAATATGGCAGCATAACTGTCATTCCTCTTTTTGCTTGTTGACCAAGGGAGTCTGTGTCTGCTAAGCTTCAGTAATAATGGGAGACTGGGTAACAGTTTTAGGGGAAGTGCTGCTATGTAATTATCAGTGTTGGAGAGTAAGTTTGAAGGCACGTTGTATGTTGTGTTGTTTCTATGGTAGGATCTTGTTGTCCCTGCTTCTCTTCTGCTTTTTGAAAACAAGAAAGATACTCAACTCCCTTTATTAACACATAAATAGTTTTGTACTTCTGAAATGTACATATAGCTTGATACGTTTCCTTTCTGTTTGCATAATTAAAAAGCTGTAAGAGTTCAGTGAAGAAACTGAGACATGGGGAATTAATGGCACTTCCCATGTTGGATTGTATTTGTAGTCCATGTAATTTACTGTTTTGTTCATCAGGTTGTATTTTTGTCTGTTTTAAGCCCACACAAGTATCTCCCAACACGGAAAATAAGTGCTACAAGGGAGAGTTTGGGAGGCTACATCAGAGAACCTGATCCAAGTTAGAATTAATGCTGGTGGGAAGGTTGGTTCTTCACAAGGCTGGTGAAATGCTTGTGCTGACACATGGGAAGGGTTGGCAATAGTGTGGATATGTTCATTTCAGCACTAGGGCTGCTTCATGGGGGGCTGAAGCTTACCGAAAGGTACACTTGATGGTCTGCAGTGCAGAAGCTGCTGATGTGATACTGTGTAAGTAAATGGTTGTGGAATAGATTTTGTTGATGTGGTTTATTTACACTTTAACGAGATACCAGTGAAGGATAAAAATCCTTCGGAAACACACATACTCAAAAGAAGGCTGTAAAAAACCAAACTGAAACCTGCACATTAGTAGTGTGATTTATTCTACCTTCAGTGAAGTGTGTTGTTGCATTTTACCCTGGCTTTACTATTCTTGAATTGCTTTTATACCTTTATTTCTTTTTCCTGCTTATGTTACTGTTGTACCATGCACTCGTATGTCCTGGTGCCTGCAAGATGAATAGCTCATCAGCTGCACATCCAAAGCTTTGTTGCTGTCTGATACATGCTATTAGAATTACACCATCTTAGTAGCATAATGGAGCCTAGTTCCTTCGAACAGGGCTAACTTCCATATGGAGAATATGAACCTGTTGGGTTCTGCAATATCTGCCTGGCATTTTACAGTAAGAAGAGATTTGTAGCTTGTACAGTATTTGACTGTGTTAGAAGTAATGTTAAAGTGAAGCTATCTCAGATTCCAACAAATGCCCTAGAAAGGGTCTTAATTTTTAGATTACTCAGAGTCTAAGACTTCAGGATAATCTGTATACAACTGAGTTAAGTAAGTGGCAGTAAACAGTATGTTTTGTAATCTTTCTTTGTGTTCAGTGAGTCTATGTTAAAAGAAGTTATGTTAAAAAAATCTTACTATGACCTCTGTTGTCATAATATGTTGAAGTACTGAGGGGAAAAAAAAAAGGCTGCATCCATTAATTTATATGAGAAGAGTAGTGGTGGTTGTTTCCAAAGCACAGCACTTTTGTGTACTACTTATTTGTAGAATAATCTTGGTTACTGCATCTTCCCTGTAGGTCAGAATTTAGTATTATTTTAGTAGTTACATTTGAATGCCAACTGTATGTATTAAAAAAAAAAACTCCGGAGAGGGGTGTTGGCAACAGTTTTCTTTGGATGTGCTCTCTAGACATGCCTGAGTGTTGGTGAAGAAGGAGGCGAGGTTTTGTTTTTTTGCTTAATATCCTTAGAAATATTTGTGTGCACTTACTATAAAGCTGGTGTTGACTTAGTTTGTTGTTTTGCCTTTTTGATGGGATTTCAGTGAACGCACAAAAAGAGCCAAATGTTAGGATATCCTCAGTTTTGCAGGCAAAGATGCTGCTTGCTAATCTTTTAACTTAATCTAGTTTAAAATGGGGTGGAGTGTTTTTGTAAAGTAGGGCTTGTTTCAAAGTCCTGAACAGGGAATTTTTATTAAAAGCATGCAACTGTAGTTTTTGGATTCTTTTGTGATTGTGTGCTTGTAGGAAGATTGGGGTTGTGTGCAAGAGCAAGTACATGGACTTGCAGAATTAGAAACTCTCAGAAAGACTGAGGCCAGAGTTTGAGAATACTGTTTTTCTTTTGCACATGCAGTGGATTTTTCTGCTTAATATTTGGAACAAATGGGATTACATAAATGCTGTTTAAGTGTGTGGTAGGAAGTGATACTGGAGAAGGTACTGTACAGCTTGGTAGTGTTGGATTAACAGTTGAACTCCATGATCTTAAGGGTCATTTCCAAACTAAATGATTCTGATTCTGTGAACTGTAGTGGCTAGTTTTAAGTCTTAAGTTCCAGACTCAACAACCTGTGTATCAAAGTTAACGGAGTCAGAATTGTGTATAAGACTTGAAACAAAAATGCTACAGAGTCATTGTGGAATAATAAAATCAAACTTTCCTTTCATGGCTTGCTTATTATCTTGAGTCAGTTTTTTGTGGGTGAGTATAATTCCTTTAGTAGGTAGGCAAAAAGACTATTTAGTGTTCTCTTTTGCAGCAGCAGCGAGTAAGGATGAGAGATCTACACTGCACAGCTGATTCTTTATAATCATTAAATGAAGAGGGTTAAATTTTTCATCTCTCCATGTGTTAACTTTATTCAGTCTTGCCTGTAATGAGAGGAAATGTTGTAGTGTTTAGGTACAACAAGTGTAGCTATACATATATCTAATGTTGAGTATGCATCGTATATACTGTTGTTACTCCTTGGTGCTTATCCTTCCAGGTAAAGATTTGGTTTGTATCCACTTTATACTGGGTATCTTTAGGGTTGCATTGTATTTAAATTCCTCCTCTACATTTAAATATTCAAGTGTCTCATTTTCTGCTGTGTCTCTTAACTCATTTTAGGAAAGATCGGGACCGGGACAGGGACAGAGATGACCGTTCGAAAGATCGTGACAGGGATCGTGACAGAGATAGAGATCGTGACAGAGAAAGGGACAAGGAAAAGGATCTGCGACCTGCATCTAACTCTACATACTATGCGGCTGCTGGGTTACCAGCTATAAAACCAGCAATGATTCCACACAGTATTAACCCTTTCACAAATCTACCACATACACCACGATATTATGATATCCTGAAAAAAAGGCTACAACTTCCTGTCTGGGAATATAAAGAAAGATTTACGGATATTTTGATTAGGCATCAGTCATTTGTGCTGGTTGGAGAGACTGGGTCTGGTAAAACAACACAGGTGAGTTCTTATCTCTATGATGATACTGCATTTTTTTAAAGATTGTGGCTGTTGGTAGGTGTGCGTGAGAAAAGAATTGTATAAGAATACTTCACAAGCTGTAAGCAAAACTAATTTAATGAATGTTGTATTTGCTTAATGAGTGCAAAGGTGAGGAGAATCTTACAGCATCTTCCACTTTAAAAATCCAGTACTGCTCCCAGGCCCCTGCTTCCATTGGGCTTTATGAATTGGTAGGTCTCTGGTAGAGGAAGATAGAGATTTAATGGTGTGACAGAAGTGTACTAATCCACAAACTGAAGTGGTGGTTCCAAATAATTTGTTCAGCTGTCTGTGTAGATAGCAGCTACAAAGTATGAACTCGTTCATGTTTTATGAAACTTACTGCTACAGATAAAAAATTAAAAGGAATTAAAATGTCAGATACAATTCTGACGTGATTGAATATCACCAAAACACATGATTCAAACTTGAGTGTTTGAATACTTACGTTTCCTTGTTACTGAAACTTTTCAGAGGTTGTAGAGCTTTTCAGTGCTGCAGTTAAAAATCACTTTTTTTGGTAGAGTGATGGCTTTAAAAGTCTTCCTCAGCACCAAAAGTAATGGTAACAGATGTGCAGAGCTTCCTTAAGCCTCAAGAAAAATTTTGAGGACCAGTAAATACGGAATGTCTTAAGATACAAGGAACACCTGGGTATTTATAGCAGAGCAAACTTGTTCAAAACTTTATCCTCTGGTTTGCCGTGTAGTCTGTGGAAAAGTAATGTTAAAAAGTTCTTTGTTCTATAATCTGATAAAATCCATTTATCTGGACTGAAAATAAAAATGGAAGAATATTCTAGTCTCTATAAAATGGATTGTAGCTAAGTAAGTCTTACAGACAGTAAATTTTTGGTCATAAAATTTTGGATGTTGAGAAAATGTGAAGGACATAGTAGTACATTGGATATCTTTTATACCTGTGCCTGAAATATCTGAAGTTACAGGACCTTGCTGCACATTCTCGGAACCAATGTATTGTTCAGAAGGTAGTGTTATGACATTATTGCTTTTGTGAAGTGTGTAAGCCAAGACTAGGACTGTATAGAATTCTTGGGAAAGGTTTGATTATGTAGTTATTTGGAAGATGCAGCATCCTGAATATTATATTAAAAAATGGTACTTACCTATATGAAAAGATGATTACTTGTTGTGTGATCTGAAAACTTGTAGATATAAGGGTTGTGTCATTGTCGTTCCTCAGGCATAAAGCTTTTCTTGAGTTTTCTTACTACTTTAACCCTTACTTTCTGAAAGGATTTAAGTAATTTTAACACATCTGGGATTTATGCTACCAGAAGCACATAAGCTGTCTCGAAAGCTTCCCTGCTTCCTCTGAATTTGCTCTGTGAGGTTGCAGATACATTTTGAAATACTTGACAGTGTCTCTGTAGGGACATACCACTGAAAATTGTCCTGCTGCCACCTAATGAAAACTTTGTTTTGCATGTGATAGTGTCACATCCTTTTTGTGGTCAATTGCTGCCTTAAAACCTATTGGGGGATGATTGTTTTTCTTCTCCTTAAATTCATTGATCAGAGCAAGCTAAATACTTTTCTGCAGCTAAGAAATCCTTTGCTGCTCAAACTGCAAGTGTACATGAGGTATTAATGCCAACTTTATACAAATAAAAACAAGCAACATTTGAAAAATACTGTTTCCAAAATTATTATCTTCTCTT
Source organism: Corvus kubaryi (assembly GCF_017639235.1). NCBI lineage: Eukaryota > Metazoa > Chordata > Aves > Passeriformes > Corvidae > Corvus > Corvus kubaryi. Next base: position 14,012,161 of record NW_024582073.1, read on the forward strand.
TCATTGGGATAGTAGAAGGCTATACAGTAGTAGATAATCTTTTTCATAGTGAGCTGCTGCCTTTCAAGTCCCTTCCCTGATTATTATCTGCACCTCTCCTATGAAGACAGGCTGAGAGAGTTGGGATTGTACAGCCTGGAGAGGAGAAGGCTCTGGGGAGGCCTCATTGTGGCCTTTCAGTACCTAAAGAGGACTTAACAAAAAACCATGGAGAGTGACTTTTTACATGGGTAGATAGTGATAGGACAAGGAGAAGTTACTTTTAAACTGAAAGAGGGGAGATTCAGATTACGTGTTAGGAAATTTTTCACTGTGAGAGTGGTAAAATGCTGGAACAAGTTCCTGGAGAAGTTATGAATGCCTCATCCCTGCAAGTGCTCAAGGCCAGGTTGGATGGGGCTTGTAGCAGTCTGGTCTGGTGGGTGCTGTCCCTGGCCATTGCAGGATGGTTGGAACCAGATGATCTTTAAGATCCCTTCCAACTCAAACCGTTTTGTGATTCTGTGATTATGTGCATGTTTTCTTTTTAGTCTTGTAGAGCACCCAGGATTGGAAATGCTTGGCTCAGACAGTGGAAAAAGCAGAATATGAAACTCTTCTCACTTGTTTCACATAGATTTAAGCTCCAAAGTACTGAAGAAGTATATTGGAAGCCAAGACATTAATTTTCAGTTCTTTAGTGTTTGCAGTGGCTTGATTTGTAATTTAAACTTAACCTTCAAAGTTAACTGGTTTTTCTAAATGCGCTGGGAACATGCTCAGTGGTGGAATGGGTGTGCCTGATTTCTCTTAGGAAGGAAATAATTACTTGCTGTAATTGCAATGTTCACTGTCTTTTAAATATGGGATCATATGTGGTCCTGGTATAATAATCTCACTTTTTTTTGTAAAGAGAATGGTAGAGTAGTATCTCCTTTGTGTGTTGATGTAACATAAGTGATGCCACTTTTCAGCAGAATTTCTTGGTGAGTGAAGTTCAGAAGCAAGGTGATGCAGAGTATAGCTTAATCCTTGTCCTTTGCAGTGTGCAGGAGAACTGATACAGGTTCTCAAATAATGAAAATTCAGAGAATTCTGCCATGCAACAAAAGTTAAAAAACTGAGGAAGTTTTCAGTAAGTTGGAGAGGCTCAAAAAAGCCAGAAAGGGCAGTGCTCTTCTGTTTCTTGCTCTGCATTCTCTAAAATCATGAAGTTCCTTTGACTTTGAAGTAGTCTGTAACAACCCTTAGTGCATTTATCCTTGATCTTAGAGGCCACTGTATGTGTAGTTGCTGCTTCCTCCGGTTTATGGAAGTTACATTTGAAAATCTCTCTTAATTGAGAAAGTCCTTGAGATTAAATGGTGCTGACTAAAGCCATTCCTCCTGCTTTTGATATTGATAAAATGACTTTTTTTAAGGAAAGTCAGGAGTTTTGATGATGGTATAGGGTTTCTTTCTGTCAGAGGAGTTAAGTTTAGGCTAGGTTTCATAAGAACCAGGTCATAGGAAGTGTTCAGTATATTCCCAGACATGACTGAAGTAAAAAAAATGCAGTATGGCACAGCCCTTTATCCCAGTATTTGTATGTCTTTAAAAGCTGGACAGGAAGAGTCTTGGGGTGGTTGTCTGTATCAGCCTAGCACAGGGAAGTCTGTGGAACCCTTTTCTTTCATTTGACGGCAGTGCTGAAGGATTTTGGAAAATCACTTTTAAATTGGTTTTATTTCATGCTGCAGTGGCCTGACAGACCTGCTGGTTCAAAATTTATTTCAGGACTTGCTCTATTTAAAGTCAAAAAGCTTCACCTAGTATTCTTAGAGTTGAGCTGTTACTAGTGACTTGGGAAGCAGGGGAGCCATGTATATGATACAGGATAGGGTTTCGTGTTGCTGCTGTTAAGTGTTCAAGAACTGCTATTACTTCTGGTTTTGAATAGGATTTTCAGAAATTTGAGTTCTTCACACCAGTCTAGTAGTCTCCTGTCATATTTTGATTCTGTTTGCCTTATTTTTCTTACATTTATAGTGGAAGTATATTCTTCATTTAAAAAATGAAGAAAAAATGCATTAGACCACACTCATCTGCTTCTGGGTATGTTTTAGTGTTTACTTACGTCCATTTTGCTGTGAATATATAGTAATGAAGAGCAGACATTTTCCTGGTTTAAATTATGCTGCTTTCTCTCTTATTCCTCATTGGTACAATGTACAAAGGATATGTTTTCTTTTTACTCTTCGTGCTTTTAAGAATACTTGAAAAGTAGTTACTAGGAACGAGTGGGGTTTTTTTGGTCTGTAGGCTTGGAACTGGTTAGGCCTGGAGATGTCTCCTCATAAAGTGTCACACTGAGAACGTTCTATCGCCATCAAACTGTTACTGACCTTAGGAACTCTGAATAAAACTTATTTTGGATGATTCTTACTGTTTCAAGATTCCTAACAGGAGCAGAAAACTACTGACTGGCAAATAAAATGAGTGCTGGTACAGGAAGGAAAGCATAGTGGTTTTATATCAGGTTGATGAAATTTCTGAAAAACAGTAATAAACCTAATGAACTTAATTATCTGTTCATTTTATTTGTTGCACTACTTGGCTAAGACAGTTCTTTATTACTGAAATAATTATTTTTGCTTAAATGTAGTAATAAGCATTACTTTTTAAAGACAAAAAATACATTTTTGCTTACTGTAAAATTGAAACTGTGCTACTGATCTCAAATTTTGAGTGTGTTAGCTTTAATTTTGGTTGTCCTGGATCGTGTTGGCTGCTGCTAAGTATGTGTGAAAGGTATTGATCTAACAGGGCTAAAATGTACGGTGAACCTATGTATTTCCTTGATAGCTTCAAAGATAGTTATGTACATGCTTAATGAGAGTGTGCTTTATTTAGTGGCATTGAATCCAACTAACTAGTCTTGTCTGCTCTTCTGCTTTGGATATTTTTGTGTGTGCAGTTGGCATCTCTGTGGAATTTTAACTAACTTTTGATTCAACACAAAGGTTACAGATTCCATGTGACCTTTTGAAGTGTGTTTATCATTGAACTTGATTCTTGACAGATCCCTCAGTGGTGTGTTGACTACATGCGCTCATTACCTGGCCCAAAGAGGGGAGTAGCGTGTACCCAGCCCCGAAGAGTGGCTGCGATGAGTGTGGCACAGCGCGTTGCTGATGAGATGGATGTCATGCTGGGCCAGGAGGTTGGTTACTCCATTCGGTTTGAAGATTGCAGTAGCGCAAAAACCATTTTGAAGTAAGTATGGCAGCTGTCAGGTAAAGGTATAACAGCGTACTTGGAGCTGGGGGAATCACAGGGTAATGAAAGATGTGAGCAAAGTTATGAAAGGAGTAATAAGGGAGTGAATCTGTGGATTGGTGCTTTGTGTCTGAGTGGGGAAGAGAGATGGGAGCCATAGCGTGAGCTGAGAGAAACTGAGGTGTGAGGCATGAGTAGAGCTGGAAATTATTCATTCCTTCTCAAGAAATCACTGAACTCTATAGAATTTGATTTTAAATGATCCGTAAAGGAGGTGGTGATCTGAATAAGTATTTTATTATTAAGGCGCTATTCATAATAAAGCGCATCAGCATGGAGTTTCTCTTTGTTGTGCATTCAGCTGATGTTTTTTGTGTGGTATCTCCTGTTCACGGTACTTCTGGTGAAGTTCAGTAGCTTATTTCAGTAAAGAAAACTTCCCAAAGATTCAACACTGGCCAAAACCTGACTCTGACAGACATAGTCAGGAGCATTTTAGTTGTCAGCTGCTATAGATTCCTGTGCTGCCAGGAGCCAGGTGCATGTAATACGTCATTTTCAGATTACATTTAAAATGCTCAGTTAAAAACACCACATAGTGTGGTTCAAGGATTACTACTTCTCTATCAAAAGATGTTTTCTCCTTGGTCATGCAAGTTATTGAAGGGCTGGGCATAAAGTTAAGGTGGAAAAAGAAATGTAACAGTAACAGAAAAGTCAGAAGTGAACAGATGATCTGCAGACAGAAAAGGAAAGCAGTTGCAGAAACACTGTATCTTGGATTTTAGAGGGTGTTTTTCCTTCTTCCCTTTCTTTTCCTGTCTCTTGAGCTTAGGTGTGGAATAATAATGCTGCCAGTAATAGTCTACAAACTTTCGTAAATGTTATTGAACCTTGTTTCCCCCTCTCTCTTTTTTTTAAGCTTCCCGCCCATAATCCCAGATTCCACTTATACTCTATTTGAAAACTTGAAATGGGCTTGTTACAGTGTTGGAAGTAGTTTGCTGGTGTTCCTACTTTTAAAAAGTTGATTAAAAGCTTAGTTCAAGCAACCAGGTGAATATGAAAGAGGATTCTGCATCAAACTTAATAAAAAGTGTGTTGGGATTGTTTCTGTTTGTGTTCAGATATATGACTGATGGTATGTTACTTCGTGAAGCAATGAATGATCCTTTGCTGGAGCGCTATGGTGTTATAATTCTTGATGAGGCCCATGAGAGAACACTGGCTACGGATATCTTGATGGGAGTTTTGAAGGAAGTTGTAAGACAGAGATCTGATTTGAAGGTCAGTAATGATGAAGTCCAACAATATCTCTGTTCTAGTTGCAGGCATAGTGGATAGAGTATGTGTGCTTACCATTAGCTGATTTTTATAATTGTTTTTTGATCTGTGATAATGTATATTGGAAGGCTAACCTAGGAAATTCTTAATGTGCTTTGTACTGAGGAAGCTTCTAGAAACAATGTAATTGTAGTTTAACCTTATGTATTGGACTTGGAATCTTTTTGGACCTTTATAACAAGGGTGCTGTATTCAGGTAATGAAAGCATTCTTATGTCACAGTCAGCAATTTACTTTCTTAAAGTTACATATTGTGTGCATAACATGTCACAAATTCTTGTAAACTTTGAGTAACTTTTTGTCCTCCAAATCTACAGGTTATAGTTATGAGTGCTACTTTAGATGCTGGCAAGTTTCAGATCTATTTTGATAACTGTCCTCTTCTAACTATCCCGGGTCGCACCCATCCTGTGGAGATATTCTATACTCCAGAACCCGAAAGGGACTACCTTGAGGCTGCCATTCGAACAGTGATACAGATTCACATGTGTGAAGAAGAAGAAGGAGATCTTTTACTCTTTCTTACTGGACAAGAGGTATTTTATATTCTTCTGTTTTCCATTCATTGAACCATACAGAAACTATTTTAAGTGACTTAGTTTCCTTTTCTAGTTTATTATTTGGATGACCTGTGGTTTACCTCCATATGCTTTAGGTCCTTTGACATGGTACATATCTGTAATGTAAATGCTGTGCAAGGCCTTTCTAAAATGAAAATTCTCATCAACTCAGGTACTTTAAAAACAGAAACCTAGAGAATGAACCCTAGGTTTGTACTGATGGGAACTCTAAAGATCTGGGTACCTGAGAGCATCCTTGGTTTTTATTGAAAAAATAGTTCTGTGCACTTCTGTACGTGTATTGTACAGCTTTACTGAAGAATAACAATTTGGTTCTGCTACTTAGCTATCAGTAGTAGTTTTAATAAGATGTTCAGGTTTTGTTTTTTTTTTATTCATAACTTTGAATATTAGGCTGTAGACTTTATATACCACAAATTCTGGGAGTTAGGTCTCGGAAACAGACTCTGTGCCTTGCAAAAGAGGATTGTATAAAAGCACTTAAAATAAACTACATCAGGAAATGAGGATTTTCTAGAAAACGTAAATACTTGAAATAAACTGGTTTTTTTTTTTTTTCAGTCCTAGTCTCTTTGAAGCTCTTTTGAGTGTCCATATTGGTAAACTGAGATGGAGAAGAGGTTAAAAACCCATAGCCACTTTGAAATTTTGCTGGACTCAGTCAACCTTTATCTAGTGTTAGTAGGGAAAGAAATGCAGCTGGCAAAAATGTTTTTCAGCTCATTCTTCTTGCAGTTACTACTCTTGAAAAAATAGCTTTCAAGGGATGTGGAACAGTTCAGTGTCTTTCTTCTAAGCATACACAACCTTAACTATGCCAAGGGGGGAAAGTGGTACAAGTAACTTGTGATGCTAAAGGTACCCAGGCTTCTTGAGTAGATTTGCCAGTCATAAAGATGTGTTGCCTCTTAAACGAGTTTTGATTAAAGTGTCTTCTGGCAGGTCGTCTCCCTTAGAAAACCAAAGCAATGACTGTCACTATAAAAGCAAAGACTCTGACTTTTACATTTGTCCTTCTTTGTTTGGAGTGTTGCTGTGAGTTGAAGAACAGGTAGGAAGAAATACTGTCAGTGATAGTGACTTTGAAATCTACTTGCTTGGTATTAGCTCGAAGTTGTAGTTCAGACTAGTCAGGCGCTTAAATGTGTGAATTAGTGAAACAGCTATTGCAGAAGGGTGAAAATTGGTGGCAAGAGAAAGGAACACTGCTGCCTGGCCGTTTCAGCAGATTTTATTTTCTCAGCGAGATGCTAAATGAGGCTGGTCTTCAACCTTTCACTAAACACAAATACATGGCCTTCTGATTTATAAATTAATGCTTGCTACATCAGTTGCTATGTATTATTGTAAATAACCTGTTAAAACAGTAACTGCAGGGCACGAGATGAGTGTCTTCCTTTGGCAAATGGCTCTATACTCCAGACCCACTAGTGCTACAGACATACTCTGTTCTTTTGTATGAACAGGTTCTTTGATTTTTTACTGGGTTAATTTGCAGGATGTAATATATTATAAGCAAGTTCTGAATAAAATTCTGTGCACAGTACGTGTTCATAGGTTTATTTATGTAGTTAAGCATAAAAGCATCTAACACTGTATTACTGAATCACTGTGCATTGTAAGCCAGCATCCTCTGCTCTGGAGTCTAGAGTTCCCTAGTCTGTGTCAGTTGATGGAGCTACCCAGGGACACTGGAGTAAACTCTGCCTGAGTCTGAGTTTGGGTGGTTAGCATGAAATTCAAGTCTGGTTTAGCTTTTGTAGAGAAGCTTTGAAATATTTTAACCATTTTGATTACTGACATTTTGGGGCCTCTGTTGAGTTTCATAATGGAGTCTCTGTGTGTATCACTGTTGAATCTACAGTGGTGTGACCTGCTGTACTGTCAAAAATGGGAAAGTGTGCTCTATGTACCATTAGTACTGTGTGCTTCAGGTTCATTAGCCTTAGTAACTAGGCTAAAATTGATGTATGCTAGGCAGAAATGCTTTGTAGTTCTTTTGGATTCTTGAAAACAGTATGAACAGGGTGCACGATTGTTTTTCTTGTCAGAAAGAAGCATTTATGAAGCCATATGGAATTATGGAAAGGGAAGATGCTTTAGTTGAAACTGTGAAAATGTGACTTGTTCAGAGTTTAAGAGACTTCAAATGAGGTGTAATTGCAGTGGTCTGTGGTAGAATGGAGGTCCTTATTAGCTGCTGTCTCCTCATCCAAATGAATTTGAAGTAGATTCATATGGGAATTAAGATGGATAGCAGTTAGTTAGTACAGATTAGTTAAGACATAGAGAAGATGATGAAACTTGGAGATAGTAGGGAAGATTCTGTGTTGTCATGCCCAGAAAATTAAAAAAAGCTTAAATGTGTTCAGAAACTAAAGGGATCTTAATTGTATTAGCCTGTTACTGGATGAAGATAAAACTGTTCATAATGGTGCAGAAATATGTGTTCAGTAAAAATTTCCTTCCTGAATCCTGAAAGGAGCAAAAGTACATGATTACATTGTATGAACTGCTATTCAATCCATTAATAATAAAAGAGGATGTTTAAAAACAATTTATTGGGAATGAACATTTTGGAACAGGACTTGTCCTACAGGCTTTGTAAGGAGGAAAGCTCATTTGTTGATTTTAAAAACAAACAACCCCCTGGTATATCAGGAAAATTTCAGAACGTGGGAATAGTGTTCATGTTTAATGCTGGTGTTCAAAAGAGGTATAATCTGGTGTATTGGGTTTGCATGGCCAAGCTTTGGTAACAGGGTGGCTTCTTTGAGGAGCTGCTAGAAGCTTCATCCATGTCCAGCAGAGCCAATGCCTGGCAGCTTCAAAGATGTACATGCCATTGCTCAAGGCTGGGCCAGTTAGAAATTGTGGTAATGCCTCTGTGATAACATACTTACGAAGGAAAAAAACAAATTATTGAGCAATTGTAATTGCAGCCAGAGAAGAGTGGGGTGAGAACATGTGAGAGGAAAAACTCTGCAGACACCAAGGTCAGTGCAGAAGGAGGGGAGGAGGTGCTCCAGGCACCAGAGCTGGAATTCCCCTGGAGTCAGTGGTGCAGCCTGTGGTGAAGCAGCTGTGCCTCTGCAGCCCATGGAGAGATCCATGAGGATGCAGAATCCCCCTGCAGCCCGTGGAGGAGACCCCTTCTGGAGCAGGTGGATGCCTGACAGGAGGCTGTGACCACGTGGAAGGCCCGTGGAGAGAGAAGCCCCCTCTGGAGCAGCCTGTCCTTGAAGGACGGTGCCCTGTAGAAGAGTGACCTACACTGCAGCAGCTTGCAGAGATTTGTTGCTCATGAGATGGACTCATGTTGGAGAAGTTCATGGAGAACCCTTTGCTGTGGGAGGGATCTTATGCTGGAGCAGGACTCCTCTCCCTGAGAAGCAAGAGAAATAACTTGCTATGAACTGACCATAACCCAAATTCCCTGTGTCCCTGTGCTATTAAGTAGGAGGTAGAGCTGGGAAGGAGGGAGGGGTGGGGGGAAGGTATTTTGAAGTTTTTATTTTACTTCTCATTATCATGCTTTGATTTTGTTAGTAATAAATTAAATTAATATCTCTAATCTGAGCCTGTTCTGCCTGTGGTGGTATTTGATGAGTGATAATTCTCTGTTCTTCTCTCAACTCATGAACCCATAGTTGTATTTTCTTTCCCCTGTCCAGCTGCAGAGGGGAGTGAGAGAGAAGTTTTAGTGGGTGTCTGGCATCCAGCCGGCATCAACCCACTACACCTGAGTAGCTGTAAACTAGGTTGCCTGTCATCAGTCACAGGCAAAATTGGAAACGGAGGGGGATTTTGTTTCGCAAGGGAAAAGCATAATTACATTTCAGTCAACATGTCTTTCTTAGACAATAGGTGTTGTCAAACTTGTTTTCAGTCTTTGAGATTACAAAGTTGGTAGTCTAGTTGTGTAGATACACATTTGTTAAGCTTGCAGATCTGAGAGGCAGCTGGTTTATTTCTACTGGAGTTCTTCTAAAACAGTATTGGATTTTACACTCCATTAAGAGCAGTAATCTGAGAGTAGGTGTAGCTTACAGATGAAACTTGTGGGGTGGGAAAGACAAATAATGACATAGGAAGTGTGTAGATCTGTCTTACACGTTTTGGTAACGTGGGCGTTTACAAATGCCAGTTATGTTACCTGTCACCTTTTTTTAATAAATCCCAGTGCATCGTTACACATTTATGAGGAAGAATCCAAGGTGCATCTGGAGATGTGAAGTACAGATCAGCAGTGTTCTTCTTGATTGTAGGTAAATATACTTAAAAATGTTGTGACGTTCAGTATTCTAGGAGAGCTTAAAATGATATTGGTGAAACTGATGGTGTAGAAAAGAGTTGCAAAATGTTTTTGATGTTTTGATAAAAAGTTTGGTAAATGAGGGTTTATTTTAAAGGCATGATGTTTTCATCACTGGTTAAACTCTGGCATTGAAAGAAAGCAGAGCCTTTCTTACGTGGAAATTGAAGTAAAAATTGACAGCTCTTTTGGTCTCAGTGGTAGTGGTTGGATGAGGTTAAGAGGAAGTCTGTGTACTGGGATACAGTGAACACATTGTCTTGTTTAGATTCATATAGGAAGTATTTGGGGAGTTGGACTGAGCATGAACTGAAAGAAGAGTAATAATACTAATTTTGTTCCAATGCTAAAGGGAGGAAGGTTTTTTGCTTTTCATTCAAGATGACGTCAATATTAAATATTTCAAATAGATCAGGTCAAAACGATCCTGAATATAGGAATTACGCTGAAGCACATTCAGTTTTGACTTGACAGAGCAGTTTTAGTTATGGTCAAGTGTTGACTTTTTCCATGTATTTCCATGTATTACTTTACATAATTACATAATTTTGCAAAGTTTTGTTTTGCTCAGTTTGTATTCAGAGGTCTGAAATGGTGCAGTTCTTGGTGCCAGTTCTTTTCACTGCTATTTTGTCATTTTAGCTTGCAGCAGTCTTCTTTCATTTCTAGAGGAAGAAAGGGAAATTAGGGAAGTTCCGTGCAGGCTTTGAGGACAAAGGTTGCATTTCTAGAAAGGTTGGTGTCATCAAAGCCAGATGTGGCTAGCTGTGCCCTGTCTGCAGTGGAACTCAGAAGGGGACAGGTTAAGGTGTCTGCCAGATATTTCTAGTTTGTGAAGTACTTTTTATTTACACATTTGTTTCCCTCCCCCCAAATTCATTTTACACAGCGTGAAATTGCCTTATGGTTTTTTGGCATTAGTTTCCCTTGGGGTTTAAGAGTTATGTCTATTTGACGCATGTATCCAAGATTAAGCTAAATCTTAACTGTGTAGTGTAGCAACTGATCTTCTGTAGATAGGACTGTCATCGCCTGTTTAAGAGTTTAAAGTATGTTTTAACTGGAGTAGTCTTGAAGTTTTGCTTATCCCATGAGATTCTTTAAGTATACCAAATACAGGTTCGACTGAAGAAAGGGGTTCTGCAGTAATGTTCCCAAGGACCATATTTACAAAATCACTGAACTCTTATTTTGCATGCTAGGTGTTAGAATTGTTCCATTGAATGTACTTTAATGTCATCACTAGTCACCATCTTTTTATAGAAAGGGTTTATGTAAAGATGAGGTACAGTTTAGATGAGATTGAGTGGAGCCTGGCCAGCAAGTTCATTGGCTGCATAGACCACTTTGGCCTATGAGTTCAAGTGAATGCTGGCACTCGAATTACTTTGGTTTAGGGTAACTCAAGGTCCATCATTCGGTAACTGCTGTTTAGTATCGGTGCAATTTCACTGTACCTTCTCCATGGCAGCACGGATGAGTCTTGCACACAAACAGAAGGCAAGGATTGTTAGGTTGGCAGGAGCAGTGTAACTCAGTAAGTTGAGGCCACAAGTATATTCAAAGGAGTGGGAAGTGCTGAGGGGACTGGGTTTGTTCAGCCTTGAGAAAAGAAGGCTCAGGGTAGATCTCCTCATCATGAGCCGGTATTTAAGGGTGTCTGCAATATATATGGAGACTCCCTTTTTACAAGGACCCACATGAAAAGATGAGGGATAATGGATGACAGTTGCCCTGATGAGATTACAATTAGACCCAAGAGGAAAATTATTCACAATGAGAGTAATCAGCCGTTGGAATAAACTTCCAGGGGAAAGGGTAGATTCCACAACATTGGACATGTAGGATTCAGCTGGACAGGGTGTTGGCCCATCTTGCCTAGACTGTGTTTTTTACAAGAAAAGTTGGATTAGATGATCCTTGAGGTTCCTTCCAGCCACATGTGCTGTGATTCTGTGAACTGCATTGCTGCTTGTCATTCTGGGTTTCTTTTTATGGTTGTGGGTTTTGGGGCTTTTTTTGCCTATCATTTAATGGAACGTGTAATGAAACTACTAAGAATCATGTATTTTTTTTTCAGCACAAACTTGCTTCTTAAAGATGTGGTGCACTAACTCAGTAACATATGCAACTGCTTCTGTAATATTTTTCTGTTGTTCGTGGTCTTCAGTATGAGCACCTTACTTTTTACTGCAAAAATGCCATCAGGAAAAGAAATGGATGGGAATTTCTATTGAGCATTCAGCTTGAACATGTAATAAAGACTTTATTTTCAACAGCAGAAAAAAGTAATGTGCACGATAGGCAAAATCAGTCTCTTGTGCAATTAATTTTATACAGCTCCTTTTAGATGAACTGCTAATAATACGTTCAAATCCTTAGTTTTTGATGCAGAGCCTAGGGTATGTTAGGTACTGGAGTAGTGAGATGATACAAAGCAGTGGAAATGTGGTATTGGAGGCAGCTGATGAGATACTGGCTTGTGGTTCATTTACTTCCAAGTTTCTCTTTGCTATGTGTTCTGACACAGAGCCTAAGGAACCAATGTGTTTCTAAATGGAGCTGACACAGTCTTTAAAAGTCACACCTGGAAGATTTTTAGTAATAAGGCTTTCATAAGTGATATTTTTTTAGGAAAAAATGAGTGTTACTAAATATTACTTAGTAATACAAAGACCTGTTCATGTTTTCAGTCTTGTTAGTATTTACTAGTACACATCAAAGACGACAGTGGGGTGGAGATTTAAGCATTAGTCCTGTAAGTGGTACTCCTGAAGTTAAGCCACAGGAAAACTTACGGTCCTCTTGGTTTCAGTCCTGGCATTCTGAGAGTTCAGGACTCAACTCCTTTTTGTCGAGAGGCTTCATATGCAAAAGTTTGCTTCTGGGCTGGTGGGCTTTGCATTTCTAGCTGCACAGAAAAAACGCAGCTTCAGTGAGAGGAATAAAAGTCTGTGAATCCAGGTGGTTTTGGGTTTTTAGGAGCTAGCCATTAGCCTGCCTTTTCTTTGGAAAAGTGAGTTAAGATGGAGTAAAATTTCTGTCAGATTCAGGAGGCATAAGTAACCTACTTACCATTCTGTGAAAATCTAGATGGCTGCACTACTGTTACTAATAAATTGGAGGGAAACTGTGCACCCTGGTCTTGCTGTGTTTTCTAAACAATACAATACTAAGCATTGATTCCCATGCAGACTTAGGTCTTGCACAAGTGGAAGTTGATGCTAAAATCCTGAATCTCTTTGGTGTCTTAGAATTACTTACTGATACTTAAGCTCCTGAATAAATTCACCCAATCTGGCAGGTACTCTAAATATTGTCTGTTGTCCACCAGTTATTTGAAAACAATGCAGTCTGCTCAGGTTTTTGTCTAGAACCAATCTTAATCACACAGATTTGTTGGAAGGAACACCATTTCAATTAGCTTAAATTTGATTTAATAATAAAAATAATAATCTTGATAAAATAATTTTCCTGATTACAGCTTTTCTTTTCTTACTAAGCTATTTTTACTTAGCTGTAAGATCAAAGTAAAAATTGTTGACTGTCACTTGGATGTTGAGATGACTTTGTTTTCCTGGTTGAAAAATACTCACCACCCCAATTACCTCACTGATCACTAGTACATGCATAAAAAGAAATAATGTCTCTTTACTGATTGTAGTCTGTTTTTGAAGCTTTTCCAGGGAAAATCACTTAGGTGCTGATGGTGTGGAAGAGTGTTGAGGACTCCATGTTAATGTTGAGAGTGTAGTGCTGCTCTTAACTGCTGCTTGATTCTAGTGTAGTGTTGCAGCTAAACTGTAGCTATTGCCTGCGTATTGTAAATTTATTTTGATAGGATCACAATGTTTCTGGAAGCTTTAAAGTACTTAAGATGACTGTCTGGGACAAGTCTGATAACTGGGTTTTGTGAAGTACAGATGTGTTGTGACACTTGCAGCTGAGAAAAATGAGCATTTTCACTGATGTAATCTTTCCTCTTTTTGTGGTCTGCTTGCTGTTTACGTTTTGGTAGTCAGCTCTTGTCAGAATGAGTGCAGTGATGGACAGTTTCATTGACTATGATTTTACTGAGAACTATTTCTCAAATATTAGTCGTAGGAAGTCTTGTTTGTGAAAAACTGTGATCAATCTAGTAACTTCAGCATTGCCAAAAGCCTCACGCTTTTTGTATGTTAGGCCTGTTTTCTTCTTTGGTTAACTCTGAAGCAGGTCCTTGTGTTGATGCGCTGGGCATCATGGGTCTAAGTGGGGTCCTTTGATCCTGTGTCTGTTCCTACTTCCCGCACACCATTACCCACTATCTCAGGTAGTCAGTGTGGTAGTTAAGGGCTTTGAGGAGTTTCTCAGGCATAATCTAAATACAAACCAAGTTAACTCTACCTTGTTGTTCTGCCTGAGAAGAAGTTTCTTCTCTGTGCAGATTGATACAATAATCTCTCTTCAAGGGAGGGGTTTTACAATGAATTTGTTTGGAGTAGATGGTGTGCAAATATTTAAAGTTGTATGGTTTGTTTGTTTGTTTTTAAAAAGCCTTTCATACTGGAATAAAGTGGGATGATTGAATTAGACTTACTAAATCTTTAAAGGATTAAAGATAGGATTGTGCCTTAAACTATATGTCTCATATTTCTGGATTTAAATGTCTTCATGTGATGCAAACAAATCTTGAACACTCAAAGTCATCCTTAATACTTTCAAACTACTTATTTTACTACACATAATTCTTCTAGCTTGTGTACTTGGGGATACCAGTTTTGGTCATCATCTGTGTGGTTCTGGATACAGTTAGAATCATAAAATTTCCTGAATTGGAAGGGACCCACTAGGATCATCCAAGTCCAACTCCTGGCCTTGTACAGGACAGCCCTAAGGGTCACACCCTGTGCCAGAGGGCTTTGTCCAAATGTTTCTTGACTCTGGCGGGATTGGTACTGTGAGGACTCCTATAGGGAAGTTGATGTACTAGTAGTAGATATACTGAAGCAGATACACTGTTCTCTGGTAGTGTGGTAAATAAAAAGGAAACTACTCTTTCCTTTTTAAAATTAAAACTACTACGATTAAAGAATTCACTTAACACTGTCTTCAGATGAGTGACAGTGGCTCTTGGTGTTTTGCATCCTTCTTAAAGCAGTTTATGAGAGGTTTGTAGTTATCTGCAATTCTGCAAATATGGCATCTCTATTTTGAAGTGTTCTAATGAGTCCTGATTTGAAACTACATTGGTAAACTCTAGGAAGAATGAATACTTTAATCTCTTCTGAAAGTTGATCAGTAGCTGTGTACATATGTCCTGAAGAGTGTAGTGCTTTTGTTTTTCTTTGCTTGCTTATATTTTGCCTTCTCTTAAATATAAAACTATCCTGGAACCTCTAGTCATTACTAATGAAGACTCTGCATCCTGTCCAAGCATCACAGCTTTCCCAGTTACACAGTAAAATCTGCATAAATTCCATGAATGGTGTAGTGACCTCCAGACCAGGAACTAAGGTCTGCGCTGTGTTTTTGTTTATATGAAATATTTAACTCCCTTTGACCTAGGAGGCTATTACTGAACTTGCATGGGGTTATCAGGAGAACAAGGTATACTTACACCTGCATTAAAAAAAAAAAATTCCTTTCTTGTAGTAAGCCAGTAGTGGGCATTCCAACTCAATGGTTTTGTATACCCCTTATTTTATGAAGATGTGTTGGATTTGTTGGCAAAGTGCACAGTTTTGGTAAATATCTGCAATTCATTCAAATTGGCAATGCATTACTAGACAGCATTAGGCTTACTCTTAAAAGGGCCCTTGGACATGAAAGAGGAAGAGCCTTCATTTTGCCATGCTTATATTAATTGTATAGACTGATCAATATAGAACAAGTATTGTCTGTGCTTCTTTGAAACATATTCAGTGCATTTGTGCTGAGAATTTAAATGTCTCTTTAAAAACAAGTGAAATACCCAGATTTGGTGCAGATCTACCTGAATTTATGATTTCTAAAAAGGAGGCTGCTTTTGCTTTTCAAATCACAGTTTAAAGCAATCATTTTACAAAGCCTTTAGATTACCAGTTCCGTATATTTGTTTTAGGGTCGTAAGTATCACTTCAGCTTCAGGCTAGTGAATGTGGTAAGGAAGGTCTCCCCTCTTTTTTCAGAGTACGTTGTAGCCATTTTTTTGCTTTTGCCTACTGTTGCTTTTTGTCATGACTTTATTCTCCCCTCAGCATTTCAGATGGAAGATCAGTAGTTGGTCAGTGTGTCTCTTAGTTACACTAGTGAAAGCTCTGTTGATAGTGGTGTTACTCATTAACCTAAGTTTCTGTGCACCCCAGTTTTCCTTAGTTCTTACCATAACTATTGGTCACCTAGCTGGCTTAAATGTAGTAATTTTAAAATGAAATGGACTTAAAATGACTGGGCTGTGGTGAACTGTCTTGTATGGTAAGCAGAAAATAGGCTAGAAAATACTATGGTAAAAAAAGGCATGAAAAATCTTTCATCTTCAGAATATTTCACTGATTTTTCCTAAACTTAAGTGGATTTTCAGTTAATTTTAAAGTAAAATCTGAAATATGGGATTGAGAGGTTTGGTTTTGAGTATCCATGTTTATACTGTAAAGGTGTTTGTTCTCATTAGGTACAATGAAGCAAATCTTCCATATAATTGCATTAGTGATACGTGACATTAAAGCTTAATTGGCTTATTTTAAATATCTTACACATCAATTTCCTTCAGATTGTGAAAATTGAAAAGGTCATGAGTGCAGTTTAATATTCCAGGGTGAGAGATTTCAATTTTAGTACAATTTGTAGAGATTTAATTAGGAAACATGACTAAAAGAAAAAGGATGTTGAATGCAAATTAGGCTGTTCATTAGAGTATAGAAGCTGAAACATCTTGAAGTATTGTGGAAATTTGATTGCAGATTCAGTAAGCACCTTGATTGATTTTTTAAGTTATTTTTATTTTTTAAAGTAGAAGTTATTGTAATTGTTCTTAAGGGTGTAGACTTGCTCTAATCGTCCTAGGCACTCTAAATGTGCTTCCTTTTTCATGGAGTTCTCTTCTAATCAATATTTTTGTTTTGCAGGAGATTGATGAAGCCTGCAAGAGGATAAAACGTGAAATTGATGATTTAGGTCCTGAAGTTGGTGACATAAAAATCATTCCGTTGTATTCCACCCTTCCTCCTCAGCAACAGCAAAGGATATTTGAACCTCCCCCACCAAAAAAACAAAACGGAGCAATAGGAAGAAAGGTAAATACTAAGCTGTGTTAGTATTCTGTTCTATAAGCAGCTACTCACAGTTGCATGGGCAATGAAATACGACTTTCAGCTCCTTTAAATATATTTGGACAACAACAAGTACAAGGGTTTCTTTAATGAAGTCTTAAAAATGCAGTATTTTATCACATTAGAATTTTTAGATAACTTGAAATTTGTTTCTCAGTACAAATCAAAGTTCTCTCCTCCATCTTACAGGCCCAGGATGTTGTGGTAACAGTTTGACTTGACTGAATGGAAGTGGCATTCATTTAAGTTGCTTATGAGACTCTAGTGGTTTAGTTCAAAATATCTATTACTTATTTTGCTTCTGCGAGATAAGAATTAGATATGATTTATGTGGAGGGATGGGATTTTTTACATAAGTAATTATTTTGAGTAATGGTTTTTTTGCCTTTTCTATTTTTTTAAAAATTTTACTTGAGACAAAATGGGCTGTCTCTTCAGGGTAGGTTATCAGGCAGGTTTTACCTGTTTTTTCAGGTTTGTGAGAAGGAGCAAGTTAGAACAAGTATGTTGAAGTTCATGGTTCGTATTTTTGTAGGAATAAATGAGGAATTGAGGTTCTTTCATTAGGCAAAATTGATTGAGAAACTGAAAAACTTGAAATGGCACAGTGAATGTTCCTCATAAAATTAGTATGTCAGTGCTTACAGTAATCCATAGCAGAAGCTATGTGTTTTATTAAAAAGGAGTGATGTTAGAGCTTTTTAAAGCTAAACTACTGCTATACAAAACTGACAGGCACAAAACTAAGATTTTGAAAGTCAAAGCTGAATCATACTATGTGCTCTAGGCAGGGTTTGTTCCTTGATTATTTGTTGTTTTTGTGCAGTATGATGCATGTAGAATAATAGCGACAACTTTCTAGTGTTCTGGAAGAGTAAATCACTTACTAAATCTAGTGAAATTACCTTCCTTTTCCTCTGGAAGTTGGTTGCAGAAAGCATTCAGTTTGAAATTGTTAAACTAATGCTGCAACAAGATTGTATTTGCAAATGACTTACATGACTGAAATTGCTTTTAAGTAATAAACAACTGAGAGCTGTGTATTTCATTAAATTTTCACTATGTTTAAAACTGTGCCCTTCAAAATTTTTGGTTTTCTGCATAAGAGCATAACAAGTGCAGAGCATAGTTTTTGTTATGTTGAAATGACAGAGCCAGTACCAGTCTCTGAGAGGAAGACACTCTTGGTGTAGCAGCTGTTTTACTACAAGAAAAGTTGTTATGCCCAAAAGATGCCAACTGTAGTCAAAAGCAGGCACAGCATGTAGGCAGCACTCAGACCTATGAAATCACTTTTATCTGCTTTGGCTGAAATGTTCTGGCTTCCATGTTTTAGTTTTTATATCCATAACAAATCTTAACTATGAGTGAAAGTGCATCTGTGTTGTACGTTTTTTAAATGTTGGTTTAGTTTCAGTTAGTCTAGTGATAAAGGTATGTAAAGTAAAGCCATGTGATGCTGTGCCTGTCTATTCAAGGAAATGTCTGTTTTCATCCAGTCCCTCGTGGGATTGAACCTAGATTTTAGAACTGCTGAGGAGGGAGCTAGTAGGTGATCTGCATCCTTTCAAAGGCTCTAATGGTCATACAAGTGTAAGTGAAGTGCTTGCAGTATCTGAACAAAGTATCTTCGGAGCTTTAGCTTTGTGAAATAGGAGATGCTGGAAGTAGTGTGGCATTTTGCTGTAGTAGGAATGGTAACAGCTAGTAGTGATGCAGCTTTAACAACATAGCACTTTTTTTGTCGTCTTTGTGCTAAGAAAGCTGCTGTTATTGTGAGAAGGCTTGAGATTACAGATAAATACTCTGATTAACTAGTAAGAATTTTTTTTTAATTGAGGAAGATGAAGATGACTTAACGTTTCTATTCTTGTCTCTTATCCCTTTCATCTTATCCCTTCTTTTCAAACTGTGTTCCAGTTTCTGTTTCGGCAGTCTTAAGCATTGCTAGTTAATACTTAATGCAATATAAATATATTTTTAGATGGTGGATACTATGTGTATTTTAATATTCAAACCAACATTTTAAAATTAATCTCAGGAACTGCAGAACTACAGCTAAGGCTAATTATAATTTATTATTTTATATAGTGTAGTGCTGATATCAATTGTTTGATGTCCAAGTAACGTTGTACTTTGATTCAGACTTGAAAAATATTATAACCTCTTCAACCTTTTTAAAAATTTCTTCTGTTTTTACAGTCATTAATTACCATTTTTTAAGCAATGTGACAGTTACAAACAGTATCTGTATGTGCAACAGAATCCACTGTGTAAATAACTTTTTCCTTTCTACCTGAGGAAAGTTCTGTATAAATTAAGTCAATTCAGGTGCAAATTAAATTGTTTTACCACTGTGGACTAAGCATAATAATGGTATTGATTTCCTGGTATTGAAGTGTCCTAATAGAAATCAGTGGTTAAAAGCAGGATAAAAACCTTTTGTCTGCTCTGTAATTAGTATTTGAAGAATCTGGGTGTGGATGGTTCTGTACCTTAGCTGAAACAGAAAAACACAAAACTTTTTGAATAAGGTATGCTCTATAACAGCAACCTGAATGTGGATTAACTAGGCTTTTAATGTGAGAGTGTGAGTTTAATTTGTATATTTAATGCCTTACAAAATTTTAATGAAAATGTATTGAGATTTTGCACTGACTGGAACTGGTATTTGTGGCTGTTGTGTCTTGACTAATTCGTGCAGCTTACCTGTGAATGATGTGTACAGAATTTTCTGTTTGAGGAATTTTAAGTAGCACATCATTTTAGGGAGAAACACCATAATTCCAAATTAATTGTCAGTGTTTTTTCTACCAAAGTACTGCTTTCAATATATTGTAGTATTTGGGCAAGTTTAGACCTTGAGAAGAGACAAGCTGAGTGTGTAAGTAGCTGACTGGCGGAGTGATCAGCCAGCAGGAAGGGAAATCGCCAGTCACTGGCCTCATTGTAGTTCTGAACCAGTTGTTAGGGAGTCTCTCCAGTTCTGATTGATAAACTGAAAGTAGTGATGATGGAATGCTCTGAAATTAAGAAGTGAAGGGTAAGCACTTCTGATGAAGTGCTGAACAGGTTTTGGGTCTGTTCTGAGATAGATGATGCAACTTGCTAATAACGTGATTCATTGTGGTCACTGTTGGGATGAGAGCTAATGGTATCCATAGCCTGTTACACTGCATCTCTGGACATAAAAATTTAAATGGTGGCAAATCAAGCCTCGGAATTCTGATAGTCACGTTTGCTTTAATTTTTGCATGTGACTTAACCTTCTGAAAGGCTAAGAATGTAACATTAAAGATATGTAAAGGTGTTTGAATATCTGGTGATAGAAAAAGACAAAGTGGGAATTAAATACATACTGGTCAGGATTTTAGCTGGAATGTGTTGGTAACAGCTTTATTTCAAACCAAATAAAAGAAAATACTGTGCTGGTAATGTATATAACTTTTCATTTAATATTATTTAACCAGTTTGCCCTGTTCAGGCTTTCAAACAAGGGTAAAAAGCTAGAATTAATAG
This sequence comes from Corvus kubaryi, assembly GCF_017639235.1. Classification (NCBI taxonomy): domain Eukaryota; kingdom Metazoa; phylum Chordata; class Aves; order Passeriformes; family Corvidae; genus Corvus; species Corvus kubaryi. Next base: position 14,032,446 of record NW_024582073.1, read on the forward strand.
ATGATGTTAAAGGTATCCAGTATAACTTGTCATTTTGTACCAGAGATGTGAGAAAAAATTTTGAATAATGGTTTCATAAGTTAAATTTTTGCTCTTTTTTTTCTTAATTACATTTGTTTTGTTGTTAATAGACCCATAGGGGAGCAAAAAACAGTGGATGAAAATTGCTTTCTTTTCACTGGAAGTTCCTCTGGTTGATTTCAGATCATCCTGTGAAAGTGTTGGAGTGTTGCTCTGGTAGCTATTGATTAAGTGATGGAAAGTTTGCTGAAAGTTATTTGTGCAGAGACAAAGTTTTGGAGCACTTCATCTTCAGGATGAAGTAGTTTCATATAGTTGTTTGAGGTTTTGTTTTCTTTCCTCTTTTACAGGTTGTTGTGTCCACTAACATTGCTGAGACATCATTAACAATAGATGGTGTAGTGTTTGTGATTGATCCTGGCTTTGCAAAACAGAAGGTAAGTAGTATTTTTTTCCTCTTTACAGTAGGAAAGTTGATGGAATCTGGTTTGCTCAGGCAACTCTTCCCTTTGCAAACACTGATAGGTCTTTTTCCAGTTGAAATCTTGAACTGGGTTGGTTTAGATTTGTTTTGTTTTTAACTTAAGATTTTTACAGTTTGCACTTAGTCCACAAACTTTAGATAGAATAATTTTATTTTTAAAAATTTTATTTTTAAATGTGAGAATTTTGAGTTAGACTTGGAATGTAGTTTTTCTAGATACTCTAGGAAGGGTAGTTTTGTACTGCGTGTCTATGCTTGAGGATGCTCAAGCAAAACAAAGGAATGATATGAAAGTAAGTAAAAGTGGTTCTAGAAGCCTCCTCTTCTTATAAGTCACTGTAGAAAACTTCAGCACTAAAATGAGAAGAAAGAAATTATATCTGCTGTTTCATGCCAGTATTTACCATGTACTGTTGCAGCCCTGAAGATTGTAATCAAGCTCGTATTGTGGTTCTTGGAACATCATAGGATGTTCAGTGGAACTGAAGTAGCTTTCCTACAGTCAACCCAGTAACAAAATAAAATATGAATCTCATTATCTACGTTCAGTTTTTTCATTAAATGTAGCTTTCTTTATTACTCGGTTTCTTAGTATTTTCCTTTAGTAATGGTACAAATTTTCAGTCTTTTTAACTTTTGCAAAATGAGACAGACATTCAGCAGAATGTGAGTACAGCCAGTGTGTTTTCTTACACTAGTTTCAATCGCCATTAAGGCTGAACTTTTTTCACAAATAGTTCTCATTGCAGAAGGTATTCTTCCAGTATAAGAACTAAGGTTTCTGTACATATTTTATACTGAGTCATACCAGAAAGGTCTTAAAACCGAAAATGTCTTCAGCTGAAACTACTATTTGACTACTGCCCTTTTTTTCAGTATATTCTTTTCCATGAGCCCTAATGAGTTGGCAGGGCTGCTGTTCAGGTATGATTGCAGTGGGAGTTTTACAGAAAATACCAGCAGGAATTTTGTACTGTGACAATCTGCATGTACCCTTGAAATACAGTTTTCTTCTGTCAGCAGCCTGATCTTTACAGTTGTGTAAAACCTTAATGTTAGAGTTTTCTGATCTCTAGAATATGATTATTCAACTCATAGTTATATCAAAACAACATTTTTATGGGATTTTTTGAGCATCATGACTGTTTAGCACTCTGTAGAACAAATTGGACACATTCCTTTTGCTATCTAAAAATATATTTAAGAACAGGGAGCCTGGCAGGAGTTGCTGTTAACAAATGAATAAAAAATGGTGTTCTCTAGGCAGTTGTATTTGAAGCTCTCCAGAGTCTTTTGTAGCCAGGTTTTTTTTCTTTTCAGATACATACAACTTGGGATTTCCTAGTCAGAAGCTGTGTTTAAAAATAAGTTTAAAGCACTTTGGATTGTTGTCTTATCCATGAACATTGTTTATTCTTTTACCTTCTGTCCTGCTCTGCCTCCACTTTGAAATAGGTGTACAATCCTCGTATCAGAGTGGAGTCTCTGTTGGTGACTGCGATCAGTAAAGCGTCTGCCCAGCAGCGAGCTGGCCGTGCTGGTCGTACTCGACCAGGCAAGTGCTTCAGGCTTTATACAGAGAAGGCCTACAAAACTGAAATGCAGGTAAGATTGGGGTTCTTACATTGTGTTTATAAGAATATCTGATTCAGGTCATTGAGTGCTGTGCTATTAAACAAAATGAGAATTTGAATGCTTCTGTAGTATAAAGTGTCTTGAAGAAATGTTACAAATTCTCTTTTTTTTTTTTTTTCCCCCCCTTATCCCCCCCCAGGACAACACATACCCTGAAATTTTGAGGTCTAACTTAGGATCTGTAGTATTACAGCTCAAGAAGCTTGGTATAGATGATTTGGTGCACTTTGATTTTATGGATCCTCCAGGTATTTTCCATCTTTCCAATCTTTATTTTTGTGACTACTTTATATAATGACAACATAGAATAAATTATTTTATTGCTTTTTTCTGGTTTTTTATTGTAATCTGTAAGGAATGTCTTGTTTGTCCTGAAATTTAGTGCTCTGTATCATATTCAAGCAAGCTGTTTCTTTCTATGTAAGAGCTTTTAGTGGAAGCAAGGAATCTACTGAATGCCCCTTGCCTTCAGAGAATAAGAGAAAATTCTTGGCATTAGGAAGTCTTTTTATTTGAGGTTTTTTTATGTATCACCTTGATTACACATTCTAATTGTGCAATCAGTTAACAGCTGTTGGTAAATAAAATGGGCTGGTGTTTTTAAAGCTGAATACGTAGTTTGGCTCAAACTGTAGTTTATGTGCATCTTTCTTCTAAGTGTTAAATGTTCATACATGCTTCAGAAATAACTTACATTGTTAGTTAAAAATGTAAATCAGCCAAATATAAATGTTAGTTGTTTTTTCCCCTAAAATAAAAATCTGACATAGTCTGTAAGTTTTTAAATAGTTCTACAGAACAATTAAATTCTTTGTTCTGTGCAACATCTATGGTAGCTTAGCAGAAAGACTTTTGGATTTCCTTTTATTTTTCTTTGTGGGTTAGTACTGACTCTGTGCGAGGAATGCAAGATAAAGAGAATATTCTTACTGGCTTTCTGAAAGACTGTAGGTATCTAGAGTTGACATGGCTGAGATTTTAGGACTGTTGGTCTATTTAGTATGGACAAGGGAAAAAGTATCTGCAGGGAGAAGTGATACTACTGGTACTGAATATTTCACAATGCTACTGCTGTGTGAATTTTGAAAAGCAGTAATCTTCAAATATTCAAAGCTTGTGACTAAGTTTAAAGCTTTTCTAAATAAGTGTTCCCTCCCTCCTGCCCCCATTCATTCATGCTTGGGTGTGTATTACTGGACATGGTAACAGTTTGGCATTTGGATGCTAGGGAATGGAGAACAGAAAAAAAAAAAGATACCTAATAACAGTCTGTGCTTCCTTGGTTTTTGCTGATTCAGAGAAGTTTGGTTAATGTTCAAGTTTACATATTTTTTTCTTTCAGCTCCTGAAACCCTGATGAGAGCCTTAGAGCTTTTGAATTATCTGGCTGCTTTAAATGATGATGGAGACTTGACTGAGTTGGGATCCATGATGGCTGAATTTCCATTGGATCCACAGCTGGCTAAGATGGTTATTGCAAGCTGTGACTACAACTGTTCTAATGAGGTCCTATCTATTACTGCCATGTTGTCAGGTAATAGCAGGAAAAGAGGAAAAAAAAAAGCAGATCTTCAGTTTGGGGAAAATTTAATTTTTCCAAATCAGAAAAATAACGTAAATATATTTCTAATCAAATTAGAATTGTTTTTTAAAACTTCATATATGGGTTCAGTCATTATGGATTTATGTAGAGACCTTGAAGCTAGTGAGTAGTAATGTTAAAAACTAGTGCATAAAATTATCTAAGAATTTGCTCCTAACATCAGTTAAAAGTATATAAGTTTGAATTGTTGGGGGTGGGGAATCAGGCCAGTGGAACAGAGATTTCTGTTTAGGTTCATAGTCAGGCCCAGAAATGTCATCTCAGCCACTGGTTTTTGAGGCAGTGAGATCTGTTTTGTGTTGTGCATTCTTCTGCACTTTGATAAATCACAGTCTTCTCAAAGGGATCAGAGTATAATTTATATTAAATCATAATCTTGTACGTGATACATTTTTCAGTCAGTAAATGGCAAAACTGGAGAACAGTTAGTACTTTCAAAGGGAAAAAAGAAACTTGGAAGGAAGATGTATCTTTAAAAGAATTAACTTAGGTGTGCAGCTGTATTCCACTGCTGTTAAATGAGTAGCTCTGTGTCAGAGCAGAGCTGCTTGCTGAGAGAACTTAATGAGAGGAAAATGTCACCAAGCAAACCTTGTATTTAATTTCCCCATTGTGTGTAGAAGTGACTTTGGTTTATAACTAGAGGTCATAGGACAAGCAGCAGGTTTTACTCTATTATGAAAATGGGGGTGTTCTTACTCTTAAGTACTCTTTTGTCTTTGGGATGTGGTATTTTATCAGCCTCTCCACAGTGCAGGTGTATTGCTGACATGCTTAACTTGGTTGGCTCGAGGAAAAAAAAAGTTTTCACTAAGTGTAAAATTTGTTGCTTCAGTTTAGTCTTACAGTATATTTGTATGAAAGTCTTTAAGAACAAGTTAAAATGTTATGATTGTTCAGACTCAGAGCAGATGGGCAGGGCAGAATCATAATATTTTTCTTTAATTAAATGGTAGGCTTAATTGCGGAGGTGGTGGTAGGTTGGTGCCTGTCTTTCTCTTCTCTTCTGCCTTCTCTTCCCAGTATCTACTATAGATCAAGTCAGTTTAGTATTTTTGTCTGTGGCCTTCAACTGATTTGCCTTACTCCTATTCCAATTTACCTTTTCCCAGGCCATGATAACCTTCTTTGTTTTAAGCCACGATTAACATAATGATAAATAAGTTTTGGGGGAAAAATAAAAAGCGGATTGAAGCTGGTTAGTGTATGGGTCATAACTAAAACACTACTCTTAAAAAAACCATAGTCCTGGTCTTTGTGAGGGCTGTTTCCCAAAGTAAGCACTTCTTTTAAACCAGCAGCATAATAGTATGTTTTGGTGCATTAAGTGCACACAAAGATTGTCAGGCTCTTGATAGCAATCCATGTTTTAAGTTTGGACTGAATGGGAAACTAGGTGACAGAAAAGAGTAAAAATAGCATTAAATAAATGAGCAGATTAAATGATTATACTTCCATTTTATAAAAGCCATGGTGTCATGCTGTGGTATGGAAAGTACTATTACTTTTTCAAAACACTGAGTTAAGCCAGTGATAGAATAATCTGGATTTTGCTTCTATTAGTATGAGTTAGAAATGAAAATACACTTGATATTATCTCCTTTTTTGAATGCAGGACCCATTATAGAGGGTGTTTATTTCACACCTGCATTTCCATTTTCTTTAATGCATTGGTCTTTGTTGATTTGTTACCATGATTCACTGCTGCAGTGTGATTTTTTTTTTTTTTTTTTTTTTTTTCTTCTCAAGTTCCATCTGGTATACAGCTCACAATATCTAGTGCTTTGTGACTTTTATGCAAATTTAGGAGTAAAATAAAGTCAAACGACATAACACTGCACAAAAAGCCCTTGTTTGATAGGGATATGTCATATGCAAAGAGGTATTCTCATGTGATTGTGGGGCTTCAGTTAATGAGAAAACTAATGTAGTCCCAAGCAACTGGAAAAAGATAAAGGATTTTTAGTATTTAATCATTAATTTTATTGAAATTTAACCTCTTAAAAATTACACCTACTTACAACCAAACTGATTTATTTTCTGGTGTAGATCTCTATAAGGTAAATCACAGATGGGTAAGGTTGGAAGAAATCACAGTGGGTGACCTGGTCCAACCTCCCTGCTCCAGCAGATCCAGCTCCAGATCTCTTATAACTACTTTCAAGATCTTGTGGATTGATATCAATCTTACAACTTACTAGAATGTTGGCAGATCATGAATTCAGTTGGCTGCAATACTATTTATGGTCTTTGCTAGTTTGTATCTGGAAAAGAAATGGTAGAACATGATTTTTGGATGGAAGTCAGATGAGTCAGATGTATGTAAGAGAATATAATGATAGAGAAAGCTCATTATGTTGCATTTTTTATATATATTTTTTTATTTGAAGTAGTGCCAAAGGACAGTTTAACCTTCCACCACTGCCGCTGCCATCACAGCCTTTAGACTTATTAATACTAGTTCATTCACATGTTTCTGTATACCAGTGCTAATAGCAATACCATGTGGGAAGAGACTTGACTGGTGTGTTCTTGTCTAGTAACAGACTTGTGATAATCAAACCTCAAGTTGGTTTAGGCTGTGCTAGTATACTACAGTTTCAGAACTATCTACTTTGTCTGTAGGGACTTTCTGAAAAAGCAAATTTGCAATTAAAGAGTTTCATTTAGGTACTAGCTCCTGGTAGAGCTATCAGCACTGGGTTTGAACTAAGATCTGTTTAGCCTTCCAGTCTGTGTAGGTAACCTTGATGGCCTTCAGACTAGAGATTTTGATGCCTACATATAGTTCTATTAAAATAATCAGGTACTCTGTAGCTTTGAAACCCTCTTGTCTTACAGATGTGGTTAGGTGTTGATGTACCAAATCAAGGTAGTAAACAGTCCAAGATGCAGTTGGAGGCCATCCTGCCCTGCCCTATGCTCTGTGAACTGACCTAGCTAGGCCTTGTTCCTCTATCTGTGAATGCGTGACTCATCGATATGGGCGTTTGTGTTGGGCCCATACCAACCTTGTTTAGTCCCACAGTGTTTTGTTCGCCCCACGGAAGCAAAGAAAGCAGCAGATGAAGCCAAGATGAGGTTTGCCCACATAGATGGAGATCATTTGACGTTGCTGAATGTCTACCATGCTTTCAAGCAAAGTAAGTCTGTGTCTGTTTTAGTAAAATTATTTGTTATGCTTTGTGCTGCCAACTTCGGTTTCTGGGTTCCAAGGACAGTTGAAAGGCTTGGGTTTTGTTATTTAGGTGTTACTTTCCTTTGGGGGTCAAACAAAACCAAAAAACTACCCAAGCAATCTTGTAATAAACTGATGAGCATGCAAATAAGCCAGGCTTTTAAATCAATGCTGGGTAACCTTGGACAGAAGGAAGCAAGTGTTCCTGTAATTAAGAAATATTGGAAGTTTATCTGACATTAATTATAAAAAAATCTGCATAATTGCTTAGTGATTTTTCAGGGAGAGCCGTGCAGAAAAAACTGTGAATTTGGAGAAGGATATGTTGCTAGAACAAAAACCTTTTTAATTCTAACTTCTTAATGTAGTTAGGAATTCTATAATAAGGCTTTGGAGTAGATTAAGAGGCAAGTGGATGATGCATCAACAAGAAGTAACGTAGAACTGTGTAATACATATGTTTCAATTATGTAGCTTCAGTGGATGGAATTTAGAGAAAATATATGATCCTTTTCAGCATAGCTGAAATATATTTTAGCAGCTTAAAGAAGATAAGAATGAACAGGTGAAGCTAGGAGTTCTCTTGAAAAATGAGAAAGTGGCCCACTTTTTTTAACAGTGACTTATATTGGTGGCAAATAAAAAGATTGCTATAAACTGCCAGCTGTGTAAACTTAGATGCTCCAGTTACATTTTTCCTGTAGGCAAACGAAAAACCAGTCTCTTTACCCTAAGTAAGAAGAAATGCAACTTAGTGCCCCTTTCTGTTGTATGTTTGATTTAGAAATTTTGTATTGAAACTTTGTAACACTACCATTATGTGACAATCCAAAGTAAGGGCCTAAGTGCGAACAAATGTATTCAGCTTGTTTAAAACAATAGCTGAGAAATTGCTGTGAAACGTCTCTGAATTGAAGACATGTGTTGCTTGTTTTTTTGCCTGTTAGCTTTTTCGTTAATGGGATCCAGGATGTCTTGCAGACATTTTGTGCATATTTCTGGAAGCCATTGCTTTAATACTCAGGTTTCTGAGGGATGGAATTTTTTCAGGAATCATCTTGTGAAATTGTGAATTGACTTCTGGGATCAGAAGACAAAATGCTACTACTGTTTTTATCTAGAACAGTATAAAACATCTATGGGTTATCTACAATGCATAGTTCAGTTGACTCAGAAAATAGTATGTTGTGGTACTGTACAGTAGAATCATAACTGTCCAACAGCTTCATTCATACTTCTTTTAAAATATGTTCTGTAAGGTAAAGCGCAGAAAGAATTTGGACTTATCTTGACTTCCATAACCTTCATTTGTTTCAATGCAAATTAAGAAAAGTCTCTTCTTTCCAAGAGTTACCTCAAGTTTTAATTCTTGTTAAGGCTGGCTTTGTTGGATTATTAAGCAGACAAAGATTAGAAGAGCATTACTTGAAAAGTAAGACAATTGCTAGGGAGAACTGGGTTTCTTGATGTGAAACATGCAGGTATTTATCCTGACAGAATGGCTGAGGCTTGCTGTTTCAACAGATTTCTTCTCAGAGCTATCAGCAGTAGGAACAGTAAGAGTACAGAGTTCTGTTACACTCGCTGTGTTTTACCAGTCGCATTTAGTTAAACTGCTGTGAGGTGTGTCACACTTAGACTGTATAGCTCTTAGCTGTTACTTGAGTGCTTAACGTAAGTAGGGTTTAATTTCTCAAATACAGCATAGTTATGTACAGTTGTCTTTTGTGTTCATTGCATGCTGCAGTTAAAGATTGTACAGTGTTCCTTACATCATGTTATGTCTTCAGGTTTGGAAGATGGTTTTTCTAGTTGCAGGATGGGATTTTTGAAATGCCCAAAATTTAGTGGTGTGATATTTCAGCAAAACAGTGATTGTGTTCATGTTATGTTGGTGAGGGGAAAACCCCCTGATTTTCTTCTGTCCTGATCACATGCTTCTTGAATAGAAAAGTTTTGGCACGTTACCTAGCGCAACAAATCAACTGAATAAACCAAGAGCTGTTATCATTGATAAAGGTTTATGGATATTTTTTTCTGGTTCATCTGACTGATGAATTGGTTAGTTGCTGTTTTATTTACTTGTTCTAATTTTGATTCATGTTTTCTAATGTTGCAGATCATGAGTCGGTTCAGTGGTGTTATGACAACTTCATTAACTACAGGTCCCTGATGTCTGCAGACAATGTACGCCAACAGCTGTCACGAATCATGGATAGATTTAATTTGCCCCGTAGAAGCACAGATTTTACCAGCCGAGACTATTACATCAACATAAGAAAGGCATTAGTTACTGGGTATTTCATGCAGGTATGTGTGTATTCTCATAGGGAACTTAGTTCAGTGTTTATGTGGCTCATAACGTTAGTATGGTTGTTATAATCTGCTAAAGCTTAATAAATGTTACTTAAATCATACATATCTAACTATATTGCCACCTAGTCTTTGTCAGGTTGCGAGGTGATGACTCAAGTAGCATGTTCTTTAGTCAAATGGAAAAGAAATTGTAGGCAATCTTACTTGTGTATCAAAATCTCGATTCTGGCATGACCATTCAGGAAGTAACTACATAAAACATTTCAAAGTAACTGCAGAATATGTAGATCTAAAATTATTTGTAATCTGATACCAAAGGAGAAGTATAGTGGTATATAAATATGAAAACCACATGATCTTTACAGAAAGAGAGTATTTTCTTCTGTGTATTTTTCCATATTTATATTTCACTTTCCGATTACATGAGTCAGACACTGGAGCAGTTCTGTAATCTGTAATGTGCTGTCACCTGCACGCTTTGCATTTCAGGTTAAGCATGGCCCAAGCTAGAATGCAGGCTGCTTGGGCTTTTGTTTGTTATTTTTTTGTTTGGCTTTGGTTTGTTTTTTGGGTTTTTTTCCCTTAGTCCCATCATGCTGTGTTTTTTCTCTTCAATATTCATCGTTAGGACTGCTAGTGTGTCTTTGCTGGCTCTTGCAGGTACAGAACGTGAATTGTCATCCTCACTGACTCTGGACTGTTGTGATAACACTTTTCCTAGCAAAAATGCATTTTGACACATCTCTGCTAGAGCCTAATATCTCACTTCTGGAGAGCACAGTTTTATCTTTAAGAGGCTGACCAGTGCCCATGGCATTTCCTGATGTTTCCTTGGGCTGTGCTCTCATGGTGTTTGAACACAAACACTTGCCAGTTGGTCAGCACTGTGCAGGTGAGGATGGTACAGGCCTGACAAGTGCTGCACTTACACACCTGAACTGGCGCACAGACTTGGGCACCCTGTAAATTGCCCCTGCCAAGTGCTGTCTCCAGGGCTCAGCCAGACAGTCTGCATCAGAAACATGTTTCCTGGGTTTTCAGAATACAGAAATACTAATGTCAGCAACTGCATGTCACTGTAATGCAAAAGGGAGATTATGGCTGTTGGCTGGTTTTAAATATTAAAATGGTTCTAAAGCCTTGCTTGCTGTAACCTTTCAGACAAGCAGGCTGTAACTGTGTTCAGTCCTTGAATTTGGGACATGTTTTCTGCATATTTCTAGGCGAACGCTTCAGAACGCATTCTCACCTACACCTTTAATGCTGTAAATGTTCTGAAAGACAAAGAACAGTTCAGCATTTCATTTTGGGCCCCAGGCAGGTCTGAGTGCCACAGCTGCACTTTGTTTGGCACCATACCCCATGCCTTCTTTCACTTAATTGGACCTGTGGGGAGGTCATGTACTTGGAAGTTGGTGTGCTGTCAGTTTGTTCTATGTTACTTGGAGTGAAACTTCCCCTAATTGGTGTTTTCGTATTAGAAGACACTTATTCCCATGGATGGGGAGCTGCACCAGTGTTGGTGCAAGTAGATTTTTTGGTCTGTGTGTTTTAGGAGTTAAAGATCTGACTTAGTAATTTTGCTCTGAATAGAGTAGTAAGTAGGCTTATGCAGATGAAAATTAAAGCCTGTCCAGAAGTCTCCTTGGGCTTCCATGGTCAATAGGTTGTTTACCACCTCCCTCACCCAAAATGCCTAATCGAATTTTTGGCGTGTATCAAGAGATAGCTATAGCAGACCTTTAGAAACTATTTGGAGTGGAAGCCATTTCAGCAGTTACTCTTCTGCTTTAAAGTGTTTCAGTCCATTTTAGTTTGTTTCTTCAACTCTTTAAACCTCCATGATAGTGTGATACCTATTTGACCTTGACTCTGAACCTTCTGTGATGAATTCCACATTGCTTTAAGTAACCTTCAATAGAAAAAATTTAAATACTCAGATGTTATTTACCAGCAGCTGAAGTACTTAAAATTGTAGTCTGTATACACATTACAACCTCACCGAGCCAATATTCAGGTTGTAGCATTTGGGGGCTCTTGTTCAGAAAACCTTAGTAATGAAATGCATACATCATCCTTTGTTCTCTTAGTACAGAACATGTGTGGAATTCCAAGTGTGGGCACTTGCAAAATGTGTGCATGTACTGTAGATAGTTTCTGCATGTAAAGGTCTGTGGACAACACATGGCAGAAGTTGATTCTTCAAACTTTCTAAATGTAAAAACGCAGTGTGAAGTGGAGAAAGCAGTAGCAGCCATTGTCCTGGAACAGTTTTCATTTGCTGCATTGTTTTATACTTCGGTAGCTACCTACTGTCCTAAAACCAGTCATAAAATTTCACTATAGAATTTTCTGTACTAATCAAGACCTCCGGTTTATGTCAGACAGTATAGGCTTGTGGTAATACTGGTTATGTAATCAGTACTAAGTACTGTATGTTTACCTGCCTTCAGTTGTGTGTCAGAGACAGATAAATGTGGAATTTCTGCTGGTGATGAATCATCTCTTTACTCTTCATGTTTAAATGCAAATTTGAATTCCAGTAAGTCTGCCATAGACAAGCAAAGTGAATAGTAAAATAATTTAAAACTGTCAATAGTTCAGTGTATAGTATAGAACTTCTGGAAAGATAGATATTGACAAGAAGTTAAATGTCTTAAAAATTTTTTTGCTGTGTCTCAGATTTCTTCTAGTTTATATAATGCAAAACTTTTTAAAATAACTTTCTATATTGCACATCAGAATATGCAAAGTATATGTAAAATACAGCAAGGGTGATGCTTGCAAAAAGAAGTACTGATTTCTCAATGTTTTTTTCTGGATTTAGGCTGTTGTAGAAAGGGAGAGGAATTGGCATATGAACTAGGTATAGCTTATTTCTCCTACTTCTGTTAAGTAAGCATGTTTTATAGAAACATCTAAATAGGATAAATACTGTAGCTTAGTGTTAGCAGGGGATAAAGTAAGTCACAAGAATAGGTAACTCCTTAATGGAGGCTTATCCCTGATATCCATTGAAAACTAAGCTTAGAAGTGTTAATAGTAGCTGAAGTAACTGTGGTAAAGACTGAGCAAAAAACAGTTATACTACAGAAAGTAAGCTAAGGAAACAAAACAGAATTGGAAAAAGCAAGCAAATGACAATATCTTTAGGATGGGTCATCTTCCTCTTAGTGATTTTGTTTTTTACCAGTTGTCAAAAGCAGCCTAGGTTTTTATCACTGTATTTTCAGTCTAGTATTGAAGACAGAACAAGAACTGATAGTTGAAAATTTAAATCATAATTTAAAGGTGGAAGCAAGTCCTGTGGTGTTTTCAACAAAGAATGGGTTGGGTTGGAAGGGACCACAGTTGGATCGTTTGATCCAATCTCTCTGCTTAGAGTCATCCTAGAGCACATGGCACAGGATTGTGTTCAGCCAGTTTGGAGTATATCCAGTGAGGGAAACCACAAACTCTCTGGGCAGTCTCTTGCAGTGCTCTGTCACCGTACAGTCAAGAAGTTCTTCGTCATGTTCAGATGGGACTTCAGTCAGTTTCTGTCTGTTGCTTCTTGTCCTATTGCTTGGCACCATGGAAAAGAACCTGGCTCTATCCTCCTGCCACCCTCTCTTCAGATACTGATAGGCACTGATGAGGTCCCTCTTCTCAAGGCTGAACAGGCCCAGCTCCCTCAACCTTTCCTCATAACAGAGGTGCTCCAGTCCCTTCATCATCTTTATAGCCCTTCTATGCACCTGCTCCAGGGGCTCCATGTCTCTGTTGTACTGAGGAGCCCAGATCTGGACACTCCAGATGGACCTCACTAGGGCTGAGCAGAGGAGCAGGATCACCTCCCTCAACCTGCCAGCAATGCTCTTCCTAATGCACCCGAGGATACCATTGGCCCTCTTGGCCAGAATGGTATTAAGATCAAGCTTGGAATCTTTCTTGGGAGATGTGACTTAGTCAAACACAAGCTATATATATCATGGTCATTACGAAGGATAAACTTAAATGACCAGTACAGGAAGTTAGATGTCAGATGTTTTGTGTTCTAATTAAAATCTCATTCCTGGTGCTACTCAGTCTTTGGTGCTTGTTTCTTGTATGGAATTATGTATATTTTGAAGTCTTCACATAATCAGTCTCCTACAATAATAGAATGGTAATAAAATAAACCTATGACATGAAGGTGATCACTGGTGCATTTAATAGTATTCATTTTGCTCTTCGAGAATGCAGAAGAATGGTGTAAAACTTTTTAATAGCTTCAGAAGTACTCTTGTGTGTGCTGCAGGCAGAAATTTTGGAAATCCAGGCAACTGCCGGGGTGCCTTTGGTGCATGCTAACATTCTTTTGTCAGAAAGAACAAGAAACAATCACTTCTCTGAACTGTCTGTCAGGACTAGCATGCCACAATGTGTAGCCTTAAATCTAAAATGGCTGGATATTGTGATACTATTCCTGCTTTTGACCTTCCAAGTGCATTTGGATTTAGTGTTATTGTTTGACTGAAGACCCCTGATTTTGCCCTTTAGGTTCAATGATGTGATAGCTAATAAATAAGCACAAGCATACTTAAAATTTTAGAGGAGGGTGTGTAATTCTTGATAAAATTGTGATTAGAACTTGAAGTAAAACATTTTCCTCTGGTGGTACGTGCCACTGTTTCCATGTGGGTTTGTCATGTTCATAAAAGCATTATAATTGTCTCTAAAGCATCAGCCAGATGGGCTTTCTGGGGCTGCAGAGTAATCTGTAGCAGAGATACATGGGCTGGCTTGGCACTTGACTATTCTTTTAGAGTCATGTCCAGATAGCCTAAATCTTTGGTGATCTTGGGGTTCAGGTATGTTTTGTAGTATCTTGCTTGCTACCACTACTCATCAAAAAATGAACCTATTTCCTAGACATACTTTGTATGATCCTGTGGTTTCTGTGGAAGCTTATGCTTTTTATACTCCGAAAAATATCACAGAATGGTTGAGGTGAAAGGGCCCTCTGGAGGATATCTGGTCCAACTACCCCTGTATTTACAGGCATTGGTATTATGCATGCCAGGGTTTCAGAGGAGTGATATAAACTACCTCCCATTTGTCCTTGTTTGCTCCCTTATGTCAACCTTGGTGCTTGCCTGAGCCCATTCTGAATTCTTTCAGCTCAGTGACCTGGCAGGCCACTTAGAGAGTGGAAGCAAGAATGGGCTCAGTCAGCTGTGCTGGAATAGTGCAGACCAGGAGTGAGCAGGAAAATGCAGCAGCTGGCAGATCACCATGGCTTGCTGTGGAGCCATAGCTTCACTGTGTATTTCCCCATAGAGTTGCTATCACTGATCCTGAAATTCTTTACCAAGGTGTGTGCCAACAAGCACACTTTGTAGAAACATCTGAAGAGGATAAATACTGCAGCTCACTGTTAGCTCAGGATTGAAGCCAGTCACAATAGTATGTAAGCACCTAAAGGTGGCTTATCCCCGATATCAACAGTCTAAGGAAGCGTTTTCTTCATTATTGGGGTTATTTCAATTCTTGTCCTTCCCTGGAAATGAAGAGTTAACTGTACATTTCTGTAACATTTGTTTTTCTTTGAGTATGCTTCAGAATGACGCAAAGACAATAAGAAACAACTGTACCATTATAAATGACATGGAAAAGGACACTGTATTTGGGAAAGGTAGATTATTAGACTTTACTGTTTTAATAAGCGTGGGTGAGACTGAGGTGCTGAAGGTAAACTGTATTGAATTTAACAGCACACTTGTCTAGAATGAATCCTAAATAATGCATTGTTCTGTCAATTTCTAGGAAGAGCTAGAACAGGTGAAACAGATACTTCTGTATGCATGTGGACTTTTGTTCCGAAAAATGAAACTGATTTTTAAACAAAACTTCTTTTGAAAAAAATTATAATCCCACAGCAAGGTGTGCTGTGTTTGTGCTAGGCCTGTGACAGATGAGTGTCTGGCCTAGTCTGTTTGCACCTATACTGCTATTTAATTTTACAGGTGGTGTATTGAGTTGAACAAAATTAAGCCTAAATCATAACAGGCAGTGTGCTGTTAATCTCTATGTAAAGGAACCTCTTTTGGCTTCCCAGAGTTGAAATAAAGTGTAATCTCTAAAATCTTGAGTGACAAAATTTGCAAATTATTGAAGTACTTTGTTCTACTCTTAAAACGTGTTCTGGATATTACTTTCGTAATATATAAAAGAGAAGCACTTTCTAAGTAATTTCTTACTAGAGAGATACTCTGGCTTAAAATTTGATGTAGCTATTGCTTTAGAAGACCTGGGGTTTTAATCTATGAGGTGGAATTCACTCTTGACTAGGAAAGAAAAAAAAAGTGAAATATACCTAGGAATTTAAGAAAACAAGGAAGTACACAGTCTGTATTAAAGGAAAACAGCTAATAATGATCTTATTAAAAATGTGTCTTTTTGATGTCTTTCAGCCATTGTCCAACCTGTTCAATCTTTTCACTCTGTGTGTGTGTATATATATAAATATGAGATGAGGTTATTTTCAATTACTGGTATCAAAGGGTTAATTGTAGTTACTTGTTCTGTTAGATTAGCTGTTTGTACAGAGGATATCATTCTAAGGATAACTTGTCTGCTTTACCAAATCTTAATGAGCTAGGTATCGGAGCATCTTGGCAAGGCAGGCATTATTCCCTTTCATAGAGTGAGAAGCTTAGTCAGAGGGAGGTTAATTGATTTTCACCAAGGTCACAGCACAAGTGTATTGCTGAACCTACATTTTCCAGCTCTGAAGCTGGTGCTGTAGCAAGACCCGTCTCATAAAAGGATAACATTGTAGCTTACTGGTCCCACAGTGGCTACTGCAAATGAAATGCTTGAAGCAGATGTCTGTAGTAGACCACAGTTGGCTTTATGTGATGTTGCAGACCTGTCCAGTATATGTTCCCTTCCAATACTTTGTGTTTGCATTGCTGCTGTTCTAATAATGATTATTCTCTTTGGGTGATAATTATTTTTTGTATGTTGCTTGAATTGTGTTTCAGAATATACACTTAACCACGGTGGTTAGCAAAAACATCTGGCATCTTGATTGTGTGTATAAAAAAACATGAATAGTTGAAGTGGTCAAGTAATGTGCCAAATTTAGATGAGGTTTGAAAGTTGGGATAGTATGTTTTGAATAGAACACTTAATCAGCTTGAAATGGCTTCATTTAAAAATTGGCTGTGTTAATGAAATAATGTCTTTTTATTTAGGTGGCACATTTGGAGCGAACAGGGCATTACTTAACAGTAAAAGATAACCAGGTGGTGCAGTTGCATCCCTCCACTGTTCTTGATCACAAACCAGAATGGGTGCTGTATAATGAGTTTGTCCTTACAACGAAGAATTACATCCGGACATGTACAGACATCAAGCCAGAATGGTAAGCCAGAGTCTTGCAACAGTCATGACCTACTGTAGAGTTCTTGGAGTTTTTTGTCCTTTTTTTAAGTTGAGGTAATTCTTTTCGCTTTCCCTGAAGCTAGTTTTACAAAAGTGGTTTGAGGAATGTTAATGGTATGGACTTGAGATCTTGTAGATGACTAAAGATTTTCTTTGTGGATACTTGTGCCTGTTCGTGGGTTTTGCGTTTAGACCTCTGATGCCTGGACTCTGTATGCAGCTTGACTTAGAACAGCAGCTTCAAAAAGCCTGGAGGTGCTTGGAGTTGAGAGGTTTGGGGGTATGTCCTAGCACCCACTTGCATGCCTGAGTTAGGAAATGCCAGTACCTTGCTATCAGTGCTTCTGTTCTCAAGATCTGGGACTTCCTTTGTCTGATGTTTTCAGAAGGCTCTGAACAGCATTTCATGCTTTCTTAAAATTCTGAGGTGATAATAGTGATACAACTCATGATATTTATTCATCAACAGAGTATTATCAAGGAAGTCAGAAGCCTGAATCTCTGCAGACAAGCAGAGTTCTGAAGCATCTTGCTTGTCTTTAAGGCTGTACTTTAACTGCCGGGTTGTACTAAGCTTTGGGGACATGGGAAGCTCTTCAGTTGGTGAAATTTTACTGTTGTGTAAGAGGAGTTTGGATTCATAAGCTGGAAAACACAGCATATATAATTAAATATATATATAATCTGTAGTATCTTAATGTACAATGTGTTTGAATCCCGGCTTAGAAATCTTGTTTCAACAAACACTGTCTAGCCTAAAGCAGGATCCTATGGCCTTGGTTGGATTTTTAAGTTTAAAATGGCTACGGCTGAACTGTACTCTGACGCAAAACACGGATGTTTGCATTGACTTCTGTGGCTGACGGACTCTGACATTAAGCGGTGGCTCTGGCTGTGTGGGTTACCATGGCAGGTACTGAAGCAGCAGCAAGAGTCTGTAAGGGGCATATGGCCAAACAGGAGCCTCTCCTGAGACTTGTGTGTGTGCTTTTTGCTTTGGACTTAGACATTTGCTCAGGATGGCACCGCTATTTTAAATGCGTGAGCATGTGTGTAAACTTCAGTTAGTCTTAAAACTGCAGAATGAGCTGAAAATAATGGATAACCTTCGTTTCCTTCAGTTGTAGAATTTCTGTAAGGTGCATCTTAAAGTTTGATTATCAGTAACAAGCTTTTCCTTTTTTGACAGGCTGGTGAAAATTGCCCCTCAATATTATGACATGAGCAATTTTCCACAGTGTGAAGCAAAGAGACAGTTGGATCGCATCATTGCCAAACTTCAGTCCAAGGAATACTCACAGTACTGAATTTATGCTTTGAACTGAAGTTATTCAGAGGACAGCTTTAAGAGATGAAAGGATTCAAAGTTCAAGTTGTGCTCTTCACTTTGGTTCAATAATGGCCTTTATTTGAAAGCTTTTTAATTTTTCTTTACAGTAAATATTCCATTCTGATTTCATAAATTAAACATTTATGCCTCCCTTTTGTGTTGACACTGTAGCTCATACTGGAAAAGCTAATCAATGTTTTGCAGTTTATTGAAAGTAGTTCTATATATAACAATGTTATAAGCATTTCTTTAGAAATGGTTGAAAATGCTTCTAAAAATGTGATTATCGACCATGGTATGCATGATCGTTGTAATTGTTGACATTCCTTTTAGAAGTTGTGAAATGTTACAACTTGTGCTTCTGTAGACACAATCTTTGGCTTCAGTACAAGGGTACTGACTTCAATAAAGTCTATTTATACTAATTTTGTGCCACAGTATGTCAGTATTTCTGTTGTTCTGATTGAAATATGAGAAGCCCATTTAGTCTCTCATTAAACTGCTGTCTGATTGACATGGCAGTAGTTTAATATTTTAATATTTAAAGTGCAGATGTTTAAGCAGCACAATGATGATATAATATGATGCATACAATGTTGATCCCTTGCAAACTTGTTAAAATTATTTAGGAAAAATGAAAATGCATGCAGATGTGTTAGGAGAATGCTTTCTTCCAACATAGCCCAAAATATTTCTCAGACAGAACTGTAGTAGCGTGTCCTATAAAGTAAAGGGTGTATGGCCAGGTAGAAATTGCCCTGCTGGGCAATGTTCAGGTACTGTTTAGGATCAACGCAAACAATAGCATAAGTGACACTGTAGGTCAAATCACACTGCACTGTTGTAATTTTGTAGTGATTTTTTGTGAAATATGATTTGACAGCATAATCCCATGGGGAATTTGTAGTAAAATTTGATCAGAAGGCTGGAGCACCTCTCTTAGGAGGACAGGCTGAGAAAGTTGGTGGTGTTCAGCTTGGAGAAAAGAAGGAGGAGACCTTATTGTGGCCTTAAAATACCTCCAGATGTTTTAGAAGAAAGAGTGGGGTTTTTTACCAGGGCCTATGGTAAAAAATTTTACCAGTGACAGGGCAAGGGCCAGTGATTTTACTCTAGCAGAGTGTAGATTGAGATTTGACATAAGGAAGAAATTTGTCACTGTGAAGGTGGTGAGGCACTGCAGCAGATTGTCCAGAGAAGTTGTGGGTGCCCAATCCCTGGAGTTTTCCAGGTCAAGTGGGATGGGGCTTTGAGCAGCCTGGTCTAGTGGAAGGTGTTCTTGCCCATGGCAGGAGGGTTGGAACTAGATGATCTTTAAGGTCTGGTTGAACCCAAACCATTCTGTGGTTTAATGAATTTGATCAGATTTCAATTTTTCCCTCCCCCTGGAATACACTGAGCTTTGGTCCTTCTGCCAAAGAGCAGCTGGATCAGCTCTTGCTGAAACTGGTTCCCTTAGGAAGAGGGGTGTGCTGTTGTCATGCTGTAAGGCTGAAGCAAAAATAGGTTATGTTTGCAGAGCTGGTAACTAACCTCAGACTAATTTTAAGCACTGATATTTGGGGTACCCTATCCTATATAGCAGGGGGCTATAAAATTACTTGGAATAATTTGAGGATTTTCTTCCAGTTCCAACTTTTTTTTTTAATTGCTGTTTATATGATGGGGAGTAGAGAAGTTTTTAAAACTTTGTTAGCAACTGAAATAGTAATAGTGAAGATAAAAATGTCAGATGATTAAAATTTGGATTTATTATACGCAGTGGGACTTGGGAGTCTGTCTTGGGTTTGCTAAGTGAGAGGGAGTGTGAGATGAGTCTGGACTTTCCTGCCCTACCAAACCATTTTCAGTAGGAAGGAAGGAAAGAGCTTCACTCTGCATAAAATGTTGAACTGGATTGTATTTTTGACTGCAGTTAGAAGGGATTTTATTTAAAGCAGGAATTCTGAACTTCTTAAGCAACTGGATTTCAAACTAGTATTGCTGAACATGCAAGTGTTAGTTTTGCAAATTCTTGCTCTAGGATGACTCGGGCTGGATATGTGGGGTTTCCTGATTACTTGCTTATCCTCTATTTGGGGAGCAGAGGGGGCTGCTTTGTGCAATGCTGAAAACTGGCTGCTCCCCAGGTAAGAATTTCTCTAGTATTTGTGTGCAGCCTTCAGCTGAACAGTGTAGAACCACCTTCTGCATGACTTTCCCTAGGTCTGGCAAGGGCCACAGAAAATTCTCTGCATGAAATGCCTCAGGGACCCCAGAACCAGCTGGCATCAGCTGCTGTAGCTTGGGTCCTTGGGGATAGGGGAAGCAGATGGCTATGGCTGTGAGTGGAACTTGACACAGGAGAGACGTTGGCTTGTTTTTGGTGCTTTTCTTTTTCCTTGAATTGTCATACCCACAAGCTCAGCTTGGGCTGTGACAGCTGACCTGGGATCTTTCACTCTGCTCTGCCTTTGCTACCAGGAATGCAAATACTACTGGCCAAACTCATGTCGTCTGACAGCTGTGCAACCCTGCCACCTTCCAATTAGGCTGGTGACACCTGGGCTTAATTGGAAGGCTGGTGGTGTTCCAGCTGTCACCAGGGACAGAGCAGGCCTGGTGCCCCCACCCCTCCTGTGAGCAACAGGAAACAGCTTTCCTGCTGGGATGCTGATGGAATCTGGGGGGATAGTACTTCAGGAAGACATGGAAGCCTTGACACCTGGAGAACCTATTGCATTTGATACTTGCATGACACTTGTGTATTCCTGAAAAACACTCCCCTTTACTGAAGAACTGACAAACACAGCACTCGAAATACTTGGGTTTAGGACTACAGCATTTTCTTATAGGGGACTGTGTGTGCTGCATATGGAGTCATTCCTTCGCAAAGGATCGAGTAGTGGAGAATGGCCCCGGGGTCGGAGTGGCTTTGTGCAGGTGTGCTGCCCAGTACTCATCTCAACTGAGGGCATTCAGGCATTCAGGGCAGAAACACAGACTCACTTAAATCACTGTGGATACCTTAGAGTTACTGCAAATCTCACTTTTGATGTAATTTTAGAGCCATATAGCAATGGGAGGGTAGCCAGGTGTCTAAGGAGTCACTCTCTATCTCTGAAGGAGTAATGACAGGGACAGTAGGGCTTCTTGAAGAAAGATGTTTCCTGACTCCTAAAGGGAAGCTGTATCAGGAGCTGCCTCCTTAGCTACTGCTGTCTCTGGTACAGCAGATGTGTGCAGAGGAACTTGGGTTTGAGAGTAGCTCTGGGTTTTTTTAAGTTCAGTGTTAACAGGTAAAACCTTGTTCCCATTTTTCTGATGGGAGAAATGTCAAGGTTGCCCAGAGAAATAAAGAGACCAAGAAGGAGGCGTAGGAATTAGACTGCTTTATCTATGAGCATGGGGAGGCTGCTGCCTCCCTCTTAAACACGTTAAAAATACTCGCAGCTCTGCCCATCATCAGAGCTCTGGCTGCTTGTCCTTACATACTTTTGCAGAATGCAGTAAATAAGGGGAAAAGTTGGAAATCAGGAGTTTGCTGGCGTCAAATAGAAATTCAGTTTCTTCTGTTTTGTTCTGTGAAAAGCCACAACTGACTACAAGACACTGGGGCTCTTTCTGCTAGTCTGTGGAGTGACGGTTCCCAGGTAAAGTACAGAGCTGCCCTGAGCGGCTGCAGCATTTGCTGTTCTGCTGTGTTCTCTGCCTCAGTGATGCCACTTCAGAGTGTTTAGACTGCTAGCCAGGGAGTTCGTGTGTTTTGGAGTAGAGAGGAACTGCTCCTTAGGATTAACTGGTTATCTGCTTTGGAACAATCTAAAAGGAAAAATGATGTGTTGTTTACTTAGAGTGATCTTTTTATCACAGACATTCTGATGTTTTTTGAAAATATTTGGTTTGTATATAATAAACTATTTATAGTGTGGGACTTTTGAAAATATGGATTAGATGACAGGAAAACAGTACTAAGTCAAAGGAGTATATTTTTTGAAAAGAGGAAGTCTTCTGTCTTAATTGTGCTGCTGTGTAATACCTCAGAGCAGTAAAGGGTTAGTATTGACGTGAGGTAGTAACTGTATTTAGGTTTGTTAGACACAGAGGTAGTTACTAATGGCTAAGTAGATGTGATTAGGTGCATATCTTCATTATGGAGATACAAAGAAGCAACCAGTTAATACTGTGTTTAGATTTGTAGGGATTTTATAGCACTTAGAATTTTTGTCAGGGAATAGAATAAATGGTGACTCCATGCTTTGCCACATTCTGATGTCATAAAAGCCCCTGAACTCTTGCTTTTGGGAGATCTGTAGGTACTGCAGTGCTAAAGACAGATGCTGACGGTCCTTTGGGGTTTACAGGAACGTCTTCGTTCTTTGGACCTGTGCCCATTCATGGAAGTTAGAGAGTAGCTGGTGTGGGCCAGCCTGGGTTGGTACGTTCTGTATCACCACCTCCCATTTTGGCATCAGGGTTTGTGACATAGCTTTGGTTTGTGATGTGTAACTTTCAACCTGCACTGCTACACAGTGCATACTGGAAACTGCTCATTATTTGCCATAAGAAATGCAGCTTAAAGTGAAATTAGCTTTCACTCTGTCATTTGAAAAGATACTGCAGCAAAAGTTAAAGGGCAAAGAGTTTTCCTTCCATCCAGTCCAGCTACAATTATTAATTTGTAATCAGATTGCTCTAGTTCATTTCTGATAACATATAGCAATAAAAAGCCATACCCCACACCATGACAGTAGAAAGCAGAGAGTTATATTCTAAAGTACGCAAATTTATTCACTTACTGTAGTTTTTGAGTAGACATTTATCTTGGTTTTAGAACAGCTGAGAGTTTTAATAATAAACATATTTTACTATTAGAAGTATAATCGTACTCTGGTAGTTTGTTGACCTTTCAAAATTATTTAACTTACTCTGGTAGTTTATTGACTAAAATTATTTGACTTCATGACTATGTATGTGACATGAGATTTATGTGAAGCAGAGGGGAAAAATGATCTACTTGGTCAACCTAGTTCATTTTTCTACTAGTACCTCTGGTGGCTTTGTTTTGGGGTGTGTATGCTTCCTGGAACTGTTCCTAGAACTGGGCATTGGTTCCCAGTAATACAAATGCCTCATATTACTAAGCTTGAAACAAGCAGCTTTAAAACCAGAATGAAACCATTATGAGAGCATTTGCCCCTCTCTTCACTTTTCCTTTCACAAATGACAAGCTTGGGCTGCCTCTTAATTGGCACTGATGCATTTGAGATAAGTGGTTGGCATCAAGGAGATCCAAGCTTCCATTATCAAGGGATTAAACTAAATATGGTAACAGCAGTAAAATAACATTCCTGTAGCAGCAGTAACAAGACTAGTTTTGCTGATTGTAGGTGTTCTGACCTTACAGCTTCAACTCAAATATAGTGGTTTCTCAGGAACACAATGTATGTTGGACAGATGATAAAATAATTTTCATTTGTGTACATCTCAGCTCTGAGTGGCTCTTCCAGCTGTGAAAGCTATGCAGTAGTTTTGTTGTATAGAAAAATAAAACATAGCACAAATTAATGTTGATAATAAATATTTCTTGTGGCTTTAAATGTGTTATTTTGGGTTGGTCTTATTCCTTTAGCTAAAGTAGGCCTCTTGCCTTCCATTTGAATTAAGTGTTTATTTTGTGAGCCTATTCCATTCATGTTCCCAGCCTCATTGCTTCCAGCAGCATAAACAATAAACACTTAGAGCATCGGCTCTTACTGGGCTCCATTGAGTGGAGGGCTACTGGCGGACGTATTTCCTGAATGCCTTGTCTATTTAAATATTCAGCTGTGTAGTTAAACCACTTTTTCTTATATTAATGAAGTTTTAACCTCAAAAATATCAACCTTTTCAGCTTTATGAAGATGCTAGTGTTTGCTATCAAAATTTGTGTATGACTTTAAAGACTTACAGACTAAATTTGACCTTTAAACCTTAGAATGGTATCTTTGAGGTTGTTTCATTTTGCATGTTGAATAACAAGTAACTGATAAGCCTTTACTGGGACAGGGATAGTGTCGTTCTTTTAAAGACATTATTGCCCTGTGAACCCTTCCTGAAAGGCTTA
This sequence comes from Corvus kubaryi, assembly GCF_017639235.1. Lineage (NCBI taxonomy): Eukaryota > Metazoa > Chordata > Aves > Passeriformes > Corvidae > Corvus > Corvus kubaryi. Next base: position 14,056,508 of record NW_024582073.1, read on the forward strand.
CAATTTGTACAGAAAGGCTTATAATTTGTACAGCAGCAGCAGCAGGTTTGAAGCAGTGAGTCACGACATGTTTCTCTAAGCAGCTGTCCAAGAGAGCATTGACAGCTTTGTTCCAATGCGTTACTGGTTATACAATATAATGGAGGTAAACTCAAATTACTGCTACTTCTACATACTTTAAACAAATAATTTGATTAAGAGCAGAAATCAAATATAAGAATTGGCAAGAATTTAAAATTCCAGTCTTGATGTTCACAATATATACCCTGTTTGTTGAAAACTGACATTTAATATTCTGTAAATTTATGGGCAATGAACAGTTTCTCCTTATAAGCAAACAAGTATTAAAGTGTTTCTGCTCTAAAGCTCCTTGCTGGACTTGCTGCTATGTAAATCCAAACACTATTTAAATGTCTGTTCTCTGCATTCTCAAGCATTGTCATATACAAGGTTGAACAGTAATGTGGTGGTTCTGACTCCTCTGCAGCCTACGGAAATCCTGCTTGTTTCTGGAGAATTATGGAAGGAAAAGTGAATAGGAAAATACCACTTTGAGATCTCATTCATTACATTTTTTCTTCACAAAATAATTGCCTGTAATGGATATTATTTTTCAAGTAAAGCTTAAGGATCCAAATGTTTGTAGTCTACTGGCTTGATACGAGACTAATGTTTAGATCTCTCATTAGGTACAGGGAGGTCTCAGAAATTAATTTGCTTTTATTTTTAGCAAACTAATTTGATCATAAAAACAACTCTATAAATGCTGGGTTTTCTAGGAGTAGAATTTCCTAAATGAGGAACAAAGCAGCAAATCTTTGTTCTTTCTACTTAAAAAACATTGAAAAAACCTGCTTTGAGAAAAACAATTTCCCTTGATTTTGGTCAATATGTAAAAAAAAACGACATGGGCTTACAAGCTGCAAAACCATTTCTGGTACAAATGGCTGCCTAGGTTTTCTCCTAGCAAGGTTTGTTTTTCTTAATTGGCTCAAATATGATATCACTGAAGAAATCCAAAGTTAGTGTTCTGTCAAAACCCTTTGAAATATCTATCAATTATTTCTGAAGCTTTGCTGCCTCTTTGTGGTATTTCTTGTGTAAAAATGGAATTCTGTATTGATCAAAGCTTTTCTTGGGATTGTGCAAACGACAGTTAAATGCAATTTCCCCAAGTTCTACCCTGTGTGGCTGGGAGTCTGTCTTCCTCCCTCCTCCACGTTCCTTCCCATGTGATAAAGCGTATAGTACCAAAGGAGTAGCCAAATATTGTTTGAATCTGTAATACAGTTTGTGATGGGAAGGTGCTACTGCTTTATCAATGAGCTTTGAAGAATGTGCTGAATGATGCAACCTCCTGCTTTTTTCATTATCTGAGCACTGATGAGATCTCCTCACACCTTTCAGTACATCAGTCCTTAGACAACATCTTTACCGTGACTGATAAAATAATGCTGAGTTCACTCCTTTTTTATCACTCAGTAGTTTGCTAACGAGCTGAATGTACCCAGAAGAGTAGCTGGGGGGGTTCTCAGATGTAAAGATACATACACTAGAGGCAGGGACTCATGACAAACCAACCGTCTTGATTCTTGCTAATTTGGGTTATTCTAGGATTCCCCCCCACCTCTGATTAGTTACTTCATAACTATAATCACAGAAACATAATCACAGGAATGTTATTTTGGGGAAATTATAATCTGATAGAGCTTTAGCAATTTATTTACATTGTTAATTGGTGGTGAGGCTATAAAAGTTATGAACTACCTCATAAGTTCATGCCTACTGACATTTGAATGGCATGTATTCACTGGCTGTTATTTATAATTTTGGGGGTATTGAACTGATGGAGATTACTCATGTTGAAAAGCTGCTGGAAGGCCTGAACTAGGAATTAAATTATCATAGTGGCTTCATTTTGTTAACAGTCTCATTGAAAATATCTTGCTTGCAGGACAATCAAACTCATCAGTGTTCTGCTCTTCCACTTCAGTAGACAAAGTTTTAATCAGTGGCACACTTGATCTTGCAGAATTCAAGGAAAATAATTTCCTGCATTTTTGAGATGAGCAAAATTCATGTAATCTAGCTTTAAAATTCCTGTCACTTTTTTTTTCCTTTTTGAATAATCAGCTTTACTTCATTCACTTGCCTTTTTCATGTAACTTCAATTATCGGGATGACCCAATACTTAGATGGAATTAGCTCATGGATGAAGAGCAAGCAACTGAATCTGAACTCAGGCAAAGCAAATAATAGAGTGATGGTGAGATCAAAACATATGAAAAAAGTACCGTTTTCTCAGTGGTTGTATATTTTCGATTGGTCTTTGCATTTAGATGGCTTTACAGAACCTCGTCACTCATTTCTGATGGTTTTACATAGCAGCACTGAAAAATAGTTTTCTACTGTCCTTTTTTTTCTTGGAGCTGCTATCCTATCTTAGCAGTCATCTAGCTTCAATTATTTTTTTGGCTTTTGGATGAAGCACAACAGCATATGCAATCTTCACCATCTAGCAAACTTAGAAAAATGAGTTGCATTCCAGGCCTTGATTTTCTTCTTCAAAACTTACAGCCTGAACTCAGCTCTGGGATGGAGACCAGGAGTGCCAAAGCCAGTGTCAGTTACTTCTTTGGTGTAACTGAACTTTCTGAAATAAGGGTATAACCTGTTTGTGTAGTAACCACAAGAGGTTTTTTTTAATGGTGGTGTGTAGCTGAAGTTTGGGAGTGGTGTCCTAGGATACTTTAGAAAAGCTGTATTTTGAATAAACTTGATTTGTTATGGTAATATTGGAAAATGTGCACCTGGAGCTCTTGTGGTTGAGGCTGCTGAATCCAATGTGTGGAAGCTGTTCCAGGAACTCCAGGTCTCTCAGGTAGCTTGGAACTGGGCTGTGTAGCCCTGGTAAGGTGAAAAAAGCCATTTGGATTTTATCTAGAATATAGCGAGAAGCCAATGTAAAAAAAGAACACTGAAAAGATGTTTTAAAGCTGACCATGGCTGCTGTGTTCTCATCAAACTTGTAGTTTGATTCTCAATTATGTCTAATCTTACATTTTTGTATTACAGACATGAGTTATCTTGAAAGTTAAATAGACACCTAAAAAGTCTGAAATCTCCACTTCTTTCTGCTTTAAGTAGGCTTTTACTCCTCTGGGGCTAATCGCTTTTACAAACATTGTCTCAAAATGTTGCTTGACTTTTCCAAGAGTCTGGTACTTATACTGTTGATCTCCTCAAATATTAAAAAGATGTAATACCGAGCTCCAGAGGTGTTCATAAAGCCAAATAAAATGATTTGGTGGAAAGTGCTAAGGAAGCTTTAAGGTATTAGCCTAATAGAAAACCTATCAGTGGACTTTTAAAGCCTTTCCTCTTCAATTTTTATGGACTGTCTTAATTGACTTTTTATGCACTTATGAATAGGCTAAGAAGAAATAGTATTTTCTTTTTTCCCTTTTTTTTTACCTGTGAATAAGATAGAGGGACAGCTTTTATCTTTATTTTAGAATATCTTATATTACAGACTTCCCCTCTGAGAATGGATTTTTCAGCTAATGAAGTCAGGTAAAGTTACACATCTGCTAATGCAAGTGATAAAAGAATAAAAGATAGTGAATAAAAGAATAGTAGTCAAAAACATTTTGAGGTGTTTATGATCACAAGCTTTAAAAATAGTGGGAAACACAGCACTCAGATGCTACACTGATTACTGGAGGGACACTAAGCTGCCTAAACAAAATGTAGAGCCGTCTCCACGGCTATCAGTTTGTGTTGTAGAATCTTAATTTAGTGGCTACAGCTGAGTTGAACCCTGATTCCTTGGGATTGTTCTGATAATCTGTCTTCTTACCTGCAGCGTATAAGTTGCACAGGAATGGCTTTTCTATCTCAAATTCTCCATATGCTTCTCAAACCAAAGACCTCTAGAAGCCTTCCTTCTCTTCAAGAAATTGATGAGATCACTCTGCATAAAGAAAAGATGCTCTGGCTTTTGCCTGTAACAATGAGGTACTAGTTTCCTCTTTGAGAGGTCTCTGACAAAACCTGGCACTTGGTGATACCAGATCTATTTATTGTCTCAAACAACAGTCCTTGGCCTCACTATTGTCTTGGTGCATGTCATGGTCTAATCCCAGCCAGCAATGAAAGCCCACACAGCCACTTGCTCCCTCCCCACCTCCAATGGGAGGGGGGAGAGAATCATAAAAGTGAGAAAACTCATGTGCTGAGATAAAGACAGTTTAACAGATAAAGCAAAAGCTATATGTACAGGCAAAGCAAACCAAGGAATTAATTCACCCCTTCCCATGGGCAGGCAGGTGTCCAGCCATCCCTAGGAGAGCAGGGCTCCATCACATGAAGGGTGATTTGGGAAGACAAACAGCATCACTCAAAACGTCTCCCCTTCTTTTTTCCTCCCCCCACTGTACACGCTGAGCATGATGCCACAGGGCATGGAATATCCCCTGGGTCAGCTGGGGTCAGCTGTGCTGGCTGTGTCCCCTCCCAACTCCCCTGTGCACCCCCAACCTCCTCACTGGTGGGGTGGGGTGAGGAGCAGAAGAGAAACCTTGATGCTGTGTTAGCCCTGCTCAGCAATAACAAAAACATCCCTGTGTTATCAACAGTTTTCAGCACAAGTCCAAAATACAGCCCCACACCAACTAGTGCAAAGAAAATTAACTGTGTCCCAGCCAAAGCCAATACAGTGCACCAGCCTCATGCTGTCTGTTAAAAGGCAAGACCAGCCTCATTTGAAAGCTCCATCCTGATTCACTTTTTTACCTGGAAAACCTGTCTGGTTTGGGAATAAATTCCATCCCTCTCCTACTCCTTCAAGAAAAGAGTTTCTACTTTATTAGATTTTGAAAATCTTTAAGATGAAAACATGAAAGCAAAGAGCAAAGCAAATTACATTCCAGACTGTATTTAGTAAGATGCTTTTCTAGCTGCGTTGCTAGTCTTTATCTAGTACCCTGGAACATTCTAACTGCACAGTATTATGCATCTCTGAAGAAGTTTGAGTGATTTTTCTCTGTTCCATCTGCACCTTTTTTTTCCAGCACAGATGGAGTAATAATGGTTATCCTGAGATTACTTTTGTTATTCAAACATTTAATGGCTTTTGCTGTTTCCTCTACCCTTCACCAATCCACTTTTCCAAGATCTTTACAAGAGTTTATTTACCTCCACTCTACTTCTTCCTGTCTACAGAACTGAATACACTTTTAGCATCTTTTCTATGGAGCTGTTAGTGCACTGGGATGGGGTATTAGACAGGAGCTATTTGTGGATTTTATTATGTTTGGTTTCACACTTCTAGTAATAGAAGTAGCATATAGTTTTTTACTTCACCACCACCATCACGGTAACAATGGTGTTAGTGAGCTAACTCATGAAATAGACAAAGAGATTATTAGCCATCCCAGCAATGGCTGGTTGACTGAAAACACTACAAATGGTCTGGAGGAGCAACAAATAAGGCTGTAAGTTTTCAGATCTTGTTTTGCTGCCAGCAGAAGTGCGCTCTTCGGAGGCCTTGAATAGGTTCGGAGTTGTTAACAGCTATCAGCAAAGACTACAACGGGATCTGCACTGGTAACTGATCACTGCGCAATTAAGCTTAACCTCCTACCAGTGATGGTCCCCCAGAGGAACACTCTGAAATTCAAATGAGGAGATTTTGAGCTAGACCAAATGGTTAACAGCAGGGTGAGGAACAATGTTTGAAGGAAAAAGATAAGAAAAAAAACCCTAACAGTTAACAACCCATAATCTGTTTTAAGACTTTTAAAGAACATGGCATGGGAGATGCAGATAGTGTATCTGTCACTAGAGGAGAGGGAAGTAGGGTAAAATGCCACCTACAGAAGTGTGTAAATACATCTGATACTGGGGGGGGGAAGTGCAAAATTTGCCTGAATAGAATAAATAGAGGTCAGGCTATGCTGGAGTATAGAGTCAGAATAGAATGCACTAAGAAGATGAAACATGCAATGTGAAATTGCTTAAAATTTTAGAAGTGAGATGCTTTGAACACTGACCCCTCAGACAAAGGGAAATTCAAGAATGATGGTGAAGTGGCAAGGAATTTTATGCTTTAATTGTTGCTGTCTGAAAAGCTGAAATAAATTCTTAAGCCACATGAGTTTTGTGGGTGACTGATGAGCAGCCTAAACAGGATGAAGTCTGAAAGAAAATACTGGAGCAATCTGAGAAACAGATCATTGTGAATATAGTGAACACCTTGTTTCTGATCTGCTTTCCATATTTTGTTGCTGGGAATCTTCATGCTGTATTTTTACCTGGTTCAGGGCAGGCTGAAAGGCTCTTTGATCTCATTTGGGACAGAGCTGCCTGTCACAAATGTTCCTCTGGATTATGAATCCTTGGCTAGCCTTCTTTTGGACAAAGTCAACTCACATTAAAAAGCTGAGCTTCTACTATGCTCGAGTGTGTTTCACAGGATTCCATACTCAAGCCACAGTTGTTTTCTCAACAAGCAGAATGGCCAAAGGATTCCATGGGTATTACTAAATGGTGTTTTCTTCCTTGGAGTGTCAGGTGAGGGGGAGTGAAGACTTTCAGCAGGCTTCTGATCAGAGTTCTGCCACAAAACTGTGTCTAGTCTTTTCCAGTGATGGCTGTGGGCTGTTATGACTACTGGATGGTGCTCAACAAAGTACCCTCCCTCCCAGCTATGCTGTGGAAAAAAACAGTTTTTCTTAAAAGTTAAAAACATGTATTTTTATATGAAACAAAACAGTTATTCCGGAAAAATAAACCCATCTACATTTTATTTGCTTTACATTTACAATCAGCTGAGTTTTGTGGTATCAGTGTTAGCTGATGAGGACAATGTTCCCCCTGTCAGAGGTTCGCGCTCGAGGTACTGGGTCTGTAAGCAGGATAAGGCATACTCAAGGACCGGGGTCAACGTAATCCAATCTATTTCCGCTAGTTTCCTGGAAAATAATTTTAAATCATTGTATTTTGCACGACCTCGCCGCGTCCGATTGAGCAATTTGGCGGCGGCTTAGGGGCCGTCAGTGCTACCCTTCCTCAGGGCGGGAGGGTCCCCGGTGCGCCGGGGCGCCTGTGCGGGGCTGCGGCGGGAGCGGGCGGGCGGGGTCCCGGGGCCGCTCCTGTGATCACCGATACGCTAAGAAAAGAAAAAAAATCCGCTTTTCTCCCTGTCCTTGCAGACGGGTGCTGAGGCAAACACCCCCCC